>NC_045630.1:12812500-13146641 GCF_009829155.1 Mustela erminea
GAGACAACTGGCGTGTAATCAAGGTCATCGGTGTCCTGAAGTGCCCCTTGGTGCCGTGGCTCTTTCTCCCCACTGGGAGCCTAGGGCCTCAGCAGTGTCATAGCTGGGAACCCAGCCCCACAGTGAATAGGACCAGAGGCGCTGAGGTCAACATAAGCCTCCGTTCCATTGGACCTGTCCTCCTCCTCCTCGCCATCTGAAAGGAGCTGGGGCATCAGTTAAGGCTTGGTGCTGATAAGGTGACAAGGAGATAAGAATCTGTAAAGTATAACTTTACAAAATATAACTCATTCATTTCCTCTTCAGTGTGGGGACCCACCCAATCACACAGCTGCCTGGTGAGAACAAAGTCTGAGAATGCCAAGGTGTATCACAGGTTATGTTCCCCCAGGTAGAAAGGGGAAAGTTGAATTGCAAAACCCATGTCACCTGCCTTCAGCTAATAAACCCTCCTGCCTCCAGGCCTGCAGTTTCTCTAGGCCTTGCTTCTTTTCCTGGGTTCTTTCCTTGGTGAGGTCTCTGGATGCTTTGTGCTTGCATAAAGCTATGTACGGGTATCCGTGAGTACAATCTCACGGTATTACCATTATGGAGCTGTGGATTTTTTTTTAAGAATTTTATTTATTTATTTGAGAGCGAGAGAGAGCACTAGCAGGGGGAGCAGTAGAGGGAGAGGGAGAAGCAGGCTCCCTGAGCAGGAAGCCCGACATGGTGCTCCATCCCAGGACCGTGGGACCACGACTGGAGCCAAAGGCAGACGTTTTAACTGACTGAGCCCCCCAGGGACCCCAAGGATCTGTGAATTTCTTAAAAGAGCCTATGATTTCTGTGTTCCTGGTGATCTTCCCTGACCTCCTTGTGATTTGGAAAAGGAGGGTTCAACCCTGTAATCCTCCCCGGTGAGGACCTGGCTGCCGCTGCTGGCTGTAGTAAGGAGCTGGCAGGTAAAGCCATCTCTCTAGAGGCAGCCGAAGCAGCTTCAGCATCAGCCTCCATTGCACGATTCCAGGCAAGTGGCTGAAGGAGCTCCGCCACTAACCAGGTCCTCAGTCCCATTAACAAGGGGCAAGTCTTCTCCCTAAGGAAGAAATGGTTTAAACGTACAATGAGAAGCAATGGTTGCCTTGAGAAGCCTTGACAAAGGACATTAGATCACTGCTAAGGTTCCCTACAGTTCTGTGATTCTAGAATTTTAATGATCTTGAGCCAGAGATCGTTTGAAGGGGGACTGAAAAAACTCAGCGGGGAGAGAAAAACAGAAAAAAAAAAAAATTAGATGGCTTAGAAAGTGAGCATGAAGAGTGAGAAAAGCTTCGAGATTCTTCCATTTGGAGATGTGGCTTTGTTTAGAGCCAGTTTTCGGCTCCGCTGGGTTCACCTTTCTAAAAGGGATGTGCTGTGGGACTTCAGGCCGCTCTCCCAGCAAGCTCGTTGGTAGGGCCTCAAGCAGCAAAGAACCAGGACTCAGAGGTCCGGCTCCTTTGCTCTGCCTGATGCTACTTCCAGCAGACCCGACTGCCACATCTCCAGTTCTTTCAGTCTTCAGTGGCCTCCTTCCCCAAGGCCACGGAGCATTCTCCTGTCCTTTTACGTGGTCTTCTCTGTGTCGAGGCGTCATGCAGCCAGACAGACCTGGGGTGAAATCTACCCCTTATTGCTTGTGTGACCTGAACATGTTTCACCTCTCTGGGCTTCAGTTTTCTTCTCCATAAAATGGGTCCACATTAACCTATGAGCTATTACGAGTTCCTCTGAGATTTGAATGTGCGCGTGCATACACGATCGTACTTAACAGTTCATCAAAAAGCTTTAAGAGCAAGATGAAGTACGAGTCCGGGTGTGCCACTGAATAATAGCTGTGGGAACTTAAGGAAGTTACTTCTCTGTGCCTCCGTTTCCTTGCGTGTAAAATGGAATTAATCGTGCTACCTACTCCAATGACTCGGAGAAATGGTTAAATGAGCTAATATGTGTGAGATGCTTAGAATGGTAGCTGGCAGGTGCTATGTGTGTGTTAGCTGTTACTATTATTGTTATTAATACTACACAACACACCCAGCCTAATGCTGGCACAGGGAAACGCTGAATAATCCCTAACACCTTTGTACTAAACTTGCTGCCTGTCCTCCAGAATTCCTGCCTTTCTAGTTGCCCTGCTCAGCTGAGTCTCTCTCCAGCTAACAGGAAACCAGGGCTCCAGGAGCTGCTCAGCATCAGACATTAAAGGTCCACATTTGGTGGCCTGTGTCGGTGCCTTCATTCCATTATTTGTCCAGGGCTCTAGCCTCAGAGACACCCCCCAACTAGAAACAAGCAGGTGTCCCTGGAGGGAGGAACCCCCAAATGGATCGTAACCCCGTATTTTGTCAGTGCTGGCACATGGCGAGGAGGCTCTGGGTCACTTTGGCAGGGATGTTTTTTCTAAGTCTGCAAACTGAATAAGATACAACTTCTGGTCTTGAGATTGCAGCTCTGCACTGAGCACCAAGATTCTGCTTGCCACTGGGGCTGCTGGTGGCTGCTTGCCTTCCGGGGACAGCGGCTCTGCGTAGGCTGCGGTGGGGGAGGGCTGGCTGGCCAGCTGGCCCGGCTGACCACTACGCTGGTCCAAGCTGGCTGTGCTGGGGCTGCCTGGAAAACACGCTCACACTAAATGGCAGAATTTATCATGTACTGGGCACTCACCCTGCACAAGGCACTGTGGGGGGAGTGGGGGAAACTAAGGCAGAGCCCAAGCCCTTAAGGAGGTTAGGAAACTGGTGGAAGGAACAGAAGTACTTCCAGAGTAAACTCATGATAGCAGGATATCTGAAGTCATCATTGTGTCTTTGCAGATATCAGTGACCTGTAAACTCCTAAGATTCCTGAGAGTCTAGGTAGAGTAAACGTACCAGCAGGGCCGGAGTCATAACCGTTCCCGTTGTGGACTGGGCACTCTTCGTAAGGCTTTGACATACATTAACTCGTTTCATTTTCACAGGCACCTTTTGTAGGTGACCTTATTGGCCTTATTTTTACATGTGGAAGCTCAGAAACAGGGAGGCTAAGAGAGGAGCCTAAGACCACACAGTAAGAAGTACAGAGCCGGGATCCAAACCTGGGATCTCAGGTGCAAAGACCATGTTCGTCCTCCTCCGTAAGCTACCTGGAGCCGGAGAAGGTGAACCCTGGCCATCACACGGGAAGAGATTCCTTCTTCTCCCAGGTGGTAGGAAATGAATGCACTGGTGACTTCAGTGCATGGGGCTTACCCCACAGATCTGTCCCGGTGCCTGCCCCTCCTACAGAGGTCACCCATCCATCAAGCATGCGATGCCCTGAGGGAGAATCTGCTCAGCTTGGCCAGCAGCACCCAGGAAAGGACTCCCTCTCAGCGCGCAGGACTCCTGCCAGGCCCCTCGTAGGCCTTTCGCCAGCCTCCAGGTGGCTGCTTTTGGGGAGGAGAGAATGCCAGTCCAATCGGTTGTGACCAGGGTGGTGGGAGGTCATGTGGGACAGAGGAGTCAAATGCTTCCCTGAAGCCCAAAAGAACTTGACTAACACATGAGCCCACAAGGAAGGATGTCGCTGTTCTGAAACCCAAATCATATTCATTTGTATTGTCTGTTCACTCAGAACTCTTAAAAAAATATATACATACACACATGCACACACACAAAGTATATATATGCATGAAGTATATATATATATGATTGTTTATCATAATGAAAAATAAAATTATCCAGCCATAAAGAATGGGTTGAATAAATTAAGGTACACCCAAACAACAGGTTGCTATTTAGCTATTAAAATCAATTTAAGTATATTTATTAATATAGAAAGAAAGATGTTTTCAGTATGTCATTAAGACGAGCTTAAAAAACAAAATGGATATTCTGATCCTATTTTCATAAAAATATGTATATATGTGGACAGAAAGCGTTTTCATTTACACACACAAAATATTAATTGAGGCTATCTTTGATAGGATGGTTTATAGATTAAGTTCTTTCCTTTTTACTTACTTAGATCTACATTTTCTATAGGAAACATGTATTTCTTGTGTAATAAACTTGATTAGTTAAGAATCTAATAGTACGTTGAAATAACCTAATTTTGTAAAAAGATTCATCTTACCTTAAACATGAGGGGGAAAAAAATGTCTGAATGTCTTGTTCTCTTTCCTCTTTGTCCCTCCTGCTTTTGGTGGGAAGCAAATAGTATTCATTGAGGAGCATGATTCCAGGCCAGGAACTTACCTTTGAATAATGACTTATGAGAACGAGAAGGGAGTTTAGAGATGATCTAACCCAATTTCTTATTTAGCAGATGAGGAAATTGGACCCATGGACTTAGCTAGTTTTCTAAGTGCCTGGTAGCACAAACACAGCTGGAATGCAGGTCTTTGATGCCCAGCCCAGGACACATTCTACCCCGTCACGCCAGGTCGTCACACCTGCTCTGTTGATGCAGAAAGGACTGCAGTCATTTACGGTGGAGGTGACAGCTCTAAGCATAGGAAGGGCCATTATGCTGACCATGATCAGTCACTATTCTTTGGCTCTATGAACAGGCAGGCATGGAAGTTGGATTTAACTACTGTAGTAGACCCCAGAGTGGGAGCTGAAACATTGTGGTGGGTGATAGGAAGATAATTCTGCTACTCTTTTCTGGAAACCTCCTCTCTGGAAAGCTTAGGCATGATGACACATGAAGACAGAGGCCCCGACACAAGTCCGGTCCCCAGATTCCTTCCTCTTCTTCAGCAGCTGGGTCATGAATGCTGCTTGGAGTATTGTTGCTCTTTTTCCCAAGACTCATCTTTCTGGGAAATAGTGACAGTAAGTCAAAGTCAGCATGGTATAAACGCTGTTCTCAGCTCTTCACAAAACCAGTTTTGAGGAGCTGCACGGATAATATTGGTTTGTCAACTTCCCTGGAGAATTCTTGGCATTGCTGCTATCATATTGGTCAAGAGTTTTGGTTGCACACATCAAAAACCCCACTTAAACTGGTTGAGGCAAAAGAGTGTATTAATTCACAGAATTCAAGGACAGGTTGAGTATCTAAACTATGCGAAGATCAGGGATACATGGAACTAGGCCTTAGGAACTATGAGAACCAAAGACTTCAGTAGAGGACAGGCCTTCGTCTCTGCCTCTGGACCCTGTTTCTTCATTGTCTTTCACTGCAACAGGATGACTCCACTTTCCATGGCCATATTTCTACTTGACAGTCTCTATCACCAGGCAGGAACTTTCCTGGTGATCTCTTACTTGTCCCAAGTTAAGAGATCTTTGTGGGAGGGCCTGCATGGGTAAGCCGGGACCAGGGTGCTGGGCCCTGTAAGAACATGACAAGTCCAATGGGAATACAGTGTTTGTCTGGGAGGAAAATCCAGAAGAGTAGGAGGTATTTGCTGAAACAAGGATATCCTCTTCCCCTGAACAATCAGATGGTGAGTGAGAATCCTTAAAAAGTCTACCTAAAACTCCTGAGAGGGGAATGCGTCTGGCAAGAGACATCTGCTCTTACAATGATGGACATCAGTGAGAAAAAACCTGTAGCAAACCTCTCCTTGACAAGGCCCCTGGAAGAGTGCGTGTGGGTAGCTTAGGCCCTGAGACAAGTTTCGAGAACCATGCCCTCCTTTCCCAGCCCACTCTTGCAGAACTAAACGGGGGTGGGGGTGGTGGGGGGCTGTGGGTAACAATCCTATCATTTTATCTGTATTTATAAATCCCTGATCCTTTACGTAGGGCTTTTGTCTATTCTGCGCTTAGTCTGAATGTTGCTATTTTCACAGAGGAAATCGGAGGAAAGAGGCTGTAATTATAGGTCAGAAACCAGTTCCGGAAGCAGCGAAGGCAGCAGAGAGCCCATGGCTCCTGCCCTCTTCCGGGCTACACCCTGGACATCTCCCCCTCTTCCCTCAAGCCTAGGTCAGCGCTTGTGTCTTTGTCCCCTTCTTGTTTCTCCCTTTGTTTGCCAGCTCCATATATCACGAGACAGAAAGGGAAAGTTAGAAATAAAAGCCAGGGAATTAAATCAACACGGTGCTTGGGCAGACCTGTCTTTTGGAGATAATTCAAATGGAAAAGAAAAGGAAAACACACACACACACACACACACACATTTCAGGTCACTGGCCTTTTTAAACAGACTGCCGGCAATATTTACTCCTCCTGAAATAGCACAGTCACATGAAGTTAAACCGTGTTCAGTAAAGCCTGTGAAACAAAAGGACAATTTACAGGCTGGCACACTCACTGAGGGCCCTCTGTTTGCCGGCCCAGATCAGACCTTCAGCTTCCTGACTCTCCTGGCCACCTTCTGCCCAAAGCCTGCAGGACGAATGGGGTGGGGAGTGGGGGGTCAAGGTCATACTGCCTTGGAGACCCTCCTGGACTTCTTCCTCCTCAAATGATGTGGGAAGGTAGCCAGAGGGTGGAGGCAGGACTGTGACAAGGTTGTGGCAAATGTGGCCTCCATCATCGAGCCAGCACCTGGAAGTGCAGGCTGCAGACATCCGGGGAGCAGCCACCGATGGTGCCCACCCCCCTCCAGCATGGCCACCTCTGCCTCCTGTCTCTCCTTTGCCCCTGACTTCTTTGCTTCCTACTCCTTCCCTCTCTTGTTAACTTTCCTTCATTTTCCCCTCACCTATCTTATAGTCTTCCTTTGCCTTCTCTCCTTACATCTTTGTGCTGCTGGGGCCCCGGTGGACTTTTTCTGAGCGGTCATGCGATAGCCTGACAGGTCAGTGAGTGGGCGGGCACAGGCCAGGTCTGGTCTCCTGGTGACCTCCCACTGAGATTCAGACCTCCCCAAGGTCTCAAGGGAAGCTTCTCGACTTCACTCCTTGAAACTCTTCTCAGTTGCCCAAGATTCCTTTTACAAAGCCAAAAGGCATTCAAAGAAACAATCCATTACCTTGGTGAGTCTGTTTCCCAAAGCCCTTTCACTTCCACTGATGTAATCTTTACCTTGACCTTGGGACTTCGGTAAAGCAGCAGAGAAAGCAGAACGATAATGAGGTTCAGTAACATGCCTAAGTCAGTCAGAGACCCTGGTCGCTGTTCCTTTGGCTTCTGTGCACATAGACAATGAGGAAGATGATGCCCATTCCAGATGCCAGAGAGGGACTCTTCTAGAACCCAGGCTGAGAGTTACAACATGAGCCTGAATCCTTGGCTTATCAAACTTGGAACACTTGGTTGACAGTGGAGTTCCTCACCTAGAACCTCATGAAGCTGAGTTCGCTGAACGTCCGAATCTAGTTGACATCTGATGGACTTACATCCCAGCCCAGCAGCTGTCGCCTTCATTTGCGTTCATTCCCAAAATGGAAGGAGCAAAGGGTTAGCCAGAGATGTGTGTAATATCCTCTATTTTTTTCAAGGGTTTTGTGGTTGTAAAGAAAATTACTTTGAGGGCTCTAATGAAGTTCGTCTGCCAGCTGATCGACCGAGCCATCAACCGAGCTATCATCCAGCTGTTAACTAACAGCTGCGAAGTCTCAGCGTGGTGCTCTGTGATGGCCTGTGCGTGGCGCTGATGTGTGGGGGACAAGGAGTTGTCAAGAATGGGAGGGAAGGGGGCGCCTGTGTGGCTCAGTGGGTTAAAGCCTCTGCCTTCAGCTCAGGTCATGATCTTCAGGGTCCTGGGATCGAGCGCTGCATCGGGCTCTCTGCTCTGCGGGGAGCCTGCTTCCCTTCCTCTCTCTCTGCCTGTCTCTCTGCCTACCTGTGATCTCTGTCTGTCAAATAAATAAAATCTTAAAAAAAAAAAAAAAGAATAGGAGGGTAGCTGAGCCTGTGTGCTTTCACTTCTAAGAGCCAGCCCTTGGGTCTCCACCACAGAGGGCTGCCCTCAGGCTGTCAGGACATCCTTTGCCAGGGGAACCTGCAAGCTCAGGGCCCGGGAGGTACACAGCGCCCCCATAAGTGACTGACAGGGGCAAGGGACCAACACCTGCTCCAAGGTCTGCCTGCACCCTTGATCCCCAGCAGGACCGAGCTCCACTTGCCCTCTGTGGAACCTCCCTGGATTTCCCTCCCTTTTTGGCTTCCACGTATACCCCAGGCTACTTTCCTATACCCCTGCTGGGTTTTCCCAGAAACACATCCATAAAGATCACTTTCACCTCCGTTCTTGTTTTAGGGTGTGCTTGTTTCGTCTTGGGCCACTTTCCGCCCTGGTCTTGAGGATCCGAGTGAACTAGAGAGAGATGAGGGAACAGGCCAGGCCCTCCTTCAGGCAGGAGAGGAGACTGTCATTACAAGCTGAAGGTGGGGTCTTCCTACAGGCCCGGGGAACAGGGGCAGCCCCCGGGCAGGGAGGGAGACCAGGTTCCCGAAACCGCACACAGTATAGCCCCGGTGCAGAGAGGGAAGGACTGATAGGAACTGAAGATCATTTAACACCAAACAGTTTCCTGTTTGAAGAACACTAGGAGATAATACCACTACCGAGAGGAGACAAGGACATCTGCTGAGTGGCCAGAGGCGGCCTCTGTGAGGCACTTCTCCCGAGTGACTTCAGAAGTTCCCGAGCAGACTTGGGCTTGAGCACATTGGAACAACCATCTGGGATGCCCAGAAAGAGCTGAGAAAAGGAATAAAGTATTGAGACATCGATACCAACGGATGAGCCCTGAAAACACAACTGAAAGAAGCCAGGTCCAAAAGGCCACGTAGTGTATGATTCTATTTACAGGAAAGGTGCAGGACAGGCAAATCCAGGGAGATGGAAAGTAGAATTAGTGGTTACCGGGGGCTGCGGCAAGAGAGGAAGAAGAGGGACTGCTTTGTGGACAGAGTTCCTTTTTCAGTGATGGCGACATTCTGGAATTAGTGGTAATGATTGCAAAACCTTGTGAATATACTAAAATCCACTAAACGGTGCACTTTAAAATGGTAGATTTTGTGGTGTGTAAATGATATCTTAATAAAAGGAAGGAAAGAAGGAACAAACGAACTTTGGGGCTGTGAAAGGAGGGGCTGGAGTCCTCACTCACCAGGGCTGCAAGTTAGTAAAATTTTGGACATTCGTGTTATACTCCTTCTTTTAGTCAGTGATGAATGGGATCCTTAGCGTAAGTGTTGAAGGAGGTGGGACATCTGTGGCTGCACATGGTGGTGGCCCTGGTCAGTGACATATTTCTGTAAACTTCTCAGAACCCAGGGTCTACCCTGCCCGAGACAGAAGGTTAAAGGAAATAGGAGACTTTTTTCTAATTATTTCCCAAGTGCCCTTTTCATTTCGCCAAGTACAATGTAAATATCTGAGGGCAGAGATCATGTCTTTTTAGGGAACTGGGGATTCCCTCTTCTTTTCCTTGACCTGTGACCTCCCCACACTGACTCTAACCCTGAATGCAGTCCTGGGGCCAGACACTGGAGCTGCCCATGGTCCAGAAATTTCCCTCATTTCTGTCCTAATACTTGGCATCACTTGCTCCCTTCCACGGGAAAGTAAGTTTGATTTCTGAAGGCCATGGGACACCTGGTTTTTCTTGGTCATGACACAAGTCAACTTGGAGCAGGCTGAAGGGGGTAATACCTCTGTTATCAGACTCCAGCAAGACTGAGGCTTGAGCATCAAAGCCAGTTCAAAAACCATTGCAAGTTTTCTCTTTCAGTGGAAAAATAAAGAACTTCCAATTAAACTGTGGGATGGAGCTCCTTCTATCCAGTTCCTCTTGTATTTCCTGAACTTTGGGGAATAAAAATAAATCATTTTCTGACTGCAGTTAGTTGGTTCCTTTCTACCCTGGAAACTTCCTGACTGTCCTTTGTGCATTGTGCCGCCGTGGGCTTGAGGTCTCCACTCCTCACCCCTCTGCTCCACCCTGAGAAACAGACTCGTGCAGCCGGGCTGTGCCTCCAAGGGGCCACATTTCATAAAGGGGGTGGGGGGTCCTCTCTCCAGACGCCCAGGTTGGGTGTTTACTTGAAGGCTTGGATGAATTGGAATGTCACTTCCTGGTTCCACGGTTGGCAGAGGGCCCGCCCCTCCCTCCTGGCTGAGAGCCAGAGATGGCCTGAGCTCTGCACGTCCTCTCCACAGGCACCTTCTCCACGGGCCCGACGCCTGGTCACTTCTGGACTCAGAGTTTCTGTCTCCTGAGGAAGTATGTGGGTTTGTGTGTTGAATGTGTGTGTTTGTGGGGTTTGTATATGCGTATTATAGGTTAGAGTGTGTGTGTGTGTGTGTGTGTGTGTGTGTGTGTGTGTGTCTGTATTTGGAGAGTTGAAGTGGCTAAGTGTATAAATCAATATTTATTGTAAAACAGTCTAACAATAAATAAGAATGTAAGTGGAAAAAACCCACTCAATGTCACCTTAGTAAGCATTCTTCCATGTCTCTCTCTTTATATATAGATACAGATATCTATATATTCTCTCTCTCTCTCTACACACACACACACATATGCATATATTTATATATTTGTAAATATATGTATATGTATGTAGATACAGACATATACACACGTGCACACATATAGTTGTAATTTTCATAAGTGGTATCAAACAATATACTAGAAAGCTGTTTTCTAAGCAAATAATAATAATGGACATTACTGAGTGCTATGGACTAATCTCATTGAACCCTTAGAGCCATTCTGCGAGGCAGGGACCATCAAAATGCCCATTTCAGAGATGAAGAGACTAACCTTAAAGGGGGGATAAAGTTAGCCTCTGGGGAGTGGCCGACCAACTAGTCAACTAGTTGGATTTGGTCTCAACTGACTCAAAGACTCTGCTCTTGACCATACAGCCCAACAACAGGAGGCAGCTTACACCGGCAAGTTCATTCATTCATTCATTCATTCAGCATTTACTGAGTGCCTAACACGGGCTAGATCATGCAGGTAAACATGAGCAAGACAAAGCTCTTCTAGAGACTCAAAGTCTTTTGAAAGAGACAAGGGTGTAAATAAATCATTGCAGCTCAGAGTAATGAGGCAAATTACAAAGAGAACAAAGGATAAGCCATTAACACTACCCCGTGGAAGTTGTAGAGATGACATTTTAAATGTCATCTCTTTGCTAGAGAGTTAAGCTGGGGGAGAGAAAAGCAGGAAAGGCCACTTCAGGCTGAGCAAACAGCATGTGCGAAGTCCTAGAAGTCTCAAGTGCGCGGTGTGGCTGCAAGTAGAGACTAAGGGAAGGGAGCTCACAGATGAGAATTCAGACCGTGGAGGTCTGGATGCGCCACTGAGATGTATCTGCTTCGTTGCACCAGCACAGGGGAGCCCCTGGGGTAGCATGATCCTGGTGGGGTTTTGAAAGGACAGCTAGAGAGCATTCTGGAGGAAGCTTTGAAGTGGGGCAGGATGGAGGGCAGGGTAAGTAGTTATGCATAGGGGCAGTCAAGCAGTGTTTCTCAACCCCCACTGCCCAGGAGCATCACCTGAGGAAGGAGCCTGGAACTCAAGAAATAAGTCTGGGCTGGGGATATTTTGGGGAGAGAGAGACATGAACATCTGGGTAGAAAGTGGTAGAAGTAGCTGGTGTTTTGATTCAGTTGGTCTGGGATGTGGATGGGATAAAGAGTAGGCTTTAAAATCTCCCCAGTTGTTTCCAATATGCACCTGACACTCCCCCACATCAGTACAGGACACTTACCAGTGAGCAGGGGACCTTGGGCAAGTTTCTCAGTATCTTTAAGCCTTTTGATTTTCTTGTTTTGTAAAACGGGGATGGCACTTGTACTTAAATCAGAGAAGGTAGCTAAGTGTTTGAGCACTGCTCCTGGCACATAGTAAGAATGTGGTGCCTCGTTAGCAAGGAGGCACCTCGTTAGCAAAGAGGCGATGAGGACTGAAACTAAGTCAAAGGCAGGGGAGATTGCAAGGAGGATCTAAAACTTAAAAAACATTGCAGGAGTAAAAATACAGGGCTTGATGAATGATTAGATAGAGGGCAAGTGAGGAAAAGAGAAGATTTGAAGAGAACTCCCTGATCTCAAGCTTGAACAACTCAAGAGATGGTGACCCCATCTTGGACGATGGGGGTTCCAAGGCCAGTGGAAGGGATAAATGGTGAGATGGAAAAAACAAATTAGATTGGACATACTGAGCATCTACCTGGAGGCATCTAGCAGGAAGCTGGAGTTACAGTCTGGAGCTCAAGAGAAAGGTCTAGGCTGTAGATATTTTGGGGAGAGCCATGAACATATGGGTGGAAAGTTGAAGCTAAAGAAGTAGCTAATGTTTCTCTGGGAGAGGATGTATAGTGGGAAGGGATGAGGGCCAAGTCTAGAACAGGGTGAATGCCCACATTTAAGAGGTAGATAAGGGAGTCTGTCCCTGAAGAATGAGGTAAGGGATACAAAAAGAAATAACACAAATTATTCTGTTATTGAGTGAGATAAAGAAAACACTACTATCTTCCGGGAAAGACCTAAGTCTGGAATAGGGAAAGTAACAAGGTTTTTTTATTTAATGATTTTGATTCCAGGATGTTCTTAAAAGACTTTCAAGTTTGGGGCGCCTGGGTGGCTCAGTCAGTTAAGCATCTGACTCTTGATTTCAGCTCAGGTCAGGAGCTCAGGATCACTAGATCGAACCCTGCATGGAGCTCTGTGCTTAGTGGGGAATCTGTTTGGGATTCTCTCTCCTCTCCCTCTGTCTCTGCCCTCACTCTCTCTTGTTCTCTCTTTAAAATAAATAAATCTTAAAAAACAAAAACAAAAACAAAAAAAACTTTGAGTTTTCTCATTTTTCCCCACTCCTTCCAAAGGGCATCTTTTCCATCCATATCTGGATGCACCACTGGAAAAAGAGCAGGAGCAAAAAGCTTCAGCCCCATCCTGCCTGTGACAGTCCTGTACAGGACAAAGTTGCATGCATACATTTTATATGCAGAGCCCCTGGCTTGAGGTTTTTAGGGTCCAGACCCCTGCTGCCTGCTCCTCTCAAACTTCCTGAGACTCACAGGACCTAGTGGATCCTTCCCTCCATGTGAGCAAGGCACTCCTCTATCCACAGTCCGCTCCCTTATCTCACCCCTCTCCACCAGAAAGTGTATCTTCAAAGTAGCTCTCCCCACTGAAAGGTTTAGAAAACCCAAGTCACCCACCGTGTCGCAGAAGTAGGCAGCCTTGGGAATCAAAACTGCATCACGGGCCCCAGGGACTGTAGAAGATTTTCTGAAGCTCACATCTGATATTAGTGGTTCTCAAAGTTCCCTGGTCCAGCAGCATCACCTGGGAGTCTGTTAGAAATGCAAATTCTCAGGGCCAATCCCAGACTCACTGAATCAGGAACTCTGGGACTGGAGCGCAGCAATCCTGGTTTTTGACAAGCCCTCAGTTGATGCTGATGCTTGTTCAAGTTGGAGAACCACTGTCCTGTGTAATTAACAACACAGGAAACACAAGGCTAGGAATCTGTCTCTTTCTTTCTGTATGTCTCTCTACAGTACACAATTCTGCAGACAGAAGAGCTTAATAAAAGCTATTTTAGCAAGTATTTATTGAGGATCTGATATGTGAACTACTCTTCATAACACTGAAACCAAAACGCACAGATACATACACACACACACACACACACACACACACACACACACACACACTTTTTCTTTGGGAGCTTGTACTTGCACCGAAGTAGAAGTGCATACTCACACAAAAGTTAGGTTAAAGACGGTGTAAGGCAACGTATAAGGGTAGAAATGAGTGGTCTGTAAATGATACCACAAAGAGAAAATCAGCCAAATCTAGACTGTTGGGCATTGTACAGGACAGTGAACTTGGTCTGTTGATTTTTTTAGTCAACGGCATGGAGGAAAAAGTTCAAAAGGTGTTGAAAGAGAACTCACAGACACCAGCCAGTGCAATGAGAAAGTACACTGCTGTTTGAAACCTGATTAAATACACTCAGCTCTGAAAGTGATTTTTTTAGACAATCTGGGAAACTTGAATATAGACTGAGAGGTAGATGGTAGGAAGGAATTGGCAATTTTATTGGGTGCGAGAATGGCATTGCGGCTGTGTTCAAAAAAAAAAAAAGGGTATTTGGGAATAAATTGACATAATGTCTGGAATTTGCTTTAAAACGGTTCCCTCCCATCCTGCCCCTACAAATATGGAAGGAGGATCCATGAAATAAAATATGGCGAAAACTGATGGCTATAGAAGCTGGCAAATGGGTTCACAAGGTTTTTTTTTAATGTAAGTTTGGAAATTTCCATGATAAAAGCATTGGGATTTTCTTGTTTGTTTTTTAAAGAGTGGCCAGACACAGATGGAGTGGTTCCCAGGAGGGTGCTCATGGTAAGGGCTAGAAGGGTGGGCGGAGGAGATGGTGCTGAGTACTTCCCCCTCTTTGCCTCCCGCCATCTCTCCCTTCCCATGAGTTAGCATCTGTCCCCCACCAAGCAGAGCGCCCTATTAAAGCAGCCTGGTGGGAGCAGTGGGTGTCTTTTGGGGAGTGAAGAGATTGTCTGGGGAAGTTGGCAGCCGGACCGCAGAGGAATGTGGGTTATGCCAGGCTGGATGTGTGGCTGGGCTTGGCACCATAGGCCACGAAGGGGCTTCTGTGCGGCAGAGGGAGTGATGAAATCTGTGCTCTGGGTGAATTAATTTTGACATACTGGGCAGCACGGAGTGAGCTGAGAAGCCCGCAAGGGGTTGTTATAGAGTCCAGGCATGAGGAAGTGATAAAGGCTGCCACTCTACAGGGGTGACTGCGACGAGGAGCCCGTGGAGTGACATTTCAGACGAACCAAGAATCCGCCCACCCTGTCGGTGCCTACTTATGAAGCTGGCAGGTGTGGGTCAAAGCTTGAACAGCTGGGTGGATGGTGGTACCTTTTAAGAGAGAGGAAGAACCCAGATTGATTTTGAAGATGAAGGGTTGGTTTGGAATGTACAAAAGGTGAGGTGAGGACGAACCGCTGAGCTCTGATATTTCAAAGAATAAACTATTCCAAACGATAGGCCATTTCGTGGGGGAAAGGAGGAGTTAGAGTCATATATGTTGACTGGTGAAATCTTTTATTTCTCCTTCCCTCCTCCCCAACAAAAAGCCTGATTCAAGTTTGGAAACTGAAGTCCAGTCCGAGAAAGATCTAGAACAGTGAGTCATTGAGCAGAAATAAGAGGGGAAACTGAGGGGAAGGTGGGCAGGCAAGTGGGTGTTTCCAAGGTGCTGAAGAAATCCTGCTTTTGAAATCCTGCTCTCCTGTGACTTTTGCTTCCTGTTATGATAGGAGAACCTTCTCGGGGTTCCCTCGGGCACAGCTCCGGTGGGTCATTCCGTTTGCACCAACATGCATCTTGCCTGGTTAACTGAAGGCTGGGGAAGAGTATTAGACCAGGTGCTCCCTGAGGGTGGGGACCAGCTCTATGACTCCAGCCCCCAGCACCCGGACACAGGACTTGTTCTGGAAACGCGTGGTAGCTGCTGATGACCGCCCAGGTCCGTGCCCCACGAAACTGGGGAACTGTTCTGCCATGATTATTTAATCACTGAGCTAACAAACAAGAAAAAAAATAGAGTCACTGAGGGCAGGATTTCAAGAGCAGAATTACTTCAGCTGCCTGTGGAAATAACACTGGGTTGTGCAACCAGAGTTTTTGGGCTAAAAAGGCACATTAGCCCTTGGTCTGACAGTCTGACCACTTTTTAAAACACAGCCCATTTTTTCCTTCTTTGGAACTGGGGATAGGACATTAGTGAGACACCCCCTGTGTTTCCCCCCAAAAACATCAGAGAGAAAGGCCTGATATTTTGAGACACCCCAGAAGCCTTGTGTTGGTTTCCTTCTGATTCTTCATTTCCAGAAAATGATAACAAGGGGCCAATAAGACACAAGGTAGATTATTTTTTTCTCAACTGCCTTCCTTCCTTCCTGAACCTTCTCAAACTCTGCCCTTCCCCTCTCCTTTACCCCGCCCTCGCCCCACCGCAAACCCACTTCCTCGCCAGAGTCCTGGCCAGCCTACTAACTCCCCGCTTCTCCCCTGCCCCTTGTGCTCCTCCTCCCACAGCTAGAGCTGCGGGGTCAGGCTCAGGCAGCCTGATCCTGGCCGAATTTCTTACCTCACTCAGCAGCCCTGAGCAGAGCCGGCCGTGCCAAGCTGGGTCACCTTGGAAGAAGGCAGGCAGGAGCCACCGGGGCGGGACGGGGGGTGGGGTGGGTGGGTGACCTGAGGGTACAGCTGACCTGGGCCCTGACTTGCCTTCGTCATTTTAAATCTGACTTCTTATCATTACTGTTCTTAATGTCACTAACATAGGAAGAAGAGCTGCCATTGAGGGAATACAACCATTCGCCCAGCACAGGGCTCAGCACCCACATGGCTTTTCTCATTTAATCCCCTAGCACACACATGAAGTAGGTGCTGTCACCATCCCCTTTGTAAACATGAGCGAATAAGGTTTAGAGATGCTAAGCTACCTGCCCGAGACCAGATAGCAACCAGGTGGCTGTACTGGGAGGCAGGCTAGATATGCCTCATCCTCTGTCCCCTGCTTTTAACCATCATGACACACTGCTTGAAAGGCATTTAGCTTGACTTATTCCCACTTGCCAAAGTGGGGAAGACCATTTCAAATAGGAAACTATTTTGGGGAGGAAGCCAGTGACCAGGGATCTGGGGTCAAACTGCCCCAGAAGCCACAGGGACTTGAAACTGGTCATTCACAGGGTCCACTCTTTCACAAGTTCGTGGTCATCAGGCTCCAACTTTGCCAGGCCAAGCTCCTCTAGGCCCATTTCCTACTTGGGTGAGTGGTAATAGGGCCAAGGTCACATTTCTGATTCCTTCGTGGACTAGTTCACTCCCATTCCATCCTGTGGTCACAGATGGTAGTCCTAACTTTGGTCAGCATTTCTCAAGTGGAGACCACTGCACAAGAACAAAAGTGGTTTAACATAGTCTTCTCTTTTAAGAAAGAAAATTAAGAAGTAAGCCATAAAAGCATATACCCTACAGATAGATGGTCAAGAGTTACCACCTTATATAAAGATACTTTTCTAGTAGTAGTAGAGACCTGGCATTTTGGTGAATCCCAATCCCTAAAAGGTCAAACTTCAATATTTACTCCTTCTCCCCCAAAAGGTATATTGAGTCATGGTTAGAGGTGTTTTCAGTCCAGTTGAAATATCATGTTTTGTGTCATTGTTCTAAGCTTGTTGAAGTCATGACATATCACCTCACCAAACATCCCTGAGCAAAAGAGAAATCTTGAAAGTGCTCAGCAGCTCAGTGTGGATCTAGTACAGAGATCAGTATATTTCATTTCACTGGAAATGAAGAGCTAGAGGGAAAGCTGTACAAATTGGCCTCTTGCAGTGATGGTGACAGACCACAGGGTTTGTGAATTGTCCCAGGTGTTGGAGCATTGAAGGAGGCAACTTGCACTCTGCACGCAGCGTTGCAGAGGGCTTGGTGGAGAGCCATGGTCATCTGTCAAACTTTGACCTGAGTGAATGAGGCAGGGAACATACGTACGCAAGCAGAAGTAGACTCAGAAACATGCACCCAAAATACAGCAGCACACATAATGATGAGGGGGGCAAAGAGATGAGGGGAAAGAACCAAGTGGGTTTAAGCAGGAAACAGATTTCCAAAAGAGTCTCCCTCAAAGCTGATAAGTCCAAGTTTAGATGGAGATAAGAGTGTGAGTCTGTGTGGACACAGGGCCCAGGTCAGAGTGTACCCAAAGAGCTTAAGGTTGTGCCAAGGAGAGAACTGGAGACAAAACCAACTGAATTCTATGGCACTGGTTGTTTGGGATAGTTCTATCCCCAACTGATACCTAATCAACTAGTTGAACACGTACTGATCTTCTGTAAATGAATGGAATTGGGCAAGACACCAGAAATGCAATGATGGTTCATGCATAGTCTTCCCTTCAAAGAGTTTATGGTCCAATCTAGTCAGGGACATGGTAAAGTGAAGAAGTCATTACAGAACCCTGTAATGAAGACCATGATGGAGATTTCCCTGGGTGCTCAGAGCTAACAGAGGAGGAAGACCAAGCTCAAGGGGGTATCCAGAATGGTGACACCTGACTTCTCTTTAAGAACAAGCATTAGATGGAAGGCGAAGAAGGTGGGAAAGAGCATCCTGAGAGGGAATTCAGGATGGCAGAAGCATTGAAAGGAGAGAGCCACAAGGTAGGGCAGGGAGTGTTGAGAAATGAGTTTAAAGACCCAGGCAGGACGGACTTTGAACTGGCAAGTCAAGGATACAGCGGTGAATGACCTGCGGATGAAAGATTTTAAGTAGGGAAGTAATAGTGTTAGAGTTTAATCCTTCAGGGGTTGGTAGTCACGGATCTAGGGTGCGAAAACAGAAGAGCTTATGGAGAAAAACTCCAAATGTCCACCATTTTCCCCAACACCCTTACTCTTACAACCTTTCTCTCTCTTTTCCTTTTGCACTATTCAGTGTGCACACCGAAAGACTGGGAAGGGCAACCTGATTCTACTTCCACCAAGGAACATGAGTGGGCCTGGTGTAGAGCTTGAAGGCCTCTACATGAATTTCTAGAATTCATCCCAAGGTGGTCTCCAAAGGTACTCAGGAGACTGAGAAGTGATTTGTTGGGAAATTGCCTTCAAAGTTCTTACAGTTATCTCTTATGTGCCACTCCAAAATCCCATGAAAAAAGCAGGCTCTAAGAGTCACTATATCCATGATCTTTTTGGCATTAACCTAGAACAAACTAAGAATAGGAAGGATCGACCAGAGAGTGAGAGAGACCGACAGACGGGTTCTAGTTTTTTTATTTTTCCATCACAATGCTGTCCTGCTACCAGCTTTTCTGTTTTTAACAGCTACCATCTCTTTTGTGAGAACTTTAACCTATTTACATATGATTATTTTTACTCTAAACCGATGGTTAAAATGCCTATTTGGTTTCTAAGAAGCAGTGGGTATTGGGGGCACAGACTAGCTTTTTAAATGGGTTTGTGTCTTTCAAAACAGGAAGCAGAATTGGCCAACTTCATTAAAAATCAGCATTGGAGAACACTTACTGAGTGCTTAATTACGTAATCAGATTTCAGCTTGGGGGCTGGGAATAGTTAGAAAGAAAGAGAGGGAAAGAGACTGGTTGTATCTGGGTGGATGGAGAAAGCATGAAGAAGTGATGAAGACAGTTTGGTGCCTCCTCCTGTGAGCTGGCCTCTGTTAGTCATGAGTCCCTGAGCCTGGTAGCCAGGTCTGAGATGTTCTATCTCCCCAAGTCCAGTGACTACTGGCCCTTTTCCCCAGGGAGGGTCCATCCCCTTCTAGGTATGATTGTCATTAATGCATCATACCTAATGACAACAGTATAACAGAATTTTGACATGGGACAGCACCTCTGTATTTTGCAAATCCAAATGAGTTGGTCCCCAAACTCACACTAAAGTTAGTGTTAAGGCCTGAATCATACCTTTCCTGACTCCCACCATGCTGCCTCCCTTTCTCCTTTCCAGTTCACTCTCACCTTGGAGCAACAAGAATGCAAAATAAACTTGAACCTTGTGTTGAGAGTTAAATCCATGAGTCATGGTTAAACAACAGCTTTTTTCTCTCCACATTAACGGTGTTTTTCCTCCACAGTGGCCCAAACAGGAATCAATCATGTGACATTAGTTCATGCCGTGGTTATGGGCCACCTGCTAACAGACACTGTATTTGGACTTTACAATGACCCAGGCAAAAGGGTGTCTTCTCCTGAAAGAGTGCCTCAGGGGAATTGTGAGTGCGGACGATAGGAGAGGAGGATACGTGAACTCATTCACTTTCAGGTGGTCAGCAAAACTCATGCAGAGGGAGGGATTTCCAAACATCTTAAATACCCGGCTGTGGGGAACGCTCCCAGGGCAAGAGGAAGGAAGGTCTGGGAATAAACCATCTGAATCGGCAAGAGAACTGATTGGGATGAGACCTTGTATCACTTTCTAAATTCGGATGTGGTTAGAGATAGCTTTCCGAGGGACTGTGGGAAGAAGGAGCTGTGTCCTGAGTTCTAGGACTGTCCTTCAGGGTGGAGGTCCACTTTGCTCCCTGACCTTTGCTGTGTCCTACACCCTCTGCCCTTCTCACTTCCCATATCAGCTCTGTCTGGCTCTTTCATGCTTATCTCAAAGTTTTGCTTTAAACTTCCTCTCTTCATTGTACTCTTTGTACAGGATACGGGGATCTCTCTCCCATCAGAACTCTTTATTCCCCCAAATTTTTCCAATAGTTCCCACTCATTGACCAAATATTTCTTGAAAAAATTATCATGTGCTATTTGGGGAATGCACAAATTATAAAACGTACACTCTAACCTGATCAGAGAGACATACCCATGATTACTTTAAACAACAATACAAGATAGGATATGATTAAATGCCAAATGTACACAACGGGTGGGAAATATTTCAGGAATTTAGAGGAGAGAGAGATCATAATGGGACTGGAGTCCACATTAAGGGCCTCATGGAGGAATGGGCCTTCAGTCTAGATGATAAAAGGCAGAATTAAGGAGGCCCCAGGAAAGGCTAGTTTAGGGACCAAATACTCACACAAGGAGTTTCATGGTAAAGAGTAATAAAAATAATGTTTTATTTTTTATTTTTTAAAAAGATTTTATTTATTTATTTGCTAGAGATCACAAGTAGGAGAAGCGGGAGAAGCAGGCTTCTCACTGAGCAGCGAGCCCAATGTGTTCTCACTGAGCAGGGAGCCCAATGTGGGGCTTGATCTTCGGACTCTGGGATCATGACCTGAGCTGAAGGCAGAGGCTTAACCGACTAAGTCACCCAGACACCCCAATAAAAATAATATTTAACAACTCAAGGGCACTTGATGGTTTGCACCTGCTTTCACACCCACTATTGAATTTAAGAATGGTGAGCTGAGCCAGATTACAGAGCCTTCTGAATGCCAGCTAAGATCTAGAAGATTCCAGCAAGCACTCGGTGGTCACCTACCTCCTGTCAAGCAATTTTGCATACGTTATCTCATTAGTTCAGGAAGATATGTTGTGATGCAGATCCTGTGGTCACTATTTTAGATATTAGTAAGTTGTGGCTAAGGAGCTTTCAAGGTCACAGAATTAATAGATAATCATGACGACAACAGCAGCTGCTATTCCACATGGGCCAAACACGGTTTAAGTATTCTTGTAACCACCCCCACGAGGTAAGAACTCTTATTATCCTCATTTTTGGTTAAGATTTTATTTATTTGTTTGAGAGAGAGAGAGTACTCTAGGGCACAGGTAGAGGGAGCAGCAGAGGCAGAGGGAGAAGCAGGCTCCCCCGCTCTGCAGGGAGCCCAATGTGGGACTCGATCCTAGGACCCTGGGATCATGACTTGAGCCAAAGGCAGAGGCTTAACCCACTGAGCCACCCAGGCGCCCCTAGATCATTATATTTTTATGGGCAACTCTGCATTAGAGTAGAGGCTTCACAACCTGTGCTTTGAAACCAGGCAGCCTGAATTTCAGTCTAGTCGCTGGCAATACTGGTTGTGTACCTTGGGCAAGTTGTCTAACAGCTCTACACTTTGGTTTTTTCCATCTAAAATTAGGATAATTTTCTCTGCTCAATGGGGAGCCCGCTTCTCCCTCTCTCTCTCTCTGCCTGCTGCTCTGCCTACTTACGATCTCTGTCTGTCAAATAAATAAGTAAAAATCTTTAAATAAAAAATTTTTAAAAATGACCCAAAGTTGTTCATGAACTTTATCTCAATAAAACTGGAAAGTAAAAAAATACATACAATACACACCACAGATGTGAGCCATATGCATAAGTTTAAATGTTCTGGTAGTCACGCGAAAAGGTAAAAAGAAAGAGGTAAAATTAAGTTTAATAATGCATATATTTAACCAAATACCTCTAAAATATTAGTGTTTCAACAGTGCGATCAATAGCAGTTAATTATATGTTTCACATTTTTATGTGAAATCCCTAAATCTAGCATGTATTTTTCAATTCAGAGCACATTTCAGTTCAAATGCTAAATTTGCATCAGAAATGTTTGATCTGTATTTGTATTTCACATAACTTATAGCTGAAAAAGTAGGCTGACATTACCCAGTTTTTCCAAACAAACTTAAAAGTTTTCTGATAACTGAGTCAAGTTCCAAAAATCATTTTTAAATATTTGCATCCATATTGTCAAAACTGGTTCCTGTATTTTAGAAGAAATGATCTGGCTTTGAAGCAAATTCTGTGTTTCCAAAATTGTCCATGTTAAATAATTCACTAACTCTGTGTCAACTTAGTTGTATTAACACTGAAATCAAAGAGTAGTGCATAAATTAAGAGTAACTATAAATTCATCAATATCAGTGAAAGGTTCACAATACTTTAGTTTTTACAACTAATTTACATAACCCTCTTGCTTACAATGAAAACCTTCTGTATATTCATTCATGTTAGAAAAATGGGTTAAATTATTATTATTATGAAAAATTTCCATTTCATCATAAATTCTTGTACATTCTAGCAAATATATTTTCCTTCCTTGGAACTTCAAATTTAGCTCATTCAAATGCAACGTGATATTCAGAAATGAAATATAAATCACGCTACTATCTTTTTGTCTTTGACTATTGAATTTTTAGCAGGTATTCCTTTCATTTCAAGAAAATCTTCAATTTGAGTTAAGAGTATGATAAATCTTGGTAAAAATCCTCCCCTACTCAAACCAATGGGCTTTGGAAAAGAACAAGATCATTACATTCATTTTCTATTTCTACAATTCCACAAGTTGATAATTCATAGCATTTGTACATTAAGAATAATTTTAACTACTATATCCATGACACTGTCCAGAAAACTGGACACAAATGTCTCCAATATTTATCAGATAAAAAGAATGAAGCAATAGAAGAAAGATCAGTTTCTTATTTTACCATTTCAGTAAATCCAGACTTTTGACCTTACATAGTTAGAGGACCCTTTGCTGAGATAGAAAATGTGTTTTCATATCTTGATGAAGTTTTTCTTTGACAGATGTTAATAACTCAACCACATCTACACCAACATGTTCAGTTTTTAAGATATGAAATAAGACTTTCTTTCCCAAGTAAATTGGAAAACCTTTTAAGATGAAACACATCCCAACTATTAAGAGGACAGGATCTCTTGTATTGCATGATTTCCCCAACACCGAAGAAAGCTCTTGCCATGCTTCACACTTTGAATTAATTAGAGTTTGATATAGTTAGAAAGATTTTATATCCAGTGGGCAGTGGTTTATAGGATTAATTGATGAGCTTTTATTTTTTTGAAAAGTGTTTTTTTAAGCTTTTTTCCTCATAATTTTCTAACAAAATTTTCTTAACTGAAATAACAATTTCTTTTATTATCTCCTCATGTAAAAAGGATTTTCTTTTGTGTGCAAGAATCTAAGTCACCTTATAGCTACCAAAGTTAGAAGTTCTAACTAACTAACTAAAAGTAGTTTTAAAAATATCTGTTTGGACATTGAATTCTAATTTCAGGCCACTAATATTGATTCTCTTTTGACTATTAAAAGGAAACTTCTTGGGAGGCCTGGGTGGCTCAGTGGGTTAAAGCCTCTGCCTTCGGCTCAGGTCTCCCATGGTCCTGGGATGGAGCCCCGCATTGAGCCCCGCATGGGGCTCTCTGCTCAGCAGGGAACCTGCTTCCCTTCCTCTCTCTCTGCCTGCCTTTCTGCCTACTTGTGATCTCTGTCTTTCAAATAGATAAATAAAATCTTTAAAAAAAAAAAAGGAAACGTCTTAGCAAATTCACTATGTGTTGGCTGAAACTATCTCGTAATATTGTCCACTTTATTATCTTTACAAACAAACAGCTTTTTTCATTTTGCTTTGCTGCATCGAATTGCAATTGCTGTTAATTTTGGAAATTTACGACATGCCTTCTTCCGGTTTCTTTTGTCTTTACTGATTTAGAGTACCTACTAACTCTTGCATCTCTATTCAATTCTGCATCAGTAGTATGCCTGTGCTTTAAGTACTAAAATTTTTCCGTACTTACTTGTTTAAACTAGAAACATAATTTATTATAATTAAAATTAAGTATTTCAATTTTATTACCAATTATGATTTATACAGGGATCACCATAACTTGCATTGTCTGCATAAAATATTAAAAAAACATATTATAATAGTACACTGGTGTGTAAAAAAATTCATTCAAACCATTCAATGCACTGATATCAGTTAGATCAGAGGTGTGTTTATATGTATGCACGCACCTGACACATACACAACAATATAACAATATTTTCTACAATGTGTTTAATGGCAAAATGATTTGGAGTGTTTCAGGTTTTGGATTAAAATTAAATTAAATTAAAATTAAATAAAAATTTAAATTCAGTTCCTCAGTCACACAGAGTTCAAGAGCCACTTGTGGCTAGTGGCTACCATATTGGACAACATAGTCTTGACTCTCTCTTAGCACAATCAGAGCTATAATCCAAACCCTGATTCTAAGTCCAGTATGCCTTTTTCAACCCCTCCTTGCCAGGAGCTCTGGCTCCAGAGAGATATCCTGGTGTCTTCCCAGTGTCAAGGCCTACAAACTGGGGTTAAGAGTGTCAACATACTTCTTGAACAACTCCAGGTAGGAAGAGGCTAAAAGGACAGGTATGGGTCCACTTAGAAGGAAAAGGAGAGACATGAAGCATAAAGCACTTCTAATAGTTATAGTCTAAAAACTCACAGAGACTTTGGCTCAATAAAACCAAGACAAAGTAGAGAACAAAGTGAAGCCCTAAAGATAGGAACTTTGGAAAACTGAGGGCCAAATCCTATCTGTTTAATTGAAGGGGGACAATGACCCATCCCTGTGGTAGTCTTATACGAGAACTACTGAGGGTCCTACTTTCTCTAAATATGTCTGGCAGAGGAAGGATGTAATTCTTTAGGTTACGAATGCCACCCTGCTGTGAACTGCAGGATAGATTGGATAGGGAAAAGAATGGAGCTTCAAATCTAGTTCTAAGATAACTATTGTCCAGAAATAAAGAATAGTGACAAGGAGATCAAAAGAAAGACAGGAAGGAAGGATGGAAAGATGGAAGGGAGGGAGGGAGGAAGGACAAGAAAGAAAAGAAAAGAAAAAGGGAGGAAACCTAGAGATCCCATTCCACCCTCCTTTGTTCTCCTGAGTTTTTCTCCTGGCTCTGCAATGTGTTGGCGCCACCCATATTTGGTTTCTCCAGATCGCCCATCTCTTCTTCTTTATTATCCTCCTGTGTTATCTTCTAGTCTGGTTTCTACTTTCCCACATCATAAGTTGTACAGCTGCCTCCAGTTTACAGATCTTTCCCTCACCTCCCTGAACCAGCACCTTTAATTTGGTCCATTCAGAAAATCACTCCATTGTTGAAAAAATTCATTGTTGAATTGTTGAAAAAATTCAGAGTAAAATTCCTACCTATATTGATTTTTATCCTAGTTGGTATTTGTTGGAGTTCTTAAATTGATGGGTTTATAGTTTTTACCAAATTTGGAAAATGTTCTGCTGCTATTTCTTCAAATACTACTTCTTGCTCTCCCCACCCTTCTTTGGAATTTCAATTACACTGTTTTTGACGATTTTCTAATATCTCATCAAGGGTCTATTCCTTTTTCCTCCCTGGCCCTCTTCTTTTCTGTAGTGTGAATAATTTCTTTTGCTATATTTTCAAGTCTGCTGATAATTTCTTTGGCATGATTTAAGCTGCTGTTAAGCCCATTTTATGGATTTTTTGTACTTTTCAACTCTAGAAGTTGCACTAGATTCCTTTTTATAGTTTCCATTTCACTCCTCATTATTTTCATGTTTTTCTTTAAATTCCTGAGCATATTTATAATAAGTCTTTTATAGTTCTTGCCACCTAATTGCATAATCTCCATCACTTCTGGATCTAGTTCTTGCCACCTAATTGCATAATCTCCATCACTTCTGGATCTGTTTCTATTGATTTTTTTTTTCTTGTTTATGGACCACAGTTTCCTGCTTATTTGCATGTCTAGTAATTTTTTATTGGATATTGGACATGGTATTTCTACATGGTTGAGTGTCTGGATAGTTAAGTTACCTGCAGATTAGTTTGATTTTTGGGGGGAATTTTGTAAGCATTGTTAGGGAAAGTCTACTTCCTTTCTCCCCAGGGATATAAAGAATTGCATTTCCTTTTCCTTTTCTTTTCTTTCTTTTTTAAGGGTTGGCTGTTTATTTGCTGGCTGGTTCAAATGCAAGTTGCAAAAGATTACCTCTTTATCTAGGTTTCTTCTTTTGTAAGTGTCCATGTATCAGCTCAAACTCATCATTTCTAACATAGAGAGACCCTACTTCTTCACTCCAAAATTTTAAAAAAGTCCAGTTTTCATGTATATAAATATATTATTTATACACAAACTGTGTAGAGAATAATGTAATAAACATCCAATCCAATATCTAGTGTATATGTTTATGTGTGTGTGTATAGATATATATATTACAGATACAGTTAAAGCCCTCAGTGTACTGCTCCCAATTGTATTCCTCTTCCTACCCTCCTCTTAGGAAGTAACAAGATCTCTGAATTTGGTGTTTTTAATTCCTATGAATTTTTCATATATAAAATGTTACTTATTATTTAGGAATATAGATATACACACATATGTATACATATATATACACACACATATGTATATTTATATAAAGTTTTAGGTGCATGTGTCTGTACATATATAACTCTATATAAATATACTCTCAATTAAAAGCCTTCAGGACAAACAAAAACTAGAAGAATTTGCAAACACTAAAGCAGACCTACAGGAAATATTTTTCTTTCTATTTTCAATGACAGCCTAGCTGGATATAGTATTCTTGGCTGCAAATATACTCTCTAGATATCCTTAAATAATAAATACTGTTTTCCATGTTTTTAAGCTTCATTCATTCATCCATCAAGAATTATAGTTTTTTCTGAGCTTCTCTCTCTGGATACAGCAGACAAAACAAAGAGACCCTCAATAGAATGCTATTTACCAGGGGCTGAGAAGTCTCTTAGAATTACCTTAGGGGACCAAGTAGACAATACAACTGCTTGACCCAATATACAGCCTTGGTCATCTTGGAAAAGGAGCAATTCTGGCTGAAGCAAGGGTTTGCTCTTTGGTTCTATTCCTGAACACATAGCAGAATTTGGGGGAGAAAAGAAGCTTAAAAGGAAGAACTAACTGTACAACAGCTACTGATGTGACTTCCACCACAACTGCCATCATCAGATCTGCCCCACATGCCATTATCAGCACTGTGGTGTTTTCACTGCATTCTTTCTCAAAGTAAACACACTTGTTCCTGATTTTTAGATGAAGAAACGAAGGCTACAAAGACCTTAATCATGCCTTTCTACTGAACACCAACCCATATTCCAAGTGTTAATGAGCATCTTCACTTGGAGAGTCCACAGTCATGTTAAACCCAACAAGTCTGATATTTCTCTTTGCTTATAGCCTCTCCTCCCTTCATTCCTCTGAGTTGACAACTGGGGGTTAAACATATATCCAGGTCTGGCCAATCACTCCCCTACTCCAAAATCTTTCAACAGCTTCTCACTACCTAAAGAATACAAACTCCTTACCCGGGCAGTCAAAGTCTCCTATAATGGGACCCCAAAACTGTGCTCCACTTTATCTCCTGTTACTTTGCTATACCCCAGCCAAATTAATCTGTTTTCTGTTCTTCAAATATGCCACACATATTCCCATCTTAGCAGCCTTGTTCATGCTGACCCCCACTGGACTGTTCTCCACTTTTCCTCTACATATCTACCCATTGAAATTCTATGCATTCTTCAAGGTTAATTTTAAATGGCCTGTTTCTCCTTCTTACCTGTTCTTCATTCCCTATCAGAATATTATCTTTCCTCCTTTAGTTCTTTCTTTTTTTTTTTTTTTTTAAGATTTATTTATTTATTTTAGAGAGATTGTGAGAGCCAGTGTGGGGGGCAAAGGGAAAGAATCGTCTTCTTATAGACGCCTCACTGAGTGTGGAGTCCTATGTGGGGCTCGATCCCTTGTCCATGAGATCATGACTTGAGCCAAAACCAAGAGTTGGACACTTAACCGACTGTGCCACCCATGCTTCCTTCCCTCTTTTAGTTCTCATTGAATTTTGTTGTACATTTCTTATCTTAACTTATACTGTGACTCTCTGTGTTTAACTTTTCTTCTTCCTGAAACTGTAAATCCCAAGAGAACAAAAGCTTTGCCCTCATCACCTTAATTTTTCTATCACATGGCATATACTTCTTAGCATCTATAAGGAAATAGTGCTATAAATAATTGAATTGATGTAGTACTTTCTCTCTTTTGAAGATTAGTACTCAAACAGTTCATGTTGAAATATGGAGTCCAACATGGGCAAGGACTAGAATTGTATCTTACACAGGTTATGGTTATTCTCCAGTCCTATTCCATATCCTTGATCCAAAGTAAGCTGGGAAATACAATCAGTATAATTCAGAGTGAGGGAGTTAGTCTTAGCGACGGAGGGCAAGAAAAGGCCTTAGCCAGTCAGGAAGTGGGTAAAGCTTACACAGGACTTGCTTGAAACTGGGAGGAAATCCTCAGTTAGTTGATAGATTTTTGCTTCCTCCATAAAGGCACTGTGAAGAGATTATGTCACAGTTTCTGTGAAAGATGGTTAGGATTAAGGACACCGGTGAGCAGGTGAGTGTGTGTAGAGGAGGGCATGTGTGTGCACATATGGTATGCTCAGAGGGGGTCATCGAGCCCAATTTGTGAATGGTGAGAGATGCCTTGTTCCTGATCTTTGGCCCACTGTCACAGCAGTTACAAGAGGCAGCACTGGGCCCTTGTTCTCTCCTGTTCAGTCCTACTGACCATTTGGCACTGGAATCTAGAGACAATTGATGGCGATACATCTTTTACCCATTTGTTTCTGTCATTTAATTTTTTTCTTACAGAGGAAAAAGAAGCTCATGTTATTTGTGTAATTTCTTTCTTTGCTCTGGCCTACTCCAGGATGTCAGCCCAGGCTAATCTTCATCTTTTCCTAAACTAATATATAACATGTCATCACCTCTTTTAAAAAATAAAGATCTAGCTCCCTAGCCTCGATGATATGAAAAAACTCCATTAATTCAACATATGCAGCTGCAGATTCATCTTCATCTGCAGTTTCCTCTTTCCTGACTTCCTCTGACACTCTTTTCTTCCCCCTCCCACAAAAGAAAACTGGCTCAGCCTTTGGACTTTTTGTTTAAGGTCCCCAGTTCCTCTGGTGACCCAATTCAAAACTTTGCCATCATTCGTAATTCTTCCCTTTGACTTGCCAACTCCCTTTAATCAACTCTTTCTAATGTTTCTTTTGTAAGGTCTCTCATATCTATTCCCAAGGCCATTTTTAGTCTAAGCCAGTGATCATCAGGGAATGGAAGATAGGTAAGAACAGGGTTGGGGGGAGGGTTGTATTGGGAATTTGTGGGGAATTTTTTCAAAATTCAGTATAGTTTGAGTAAGCTTCCCAGGTGATGTTGACAGATTGCTTAGTACCAACCAGGCAAGTCTTTATCACCTGGACACCTGTGCTTACCTCCAACTGATCTCTTTGGCTTCTACTTCCCCCACCCAGTGTTCTGGGTGAAAACACTATTTTCAACATGGTATCTATTCTTCAACCATTCTTCGTTTTCCCCACTGACCTCAGGATCAGGTCCAGACTTGTTGATATGCCATCATCAGATGCCACCTTCTTTCTCTGCAGCTTTCTCAAATATGGGTACCTTGGGGTGTTTTTCATTTTCTTTCCTTCTCATTCTACACACTCTGCCCAGAACAAGATTATTACTGATGACTCTCAGATCTCTATGTTCAGCTAGATCTCTTTCCTTCCAGACGGCACTAACTGCTCACTATATGTCTCTCAAAATCAAAGTCCAACTTATTATGTCCATTATATTCCTCCCCTTTGTCTCACTAAATGGCCTGAGTGTCCGTGAGTCACTCAATCTAGATACTCATGAGGCATTCTTTTCTCCTCTGTCCCTTACCTTCCCCCCTCCCCCAATAGATCACCATGTCCTTTTCTTTATTTATAATATCTCCCAAGTCTTAGCTTTCCATTCTACCTCAGAAGCCTTCTTCAGGTTCTCATTATTCCTCTTCTGGCCACTGGTCTACCTATCTCTGGCCTTGCCTTCTGTAATCAGTTCATCTCCACACTGTCAAAAATGTAATTTTACTAGAATGCAAATGTGATCATTTCACTCACCTTTTAAATGTCCTTCAGTGTATCTCTACTGACTTGAGAACAGACCCAATAACTGCATACAAAGCCCTTCACGACCTGTCCTGCCCCCATCTTCTGCCTACTGTATAAGGCTCACACCAAATTCTCTTCAGCTTCCTGATGCATCCCCTTCTCTCAGGGCTTTGCACTTTACATATTCTATTCCCATTTTTTGTAACAGTTTCCCCTTTGTTTCTTTTCCTAACTAACTCCTTAGAGTTCTTCAGTTCTCAAATCTAGAACTTCATACTCTAGAAAGCTTTCTTGCTCCCAATCCCATACATTCTGCACTTCTCTATGCTTATCTCTATCACAATATTTATTATATTATCTATGCTAATTTGTGTTTTTTTTGTTTGTTTTTGTTTTTGGTTCTGGTTCTCTTTCCAGAATCTCTGAAGAAAAAAGCCTGTATTGTGGTTTTTTTCCCCTTTCTATTCCCATAACCTAGACCAGAAAATAGTCCAAAATAAGCACTGAGCGTGTGTCAAGTGTGCGAATCAATGTAGCTTTTCCAGCATTCTCTCCCACCACACCGCCAGAAATCAGCTTCTCCAGCCAACACATCTAACCTCCCGTGTACCTGCCTATGCTCCTCCCTGCCTGCCTTCATACCAGTCCTCCCTTGGGCACTGGTGGACGGTGATACCGAGTAGTGTTAGAGAGGGGAGGCGAGCTGGGAAACGTCCAATGGAGGTTGGACATTTTGAGTTGAGAGACATGCAATAAGCAGTTGAATAGTGCTCTACTTTCCTACTTCCCTGTTTATTTAAGTAATTATGCCCAATCTTCCAGGTCCAGCTTAAATCCCAACTCCTCAACCTCAGCACAAATACCACCTGGGAGCTCCTTCAAGTTTATTCTCAGCTTTCATCAAATATTGTCCTCAGTGAGAAGTCACTCTTCCTGGAGAGATGCCTCATCTTGTCCCCTAAGAGCTCATGCTCCCTTAGGGGTGATAGCACAATATTTAGCTATGGGCATTGTTCATAATAGGCCTGATAAATAGATGTCATTTCTTATTTGGTTTATAGGGTGACCAACTGTCCTGGTTTACCCAGAACCTAGGGGGCTCCTGGGACAAGGGATTTTCAGCTCTAGAACTTGGAAAGTCCCTAGTGAACGAGGACCAGTTGGTCACCCTGTTCGTTAGCTAAACAGCTGTGTACTTCTGTGTGTGCAATTCCATGGTGTTTCTTCTGCTGCATATTCCCTGCTCTGTTTTCATCATTGAACATTAATTAGTATGAGTTCTCCCCACCGACAGTGAGCTTCATGTAGGCAGACTTTGTCTCATTCACGGCTATTCTCTAAGCGCCTGGAGCAGACACACATTATAGGAAGTTAATGGGTATTATTTGAACTAATGAATAGGAAATATTAAGCACCATTATATCTCTTAATAACCCCATTTTCATTCTTGGTAATGGGATTTTGTAGTTCCATAGATACTAAATTGTTACAGTGCTTGGCAATCTTATGGTAGTGATAGTCCAATCCATTTGGTATAATTTGTGTGTGTGTGTGTGAATGGCTTTGTATAGAGTAAATAAAGAGAGCTTGAATTTCCAGTGATTTTTACAAAAGAATAGAGGCCCCCAGAGATGGTAGAATACAAAAAGTTGTTCCTGAACATGACAAGAACCACTAGGACCAAATTCTCAGGGGATCAGAGAGGAGTGTCACACAGATAAGAGAGACTTTAAGAGAGGATCTTGTCTGATCTCTTTCTGCTGAGTTCTTCAAATGAATAGTACCTCCTACACAGTAGGTGTTAAATTTATGGTGGTGATTACATTAATACACAGCTACAGATATTCATATATTTTTTAAAAGCAATATCCTTAGGTGTAGAACTCAATGCTTAGGATCTGAAAACATTGGAGCATTTTCAGTTCAATAGTAACTGAAAATCCCATACTACTCATATTGCTTCTTCAAATCATAGATACCACCTGACACTGAAGAAATAATTGGTTGTTCAATTTTTTTTCAAATTGGTTGTTTTGCAAGTGGGAGCCCAAACAGCAAGCCAATAAGAGAAAACACATTGCTGACATGTAGGATCTAGATAAGGACTTTTATTTTAAGATAGGGACTGCCTCAACACCTTGATGCTTCTTGCAGGTAGATAGAAAGGGAAGACCACTCAGAGATTTATATAAAATCCACATATAAGTGGAACATTAAGAAAACATACAGTATTTTTATAAGCACTGCTTTGTGAAATTTATCCAGAGGAAAGTCATATGTTGAATTTAATCTCTGCTTTTTCTTTAACTATCCACCTCCAGGTCAAATTCTGACACAAGGTGTGGGATAGTTGATTCTGTTGCAATGGAATGTTTTCTTGGTAACATATTGTTTGAAATAAGTAAATTCATTAACTGAGATATGAAAAACTTCTTAGTGATAAATGTGGGGAAACTAATTTCTTGAATGGCAAGTATTCTTTTTTGTTTGTTTTTGGTCTTATCCATGGAAACTGTTTTGTTTAAAGACTCACTTTAAGCATGAATTTTTATGTTAAATTTTCTCTGGTTTACCCCTCCCAAACCAAACTCTGATCTTCATTCCACTGTTTTCACACAAAACCATGAAGAACATATATGATGTAGTCTTTGATCGTTTGTTTGTGTTGCCCCTCCTCACTAAATTGTAAGGTCCATGCTTTATTTATCTTCCCATTCTTAGTGTCTGGCATATTGCCTGGTACCTAGCAGGCACTTGAAAAATGAATTCAGGGTTGAAATAAAGTGTGGAGAGCTTGCTAACGTCAGGCTTTCTAGTCCCACTCTGCAAGGACAAGAGGATATGGCATGAGCTGAGCCTCTTGAAATTATATCCTGGTTCCTTATCCAGGTAAAGGATTGGGTACACAGGGGGTTTTCAGACACGTATAATTATACCCTGCTTAAATAAAGCAAAAGACCTTGTAGCTATAGAAGAGAGAGTCCATGGTAATCATAACATGTAAGTATACCAGCAGGTTTTGTGGGATTAATAATACCTTCTGCAAACCCTATATACTCCTCTAAGATAAATCTCCAATCTAACACATCTCTACTGACACTGCCTTGTCTAAGCTCCTGGTTGACCAACACAGTAGCCGGTACAATAGACTACAGTGAGCTGATTTAAAAATGATAAGATCAACCAGAAACAATTTATAATTAAAAAGCAAAAGTGGTGGCAATTGAAAACCACAACAACTGATCTTGCCCTGTGAACAAAGGACCCTTCCTGAAAATTGCAGGAATTCCAATCATCTCAATGAGCACTTGTGCCTGCACAAGGGCCACAAAGAGAACACAGAGTTATTAGAGTCCTTGAAAACATCTAGGAAAGTGCTAAGTTTAGTTTATGAAAACCAAATTTCAATAAACTTTGATAACTTGCATAGTAAGTTAGTAGTCAGAAGATTTCATTGTACATGGAAACAGAAATCTCCTGTAAGATATATTTTAAAAAGGACTTTCCAGTTTGAACCAGTTTGAGGCACATGAGAAGGTCCTTCTCAGTCTACCTAGAGTCAGGTACCAACTTGACCAAACCTGTACTGGTCAACTGTTGAGATTCCTTCAACTTTCTAGTTCTGTTGATGCAGAGTATTGCAAATATAAATATGTCATGTGAGTGAGTGAATTAATGAATAAAATAATGAGTGAATGAATAGATATGCACAAACCTCTAAGAACTCTAGAAGGTTCATTTAAGTCTGGAGCAATGTGAAATACCTAAAAATCATGAGCATCTGGTTGAGCTTCTTAAAATGTGAATTTATGAAATCTTAAGGAAGTAAACATATTATCTCTCTGAAAGAAGCACATGTAAGAATCTGGTAGCATTGGTTGCCTCTGAGGAGGGGAACTGGGTATTGGGAGACAGGGATGGGAGTGAGACTTTTTCCTGACCCTTTTACTCCTTTTAAACTTTACGTAATGAGTGCATTTTTATATAAAGGGGCAAGGTCTTAAAAATAAACATTTTATGACAAATCAGATACTATCCTGATTTAGGTTCTAACAAAGAGGTAGTGAGAGTCAAATTTTTAAGAAAAATATATAGGACAAATTTTACTTTTGTAAATTTGGGAACATACCACCACTATTTGATTCTGCAGATAAAGCACATTTGTCTGGGGCTCTGTTAGATCACAGTCTGGGAATCATGGCTCCTAAGGAAAGAGAATGTTGACAGCCAAAACCTCGCTTGGATATGTTCTAGAGAATTTCACAGTGATTTGGAAAGAACACTCTCTTTGAGGCACTCTTTAAAACTATTAAAGAACCATGATTTTGGTATTGTGGATGTTGTTGTTTCATGAATTGCTCATTTTCCTCAGCAAGCTAGGCATTATGAATAAAAGAATGAGATCAGTAAGTGTACTTCTGTTTATGAACTAAGGAAATCAAGTCATGTGAGGACAAACCAATCCAAAGAATTTGCCAGTGATGAAGGCTTGGCCTCTGAGTCACTGTACAGCAAGGGTCTTCACAGATGGAAAGAGGCAGGAGATCTATGACATGGAATCATCAACAGTCTTCCTGCATCGGAGGCACAAATAGATTTGTACTGCAACTTGTCTCCTGATAGATGATTCTTAGTAACCAAGTCTGTTTAGGACACAGATACCTTATTTACTTAAGACAGTGCATAAAAAATCATTTGTGTATAAAATTATCACGTGTATAGTGAAAGCTATAAAGCTTCCACTTTCCCAAGCTTTTTCTTTCACGTGTCACATTTAAAACTCATGCTAACCCCGTAAGGAAGAATGTTCACTTTTTTCCTGATGTACACATGTAGAAACCAAGGCTCTTGAGAGAGTGAGTGACTTGGCAGGATCATAGTGCTCGTGAGTAATAAAGTCAGGCCTTTTATTCTTGGGCTATTGTTCGTCCCACCGCCCCCAAGATGTTTGGAGACTTGAATCTGGAATGTCATCCTTTTCTCTTTTCATCTCTTTTCTCTTTTCAGGTTTTGACTCACTCTTTCTTTAAAATTATGTTCAAAATTCTTCCCCAAGGGGCCATTTCAGAAAGCCTAAGTAGCTTTCCTTTTCCACGTCTCTCAACAACTTGTTTCTGGTATCTATTTTCTAGTATCCATTATTATATTCTAGTATGAATTTTAGCTTTATTCCATTGGTTTGCTTTCTGCTATTTATTCCCCCTTCTTAGCCCATTAAATCCTCTTTATTATTAATTATAGTACCTCTGACTTCTAGTTATTTACAATCTTTTAAAGTAATATCCAGAGAATAGTAGTTTCAAACATTTGTATGCATAAGAATGATCTGGGGAGGTTATTAAAGATGGATTTCTCATTGCTTTTCCCATAGGTTCTCATTCTGTATGTCTGGGATCAGATCCAGGAATCTATATGTTATTTTATACAGTTTTATTTGTGAGCGTGAGAGAGCACACCTGTGCAGCGGGAGGGACAAAGATAGATCACAGAGAGGGAAAGAGGGAGAAGAGAAGCAGATTCCCTGCTGAGTGAGGAGCCCAACATGGAGCCTAAGATCATGACCTGAGCCAAAAGCAAGAGTTGGTTGGGATGCTTGGCAAACTGAGCCACCCAGCCATCCCAGAATCTGCATTTTAAATAAGCACCTCAGAGGATTCTGGTGACCACAGAGGATGCAGGTGACCACACTTTCAGACACCTTGCTCTGGAGAACTAAAAACTAGGTTATATACTGTATGTCTATCCTGTGCTCTGTAGGGGATATGGAGGTATAGAAAGACTAACATCTTGATCTCTTGATGTTTATAAACTTTTGGGGGGAGGGGAAGAGCATCGTGTCATCTCCAGTGGTGTGTGATGACAGGCCACGTGGGTGATGTAGACAATAAATGCTTTGGAAATGTAAAGAAGGGAGATACCACTTCTAGCCAGATTATCATAAATGGCTTCATAAAAGATAGGGATTGAGTTGGAGCTTGAAGAAAAGATAGGTTTCAACTGGATGGAGAAAAGGGATTGTTTCAAAATGTTGGAAGAGTAAAGACAGAGGGTTAAGGGAGTACAACTACTTCTAGGGGATCAGTATATGGAATGATGTGTTTGACCTGAAAAAAGTTTACTCAGGGACATGGTGAGATTTATGCCTTGAAAGATAGGTAGGAGTTAGCTTGAGGAAGAGTCTTGAATTTGGACTCTACTTGCAGATATTGGGTAGTTCTTCAAACATGTGAATAATATAATATACCAATGGAGTTTTTAAAAGACTAATCTGGTAGTAAAGTTCAAAGCCCTGAAGTATGTTTAGGGTCAATTGTGCAAATTGTGAGAGGGCCTGGCCTGAACATTTTCGAAACTAGATTCAATATAGTCTAGAGCTTGACTGGATTGTCAAAGCTGCTGTTGAGATTTGAACCTTCCTGAGTGGGAGAACTGCACACAGCTTCGCCACTTTTGAATGTGAGGAAGATGTTTTGAGGTAAGTGGTTTGGTTCTGGATCTAGAATCCAACTTCCTACCCAACGTTGGAATCTTCTGTACATATGCACAGGTACTTTTGCATAAACATATGAAACCTACTTTTATCAAGTGGAAAGCAAAATGTCTGGAGCTCCTGGGAGAAGGCATGGAGATTTGGGCCCACCCGCGCAAAACCCACTAAGCCAAAGGGAGACACCGTTGTGCTTAGTTATTCAATTTTTAAAATTTTCTAGGCTTAAATTTACGCTTAAAATTTTTTTATGCTGCTACTCTGCAAAGGTTTATCAATTTTTATGAAAGTGACAAATCAATTTATGAATTTCGCTGAGCACTAATACTCTGGGTAGTGAGAGTCTTATAATAGTTTGGAGAGAGAACATTTGGTTCCTTTTGCGCACTCCTCAAACAACTCACTTATTTTTACTAAACATGACACGCAAAGCCTGCGCGCGCGCACCCACACCCACCCGATAACCAGTCCTTGTCCTTCAGAAGTCTGTAATCTCCGAGGAAGAGATCACTATGAGTAAACGGCAACCCCCGAATCCACAAGCCACTGATCAGCAAATCTGTACTCGTTCTGCTGCAGAAGCGAAGGCCTCTGGCTGAAGAACGGGTGGGGCTTAGTGGGATGCTAACTTGGGCACGAGAAACCTCTTCCAGCATGGTGCGGCCACGGAGAACTCTTTGAAGCAGTAGGTGCTCGACTGCCCACACTAGGCGCGAGAAGTTCTCCGAACCACAGTGCCTGAACCACTCAAGAACTACAAACTCATTCCGCAACTACTAATTGCGCGGTTTAGTACCAGTGGAGGTGCCAAGGCCCGCCCAGGAATCCAGCGCCCAACTCCAAACCCGCGGACTCCCTCCCTCGCCTTCCCCAGGGTCCCTCCGCCCGTCCATGCAACCGCTCTTTTCCCAGCCCCGACTCCTGCTCCACCCATTTTAGTGACGTAACACCTGGCGCTCTTTCCCGCCCCAGACCTTCAGCCCCATCAGTCGCTGCAGTTCCTCATTGGCCAGGAGATGGGACAAGAACGGGAAAGGGTCCTCGCTTTGCTCTCTAACTGTCCCCTCTAGGTTCTAGCTCTTCTCATAGACGGTCAGGAGAGCAAACACAACCTGCCCCGTGGCGCAGGCGTGCAAGTGCGATTCCTGGAGGCGGGGCACTTCCCTTCTCTACCAGAAGAATTCATCGCGCTGTTGTGACGTAGCGGCGCACCGCTCGCCGTCCTCACTCCCGATTGGCTGTGGCAGAAGTCCGTCACACAACCTCGCCCCATTTCTCAGCCTAACCTCTCCCCTTAACAGACAGTGAAGGAGGCCACGCCTCACCCCGTTCCTGCCGCTTAGCTCTGCGATTGGCTGAGAGAATAGGCATGTTTTCCCACCTCTTACTCCCTCCCGAACGTCCGAGAGGCTGGCGGGACCCTGCGGAAGTTGTCAGTCAATCTCCTCTTTCCCCACCCCTCGCGCGGCCCCTCCTCTGGGCCGCGCGCTCTAGCGCGCGCGCACACGGGCACACACACACTATCCCCCCTCCCTGCGTGCACCCTCCACCTTCTCAAGTTGTAGCGGTCGCCCGCTGGGGTTCTCCGTGGGCGGCGGAAGGGCGCGCGGGGGAGGGGGCTCGGACAGCTCGGCGGTGTGAGGAGCGAGGGTGTGCGCGCCCAGAGCCGGGGCGGCGGGTTACCGCCCCGGGATATGAGGGTCCGGCGCTGACAGGGAAGAGCGGGCACCGCGGCGGCGGCTCGGAAGGGACCCGCGATGGCAGCGCCTCGGGAGGAGGCTCCAAGCAGGGCGGGTTGTGCTGGCAGCGGACAGTGAGGGGCCGGCCGGCCGGCTCGCGAACTGGGCTGAAGAGAAGAGAGGCGCGCTCGGCGTCCGCACCCCCGCGCCCTCGCCTCAGTTGTCCAAACTTCAGGCTCTCTTCCACCCGCCCTCCGCGCCCGAAGTCAACAACTTCTTCACCCCCCTCCGCCCCCGCCCTTGCCTCCGTCAGCCCCGGGAGGTGGCCGCGCGGCGGGGACCAGGAACCCCCGGCACTGAGATGTGGCCGTGAGGCGGCGGCGGGCGGCGAGGAGAAGCTCGGCGGCGCCCGGGAGCCGGAGGGCGGCGCGGCCGGGGGGACGGGGCGAAGGGGCGCGAGCTCTCCGCGCCTCTCCCCCCCCACCTCCTCCTCCTGCGGCTGCCCGTTCCGTGCACGCAGCAGCCGGAGCTGCCAAGCGCCAGGGCCGCGGCGATGTCGTCGTCGTCGCCGCCGGTGGGGGCTGCCAGCGCCGCCATCTCGGCCTCGGAGAAAGTGGACGGCTTCACCCGGAAATCGGTGCGCAAGGCGCAGAGGCAGAAGCGCTCCCAGGGCTCGTCGCAGTTCCGCAGCCAGGGCAGCCAGGCGGAGCTGCACCCCTTGCCCCAGCTCAAAGGTAACCTCCGCGGGTGCGGCTCCGGGAGGGAGCGCAGGGGCTCGCCCCCGCGCCTCCAGAGCCATTTCCTCCAGGGGGTTCCTTCTGCCGCGCTGGGGCTTGCAGTGTGAGTCGTGTTTCCCACGTTGCTTCCCCCCGCCCCCGCCCGAATCAAACAGGTTTGCTCTTCAGAGTTTCGCTGCTTTTCTTTTCCCCGATTCACCTGAACTCTTCCCATCCTAGAAGATGCCAGCACTCCTCCCCACCTGCGCGCTCGCTCACCTGCCCTCGATGATGGCAGCTCTCCTCCTGCTCCCCGCCAGGTAGTTCTTCCCTCCTGCTCTGGGCTGGTCTTTCCCGGTTTGGCTTGAACAACCTGCCCTGCCTTCCGACCCGTGCCTGCCCGAGACCCTCTTCTACTTTGCACACACTTCGAGCTCTTCCTTTACTTTCCCAGTTATCCAGCGTCAGCTCTCACCCTCTCCTCGCCTCCCCTTCCCACGGATTGTTCCCAGGTGTCACGCAGACCGGGGTCTGTTTGCGAGCCTCAGGCAGACAGTGCTTAGGAGTTAGCTTGTCTTCAGATTTATTTATAAAGGAACAAGCGTAGCTTAGTTACTGGGTCGTTAGGCTTAAATGGTATAGTTGACTTAAAGAATAGGATGACTTAAAGTGCTTTATTGCCAGAGCAGATACACACGGTAAATTTGGAGGAGTGTAAGAGAGTTAGTATCGCTTTGCAGTGGCCTGGGAACTTAGTTCGCGAAGCAGGGGTTCCAGGGGCTATGTAGGTTGTACAGTAATTCAGATTCGTCTCCGTGCCTAATGCCGTGCAGGAGAACTTGGCTCACTTACTTTTCCCACAAGGTTTCGAGGATTTTTAATAAAATGTTTCCTGGTGGTGTAGTTTATTCTTTGTGCATTACTCTTTTAATTTTACAATTTTCATGTCTTCGCTTTTGATGAGATAGAAATCGTCTTAGAGCAAGGTGATAATGCTTCTAGACATTTAAATCAATTCTTACACCCAAGAAACCTGATGGAAATCAGATCATCTGTTTTACAAGGCATGGAAATTAAAGATCCCATACTAAAATAGGTAAACGTTGAGATTTTTTTCAATCCATTTCATCTCCTTCAAGATTAATCTGGTTCCTGTTTGTCTTTGGACCTATGCATCCAGCCTTAGTTTGGCTATAGGAGTCTAAAGAAAACCCCAGATCAAATCACAGTTGACCTACAATGGATCTGGAACCCCATTCAGACCCTATACTGCCCTGCCTCTTGGGGTGCTTCTAAATCCAGGACCTCCCACAGCCAGAATCCAGCTCGCTTTTGAAAGGTTTTAAGATATGTGTAGCTTGTGTTGCTGCATTTATCATTTGTTGTTCAGCATGCAAAAATGGTTAAAATTTACGTATCAGGGTCAATGGTAAACCACAATGATAGGCATTGCCAAGATTTGAATACTTGAGTGATGTCATAGCTATAAAAGAATATCATCTTACCTGTTAGGATGTTGGATTGCTATTCATGGATTTCAAAGTGTAAATTTAATTAAAAACGTTTTTATGTCATTGATTTTTTTTCCATTAAATTGTGAAATTGTTTATAATTGAAGGTTTGCTGCTAGCATTTTTCATATTTGCTTTTTAGTAAGGTATCGTGGATCCTTAGTACTGTTTTCCTCATTAATATACTTTCTTTTATTTAATAAAAGTAATTGCATATTAAATATGGTTAGTAGATCAAGCTAGGAGATGCAGCTTTAACACAGTTTTTAAAAGCTTGACAAAAATATGCCGAGTCAGTAATCCTCTAAATTATATGGTGCATAGTTCAACAAGTTGAAGTTGCCATTGAATGTTTTATTTGTAATATTTATTTGGTCACTAGTATAGAAAAAATAAAACTGGAACTTTAGATTCATTCTGTATATTTAACATTAAAATACAGTATTCTTTAAAAGGAAGATTAGGTATTCAAGATAATTTATGCAAATTGGTAAGACCCTTACTTGGATTGCCCACTAATAAGAGCTACTTTTACTGCAAATGCCAAAGTGCTTGAAAAGTGCTTTTTTAAAAAATTCAGTTGCTTCACATGGTACTTTGGCAGTGTACTTGATACCACAGAGTTGTGTGCTTCTTCTGTCTGTAGTAGTTTTTTCCATTTGTGGTCTTAACAAAAACCAGTGGAAAGCCCTTTAGTGTGTGTATGAAAGAGAATTTTTCTTCCTGCTCTGAAATACAATCCTCCTGTGGAGAGATTCAGATATTTGTGGGCAACCAAGATCTTTCAAGTGTTTATACTAACCTGCTTATGTTACACTTTGTCCACATGGATCTAAACTGGAAAGGTGCCAGCTATTTTCCTCAAAGCATACTATGGGTAAGGATTAACAAAATAATCCAACTTTTTCATCTGTAAGAAGTTTATTTGTGCAAAATCATTTAGTAAGTAGGTTGCAGGATTTTAATAGGGAAAATGTTCAGAGAAAACTATTTTGTTATAGAAAATATTTAATAAAAATAAGACTTGTTAAAAGAATTTTTTAAAAACAAACATATCATGTGGGTCCTGAAAATTAAACCGCCTCATTGTATAGCTTAAAAATTTTCTTTCAAAGCACCTTTAAATTTTCTTGTTATGTGAATTTTATAAGCTCCCCCTGAGAGTGAGGTACTAGAAAATAAAAGTAGAAGCATTTGATAAACCATTTTTTTCTGTTTTTAAATTTAAGCTAGTATAGGACTTAATTTTTCTACCTTAAATTTTTCCTCTAGTATCCAACAGTTAGGAAATGTCCAACATTAAAAAAAAATCTGTTATTCACAGTAGAAGTTTATCAGCCTGTTTTAACCTATTTTGTTTAAGTCTCTGGAAGGATTTATTTGGTAAAGTAGTAGATGCCTTACATTTATATAATTCTTAGCATTTATAAATTGGTTCATACTTTCTTTAATTATAAAACAGTATTGTGTATAGTAAGTTTAATAGTCCAAAGAGGTGTAACTCCTAATCCCCGATATCCCTTGCTTTTTCACACCTACTAAGTAATGCTGTTGCATGACATGCCATAGCTTGGTGTGTTTTTACAAACATTTTATTTCATTGGGGCATCCCAGCAACTTTGCAAAACCAGTATCGTTCATATTTTATTGATGAGAAAGTTGAGGCTTAAACAATTTAGTTTCAGGCCTGTGGTTATTTATCTGGTGTTGCAACTGTTACGGGTACTCAGGTCAACTAATTTCAGTATTTTTGCTGTTAACCTATTTTATAAAAATTTGAATCAATATGATAGAGTTGGGTCATTGGGGTCAGTCCTGGGTCAAAGGTAAATTTTTACTCTTTTCTGGCTTTTCCTTATCTGTAAAATGGGGATAATACCTTCTATCTCCCTAGGATTGTGGGGATTAAGTGAAATAATGTAATTAAAGTATCTAAAAATAGGCAAAGAATGTTAGCTTCCATTCTCTTTGATATTTCAGAGTCCGGATTAAAAATATTTTTTTAATGAAGGATTCACATAAATGGTAAACTTTCCTAGTGAACTTAAAGATTTTATTTATAACCAGTTTTAAGATTTGATTTATGTGAAATAAGGTGAAGCTATATCATTTTTCAGCATAAGTATGGAAGTGGAAATAGGGTAGAGTGAAGAATGTTTAAAATATTAAAAGCTGTAGTTAGACGATTTTTACCAAGCAAAGTAATTGAGTTAACCAATAGAAATGTATAGATGTGCATTTTTCCTGAGAAACAGCCGGTAAATAGCAAAAAACAGAATGAAATCTGCTTTGAGATGAAGTGAAGAACCTCCTGCTAAGTATCACTCAGATTCTTTGTTGGTATATTCTTAGAAACTGGGTTCCACTGGAGGAATCCAGGCCAGTAACAGAGATGCTGATTTGAAGTGCCTTGCTTACCTTTAGGAAAAAAATGTTTTTCCCTTGAGATACGTGGTCTTTTAGGGTAACTGGAACAGGAACACTGACATGATCTGAAGTTTCTTAACTATTTTAACTTTCTTGTGGTGGGGGAAATATTGACTCAACTTTTAAGGTTTATGGGTCTTCTCAAAGTTAATACCATTTTCTCTAAATCCCAGATCCCTATTTGTAGTTGGATTGGCATTAAAGGAGAGTTGAAATTCCTCTGAATATATCAAGAAAAATGTTCGCAAAGGGATATAACACATTTTTGTCGTTTTAGGGCTACTTTCTGAAAGTAATGCCAAATTTCTTCTGGAATATTATTTTTTAATAGAAAAATTTTTTAGGATATACTTTCTAGAGAAATTGATAACATAATATCCATTGCTGGCCTCTACATGAAGGAAAAATTTTCTAATTAAGTGTAACATCTTCAGAATTCCTATTTAGGGTCAGATTTCTTTTTCCCCCAATTTTATTACCTCCTCTGATCCTTAATTGAATTTTGGATTATTTTATGAAGTGTCTAATTGAGTAAAGTGATATTGCAGTAAAATGTATTTAGTTAAAATAGTGTGATCTTTGGAGTAGAGTGCTATCCTGTAAGTAGTAAACTTGAATTGTTTTTCTACATCAGCTTAATCATTTTTATTTGTAAGAGTCACATTTTGTCTAGATAAAATCACAAAGATGAATTAGTTCTTAATGAGTTTTTGTCTCTCTTTGGCTGACAAAGGCAAGTTTATCAACAAAAATAATATATTTGGAAATAGATTTTTGTGCTTTGTTTTTGAAATTTAACTTTTTTAAACTGTAAGAAGCTGGTAATGGAGACTAGCTTATTTTTATTTTTGTGTGTAGCACTCAGGTTCTCAGTTGTGGCTGTACACTTGGAGAACTTTAAAAAATATCAGTGCCAAGGCCCACCCTCAAGAGAGTCTAAATTAATTGGCCTAAGATAGGATAGAGGCATTTGTATTTTTAAAAGCTCCCAGGGTGATTCTAACGTGTAGCCAGGGTTGAGAATCACTAATTTAGCATTATCTGTCTATTGATTTAATTCATTAATTGAGACTTTGTCCTTTTCTCTCTGATACTCATGGCTCATTACCCAGCCTATTAACATTTCCTGCCCTCACTTCACCTCCTGCTATTTACTTTTCACTCTCTCAACTTTGCTGCCCCCTGTGGCTAATCAGATGCCTTCCTGAAGGGATGTTAGTTATATTCTGGAGTTTTAGGTATAATGAGATGATGATTCTATAGGATGTTTCTGTAGTTATCATAATTAAAACTCAACTGTTAATCATTTTATACTAGGTCTATTTTTCTTTTCTCTGATTTTAGAGCTGGGGCTGAGTAAAATGAAAGTGAGAACATATCATAGAGGGTTTTTAATTCCATCATTCAGGGTAACATGGTTCCAGCCATTTTGGAGTACAGAACTGGTATTTGCTATACACTAAAGGCATTCTTATGCTTCTTTAAAATTTAGAACTAATATTACTGGTGTATACGTTGAATATTAGGTATTAAACAAATGAACTATTATTCTTGAATTTAACTGTTTTTTTGGTCGTGCCTTGTCCTTGTTTGGCAGCAAGAAATTTTTTTGCACAGTATTTTTACGTCTATCATCTTAATCTTGATTACAGCTTTTTGTTGAAGGTAAAGCATCAAGCACCTGGTACCACTTATAGTTCATGTTCCTATTTTGTTTTTGGTCTTTCTGCTATCCAATTTGAATAAGACTGGTATTTATTGATGTATTGTTTTGAGTCTGTGTTCAGTTGTTATGGAGTAATGTTCTCTGTCCAGAATGAAAGACTTTGAAAGCAGAAGTCATCTGTGTTTTCATATCCCATTGTGGTACCAGATACAGTATTTTGTGCATAGTAAATGTAGTTATGTAGTTAGAACAACTGTTTTGTCGGAGAGAGATTACCTGTTAGCTGTCTTTTGACTGTCTTCCCTTAACACCCCTTCCGCCACCTAATTACTGATGGTGCTTCTTTCAGCAACGTTTGTTCAGTGATGTTTGATGCTGTCTATCAGCAGATTGGTTCTCTTCTATTTTGTTTTTTATTTTAATGTATTTGTGCCTAAGTCTAGTTCAGGTTTTTAAGTAAATAAATTCTGGGCTTTTGATACCATGACAGTAAATACTAAATGTAGAATTAAAATGAAGGATTGTTTGCTCTTGTATTTTACGGTTTGCAAATGACTGGTTTGTGACATGTAATGTTATTGATAGGTTTTTGCTAGGAAACGTGTTGTGTAAGGTTTGTGTGGAAAAGCAGTACTGGGTTGACTCACAACCTGGACATGTGTATACAAACATTAAATGAACTCAAATAATTAGTTTGCAGTAATTTCTAAAATTGAGTTGCAGTCTTTTATAAGGATGTCCTTGAAGGAGATGAAAGGAACAGATTTTAAATATGTAATTACTTTTAATGCATTATTGTGTAACAAGGAACCTAAATGCTTTGCTGAAAGACTTTTACATGAACAGAGTAGGTTTATACAAAATAAACTCTACATGTCTGAGCAGGATATTGACTAATAAGCAGTTTCAGACTTACTTTTTAATGTATATATTTGAAGTCTTCCCTGAAGGAGTTTGTTTATGTGGGCTTTTTGAATGACCCGAGCCGAAGGCAGATGTGAATTTTAGAAATCCTGCAATTTTGATCAGAAATTCTAAAGAAATATATTATGATTTTTGGAGGACTAATTTGCTGAATATGATAGGCTCACATGATAGAATTCAGAGAACCTGTTTCTAACTTGGACACTGAAGGCAAGGGATTTCTTGGGAACACACTCCTCCTACTGGAATGGTGATGCTAATTGCAGCTACTATAACCTTACCATGATGTTATAACTAGTTGAGCCTTCTAGTGGTGAATAGGACCACAGAAGTTATTGTAGTTTTAGCCTCCACTGGGAATCAGTTTTACTCTTGTTCAAAATAAATAGCTTGTCATTTCATCAGAGAAACTTTCTTTAATGTAGGGAGAAAATACAGGGTTTTTAAGCTCCTAGATATTTTCTCAGGTTTTGCTTTGTTAATGAATAAACTGTATGGACAGTACCTAAAAAAGGTTAAATGTCTGAAACAGGAATTTTTTAATGACTGGACTTAAAACTCATAGTTCAGAAGTGTCAAGTTTTAAATATGGCTTCAAAAATTATACATTTTTTCTTTTAAGTGGTTTTGCCTTTGTTTCACACTCATTGGTAAAAGTTAATCTAGAATAACAGCTGTTATCACAAGTTAGTGATTATTTGAGCACATTGTTAATCCCATGCCTTTAAATTAATAAAGTGAAAAAGATACAGTCTTTATTGTAAACTCTGAATTTTGATTTGGCAAAACAGAGTGCTTCAGACAGACCTTTCTAATGATAAACATCTGCTAGAGCCATAAGTAATCATAATTTCTGTAGGAATATGTATCTGCCTTTTTAAAAAATATTATTTATTTGAGAGAGAGACAGAGAGACAGAGGGAGAGAGAATTCCAGGCAGACTCCCTGCTGGGTGGGGAGCCTGACGCAGGGCTTGATCCCACCACCCAAGACCATGACCTGAGCCAAAACCAGGAGTCATGTTTAACCAATGGAGCCATTCAGGCACCGGTGTATCTGCTTTAAAAACAACAACAAAAAAACAAAAAAAAATTTACACATTCATTCTTTTAATTGGCCAGAGGAAAAATTTTGTTTGCCTGCTGTTAAAACTAGATACATACTTTGCCTTCAAAATTTGGTGCAGAAATATTTTTCCTCTCTTTGGTGTTCATAGAGCTTAAAATTTAGAGATTAAAGCTTTACTTAATATAGTGAATAAAATGACTTTTTGAAATTAAATGTCTCTAGGAACTTGTAGTTTGGTGGGGAATATAGACATGTAAGGCAGTTTTAATTACTGCCATGTTTTGTGATAAGAGTAAGCAGTAGGCGGCTAGGGTAAAATATGGGGGACCTGATCCGGTTTTGGTATGTAAGGAGAGAGATCAGGGAAAGTTTCCTGGAGAAAGCAACAGGTACACTGGGACCTAAACAAGATGTTCAGCTGAGACAGATGGGGTCTGAGAGATCCACCTAATGGGCAGTATGAGTGTAGTATATTTGGGGAAGTGCCAACAGTCTTCGTGGCTGTAATAAAGGATACTGTAATAGAGAACTGATGAGAGAAGAGACTGAAGCAACAATTAGGGTCTATACCATAGTCTTGATACCATGTGCTGTGTTTACTCCTGATGGTAGCATGAAGAGTGTACTGGGAGATGCAAGTAAGGAACACTAGTTAGGATGCTGGCACAGTAATTCAGACAAGAGATGAAGGTGGCCTTGTCTAAGGCAGGACTTGGTGAGAGGGAGAAACCAATGATGGTACATTTCTAACTAGGGCAACTAGAGGCATGATAGCAATTTACTGAAAGGGAAAAAGAGAAGAAGATCAGATTTGGGTGAAATTTTTTTTTTTAAGATTTTATTTATTTTATTTGACAGATAGAGATCACAAGTAGGCAGAGAGGCAGGCAGAGAGAGAGAGAGAGAGAGAAGGAAGCAGGCTCCCTGCCGAGCAGAGAGCCTGTTGCGGGGCTCGATCCCAGGACCCTGGGATCATGACCCGAGCCGAAGGCAGAGGCTTTAACCCACTGAGCCACCCAGGTGCCCCGAAAATGTTGTTTTTTTTTTCTTTTTGTTGGACAGATTGAAGTGCCTGTGGGAAATCAAAGTGCATCTGTCTAGTAGGAAGTTAGATATTTGGGTCTGGAACTAAATAGACCTATGGGTCTGGAACTAAATAGACCTATGCTAAGGAGAACAATTTAGGAGTCTTTAGATTAAAGAGGGCATTTGAAATGATTCAAGTAGAAGCAACCACTGAAAATGTGTGGAAAGGAAAGAGGCCAAGGAATATCATCATTTAGATGATGATCAAAGGAAAGAGGGTAATCTCAAGGCAAGAGAGAGAGCTTGAGTGAAAGCCAAGGGAAGAGAGGTAAGAGGAGAGACAAGGCAGTCATCGCAAGAGCACCTTTAAAAATGGGGGAGGGGCACTTGGGTGGCTCAGTTGCTTAAGTGTCTGCTTCAGTTTAGTCATGATCCCAGGGTCCTAGGATTATGTACCTCATCAGGCTCCCTGTTCAGCAGGGAATCTGCTTCTCTCTCTGCCCCCCCCCCCCACTCCTGCTTGTGTATGCACATGCACTCTCTTTCTCCCTCACAAAAAAATAAAATCTTTTTAAAAATTGGGGGAGGGGGACTAGAGCTGTTGACAGTCATACAAGAGCTTAAAAGTTCCATGGGCTTGGTAGTCTAAGTAACATTGGTGACTTAAGAGGCATTCCAGAGGATTGATAGACCTGAAATTTTTGTAAAGTAAGGAATGAATGGAAATTGTTAAAAAGTCAAGTCAGTAAGTATGGACATCTCTTTCAGGAAGCTTGGCAATTAGAAAAAAAATTCATCATTAGCTGTGAGGTGCAGAATGGATTGTATTTGGGATATATCTTAGATTGGACTTGTTAATTATTTGAGGGGAGGAGGAGAAGGAAAGGTAGGAATCAAGGGTGACTTCCAGGTGTTCTAGCTTGGACCACTGAGTGAGTAGGTCTACCACCACTGAGAAGGAACACATTAAAGAAGCAACCAGATTTAGAGGGAAAATCCAGAATTGGATTTTGGAAATTTGAAGTTTGAGATACCTCTTGGAGACCCAAGTAAGAATATCAAATAGATTTTTGGAAGCATGAATCATGGAGTGTCCATTTGGTAATTTCTGTGACTTCTAAAAATTAATTAGAAGATTTTCAAGTTTGCCTGTTAGAAAATGATCATAGTTGTGACTTTGGCTACTTGGTCTTCTGGGCAGATTGGTATTATCTGTTCACTATTCAGTGGAATGTTTGTGTACACCACATGGTGTATGTGTGAGGGAGATCACAAAATATGTTGGGACAAGAGCAAGTGCAAATAAGGTTGGAGTTACTTATTTCCTGTTTTCTGCCTTTAGAGTGTAAGTTAAGTGCTCCAAGACCTGAGATCTGTATCTTCTTCCCCAGCATTTAAGTAGTCAGTTCTTGGTCTTACTACTTATTGGATAAAATAATGAAACAAAACCTATTAAATTGACTTAAAGAAAAACACCATTTTGTGTCATGCAGTGATTCATGATTTTATACTGACTTAAAACTGAGTCACATAATGTTTGCATACAACCCTAAATTTAGCATTTTGTTGATAAAGAAACCAAAAGAGGTAGGTTATATGTTTGTGCAAGTTATATATAGCTCAGTATCTTTTCAGTTGGTTTTTTTATTCTTCTATAATATCAAACTGAAGATGTGTATTGCCTGCACTAAAGCAATAATAATACCAAATTTCTAACAGTACAAAGGAGAATTCATAGTAATTGAACCTCTTCAAGGTATGGATTTCTTTTAGGTCCTGGGCAAGTAGACCATTATTGAACATTTTTCTAAGAATATTCAGTGTAGAGGATTTTTATTTCTTAAATTGTGCTGATATAAAAATACTTCATTGATCTTCTTTGGTGTCTCCCTTTTAGCACAGTTCCTCCCTTTTTTAAGTAATGTCAAATTTTCATTGGAGAACATTTAACATTTGTTTTATGAATGAGTACTGAGACAGAAGATGAAGTGAACTTTTCATCACTCAGCACTTTTGTGAGAGCTAGAGTTATATTTTGGAGTTAAAGTTATAATCTATAATTAGCAGTTTTAATGAGTTATGGAATATCAAGAACTGATCAGACTTTCTACTTATTTCTGCCTCTCTTTTGGAAATGCTGTGTATATTTCAGTTTCTCTTTACATAAGCTCTGTACACAGTTTCGGAAAACTTGTATTTGTGGCCACATTAGCGTAGTCTTTGTGATCATTATTTCCCAATTTGAGGGAGGAAATAAATTGAGGCAAAATAACTGAGACTTGGATATAAAAGTCAGTTGGACTGATTCATCTATCACTTTACTGATTTTTTTTTAAATCTATTTATTTGACAGAGAGAGAGAGATCACAAGTAGGCAGAGAGGCAGGCGGAGAGAGAGGAGGAAGCAGTCTCCCCACCGAGCAGAGAGCCCCAATTCGGGGCTCGATCCCAGGACCTTGAGACCATGACCTGAGCTGAAGGCAGAGGCTTTAACCCACTGAGCCACCCAGGCACCCCTCACTTTACTGATTTTTACTCTGCTGTAAAATCTCCAGAAAAACAAATTGGACGATGTCATCTCTTTAAGTAGTTTTCCACATACATTTGTCCTTCCAGTGAATGAACTGGCCTAAATTTGAATCCAAAATGGAAACAAAATAGTAAATGTAACAGTGCACCTTTTAAGGGGCATTTAGTTTTAATAGTCATATTTCCTTCAGAGGAAATTTCTATCATACACCTAGGAAACTTAAAAATAACCCAGCTTTAACCTAGCTACCAAATACCCAGGCACTGATTTTGGTATTTCATATATTTTGATATCCTGTTTTTAATTTGGACCAACATGGATGACCTTAGACATAACATTTTGATATTTTGAGAATTGCTTCTTCTTCTTTTTTTTTTTTTTTAAAGATCTAGAAAAGTTAGCTTCTCCTGTGGAATAGGAATGACTATTTTAGGATACAATACTTGCTGTGAGTCATGAGTGAGTTTCAGTTTTCATGGTTTTCTAAAATAAACTCACTTAAAGACTATGCCATAAGAAATGTCATATTCTTAACTACCCTATTTCCTTTATAATGGCTTTATTATTTTTATAAAAACTTACAGACTTCACTGTTAAAATCAAGTCAAAAAAGAGTCGTACAAGGATAGAAAATAAAAACTCCCAGAGGAAAAGTTTCTTGAATTTTGAGAATCTTTCTATTTTTTTCCATTAAGTGGGATCATATAATGTATGCCGTTCTGCATGTAACCCGTTACTTACTTTAATTGAATATTATAAATAGCATACTTCTGAGAGGAAAAAATTAAAATTGATTTAGATTTGTTTCTGAGTGAAGTTTATATTTCTGGAAGTACTAAGTAGAATTATTTTAAACCTTGATTAGAAAAATTCCTTATGTTAGGAGGGGGTAGGGAAAGGGTGGTTGGGTTATGGACATTGGGGAAGGTATGTGCTATGGTGAGTGCTGTGAAGTGTGTACCCCTGTACACACACAGACCTGTACCCCTGGGGCTAATAATACATTATATGTTAATAAAAAATTAAAAAAATTTAAAAATTCCTCATAGTAAAAGGAGAGGAAATAATTTCTAAGAACACTGCTGTTTGATTTTAGGGAGGTTGTACATGGATCTTTTAGAAAACCTGATTAAAGAAATGCATCATCTTCTCAGAAAATATTGTATACAATATTGTGTATATAATTTTAGGGTTCTTGGATTCACCACCACCACCACTACCCTGAAGCCCATCTGTGGTCTGATGATGGAAGGAAGTCAGTGTTTGTAGACCTTGAGGCCTGTTCTAGAGACTTGAACAACGTTGTTAAGTTGTTAATCCCTTCCCTTAACACGGTAGCAGGTGTTTCTACAGGGAAGAGTAGTTGCCAGATGGATCCTCATCACAGTCATCAAAACTGAAAATAGCTATAGAGGCATTGATCTGTAAAGATTTGCTTAATACTTCTTGTTCCCCAAAAATTCCAAATGAGAAACAAAATGCTTCTAAAAGCCTGTTTAATTTAATGAATAACAGGCTTTATATTCAAATTGAATTAATAAGCAAAAAACAAAAAAGCAAAAAATGTTTCATAATTTATCACATAGGAAAAAACAGAAACCAAAAAACAAATTGAATTAAACAGATGACATAGATATTCCTTTTATAGGCATATCTGAAAGATATTGCCTGCTTGGTTCCAAACCACCCCAATTAAGCAAATATCACAATAAAGTGAGTCAAATGAACTTTTTATTTCCCAGTGCATGAAAAAGTTATATTAACACTGTACTATAGTCTTTAAAGTGTGCAGTAGCATTATGTCAAATAAAAAAAGTACTTACCTTAATTTAAAAATACTTATTGCTTAAAAATGCTAGTCATCAGCCTTCAGAAAGTCGTAGTCACTGATTGTAGGTCACTGTAACAAATAAAATAATGAAAAAGTTTGAAATATTCCAAGAATTACCGAAGTATGACATAGAGACATGAAGTGAGCAAATGCTGTCAGAAAAATGGTGCCGGTAGACTTACTCAGTGCAGCGTTGCCACAAAGCTTCAATTTGTAAAAAAAAAAAAAAAATTCAGTATCTGCGAAGTGCAATGAAATGAGTTTATATGCCTGTACTCTCTCAAGAGCCTGTTTTTCTGTATTCTCCTTCCAAAAGTCCAAGTTTCTACAATCCAAGGAATTCATATAATAAGCCCCATTAGCTCATCTTTCTTGTTCTTTTCTACTTTATCAGAAGTTGTTTTCAAAGACAAAAGATAACAAGTTAATTTTTTTGAGATTAAAAAACAGTGCCTTATCCTTTTAAAATATAATAGTTGTGGATGTATTCACATTTGAATAGTGATGGAATAAAGCATAGAAATATTCTTTAAAGTTTGGATAGTATTTTAGCAGTTTTCTTAAAACAATATTTGTATATTAGGATTCACTATCAAATTGGTAGGGTGCATGTATGCAGATTTCCTAAAAGGTTATCCCTCCACAGTTCTTTTCCAACCATTTTTCAATTTTCATGAAATCATAAATCCTTAACAAAGTTCTGTTTGCATTGCTGTGAATCACTTGTTAATAAATGTTTCTATTGTTCCTTTATAATAGTTTGATCCTCTAAAGTTTCAAATAAAAGCTGATTTTAGAGTCTTAGTTATTAATGTTCTAGGAGTATTGCCAAAAAAAGCTACATGTCCTATATTCTGTGCCAGTTTCTTAAATTAGAATCTTGGATTGCATCCTCAGCGTGTCACTGTAGTGGTATTGCTGGGTTGCTATGATACAGTGCTTGTTCTATAATTTGTAGCATGAATCCTATATGAGATCCTACTTTAGATTTCAAAAATGTGAGTACCAGTAATTGGAAATATGACACGTTTTTCCTTTAAGGAAAATTATACCTATAAAATTTATTTCTGTTACAAATTATACTTAATCCTTTATTTATTCTTAGATCTAAAATAAAGTTTTAACAATGAACATTTTGAAGTAATTTGGTTATCCTTAAGTTTAGTTTATCACATTGACTTTTATGAAAACGGGCAAGAAAAAAAAGGTTTTATGATAACGAATGCATTAAAATTTCATTCTTTTTCTATAGGGTATTTGAGGTCTTAAGAGAAATGAATAGATTTTCTGGTACCATGAATTTGAGACTATACCAGCAAAACTACATTACAAGGGAAAACTTCAAATTATCTTACTTTATGGAATTTATTCTTTTTTATTCAGTGAACTGTTCTTAAAACCAACCCTACGTAGCCCTATTGATAAAATATTATTCTTTTTCCTTTTATGTGGTGGTTTTTGTGTTTTCATTTATATGTTCCATAGAAATTAGTATAGATGGCATAAAGACAAAACGGGTATCCTAGGCATGTGTTGTGTATACATTTGTGGCAGAATGAAGTTTTTATAATTATTGGTTAGTGGCATTTGACCTTTAAATCATAACTGATCTTTAAACTTTTACTTGATTTTAATGCTTTAAACTTTTAATGTTTTACATATTTGATATGGAAGTGTTTTAGAGACCAGGACTGAACTAAAATTTGTTAAAAGCTTTATTGAGATATAATTCATAAACCATATGATTCACCCATTTAAAGTGTACAATTCAGTGGCTTTTAGTATATGTACAGATATGTACAACCATCACTATAGTCAATTTTAGAACATTTTCATAACCTCAAAAAGAAATGCCATACCATTTAAGTATTACTCCTCATCTCATCCATCGCCTTCCCTAAGCAATCATTAATCTACTTTCTGTTTCTATAGAGTTCCCTGTTCTGGACATTTTATATGAATGGAATCATATATAGTCTTTTGTAAGTTTTTTATACCACCGGCTTCTTTTCACCTAGCATAATATTTTCAGGGTTTGTTCATGTGGTAGATGTTTCAGTACTTCATTCCTGTTATGACTAAGTGATCCATTGTATGGCTTTAGCACCACATTTTATTTGTTCATTCATCAGTTGATGGACATTTGAGTTTCCAACTTTTGGTTATTATGAATAATGTTACTATAAACATTTGTGTACAAGTTTTTTTTTTTAATATTTTATTTATTTATTTGACAGAGATCACAAGTAGGCAGAGAGGCAGGCAGAAAGAGAGAGAGAAGAGGAAGCAGGCTCCCTGCAGAGCAGAGAGCCCAACATGGGGCTCGATCCCAGGACCCTGGGATCATGACCTGAGCCGAAGGCAGAGGCTTTAACCCACTGAGCCACCCAGGCACCCCTGTGTACAAGTTTTTATGTAGGCATATGTTTTAATTTCTCTTGAGTACATACCTAGAAGTAGAATTGCTGGGTCATATGTAATTCTTTGTTCGTTCATTTGTTTAAGATTTTATTTATTTGAGTGAGAGAATGCCATGAGCAAGTGGGACGGATAGAGGAGAGGGAGAAGCAGAGTCCCCACTGAGCGAGGATGCAGGACTTGTTGCTAGAACCCTAGGATCATGATCTGAGCTGAAGGCAGATACTTAACCAACTGAACCACCCAGGTACCCTATAATTCTGTGTTTAATTGCTTGAGAACTGCCACAGTTTGCCACCATAGCCACAACATTTACATTTGTAACCAGTTTATGATCTCTGCCTACCCCCCGCAACACTTGTTATTCTGACTTTTTTAATTACAGTTATCTTAATGAATATGAAGTATGAAATTTTTGTGATTATGATTTGCATTTCTCTAATGACTAACGATGTCAAGCATCTTTTAATGTGCTTTTTGGTCTTTGGTGTATCTTCCTTGTAGAATTGGCACTTCAGATCCTTTGTCCATTTTAAATCGAATTGTCTTTTTTCAAGTTGTAATAATTTTTAATATATTTTAATACAAGTCCCTTTGTCTTCATTTTTTTTTTTAAAGATTTTTTATTTATTTATTTGACAGAAAGAGAAATCACAAGTAGGCGGAGAGTCAGGCAGAGAGAGAGAGAGAAGCAGGCTCCCGCTGAGCAAAGAGCCCGATGCGGGGCTCAGATCCCAGGACACTGAGATCATGACCTGAGCCGAAGGCAGCGGCTTAATCCACTGAGCCACCCAGGCGCCCCTGTCTTCATTTTTTTAATGGTATTCTTTGAAGTGCATGTTTTTAGTTGTTTTTTTTTTTCTCATGTGAACGTTTTTAGTTTTGATAAAAAGTCCAAATTATGTTTTTTTTCTTGTTCCTCATGCTTTTGTTTTCATATCTAAGACTCTTTTCCAAATCTGAGATTAAGGTTTACTTTTATTTTTTCTTCTAAGAATTACTTAGGTTAGCCCTTGCATTTTTAGTTCATTTTGAGTTCATTTTTGTATGGGATATGATGTAACAGTTCAATTATATTCTTTTGCGTGTAACTATTCAGATGTCCTAGCACATTTGTTTAAAAGCCTGTGCTTTCTCCATTAAATGGTCTTGATGCCCTTGTTGAAATCAGTTGGCACATGGTTTTATTTCTGGGCTCCCAATTCTGTCCCACTGATCTATATTCTCTTGTTTCATCAGGACAACACTGTTTTGATTACTGTTGCTTTGTAGTACATTTTGAAATGGAGAAGTATGAGTCTTCTTACTTTGTTCTTCTTTTTCAAGACTGTTTTGGCTATTCTAGATCATTTGAAAATGCAAAAGTTAGGTTATTTATTTGACGTTTTTATTTGTTCTTCTGTAGGTATTTACAGCTACAAATTCCCTTCTAATCCGCTTTAGCTACATCCCATTTGTTTTGGTATATTGTGTCTTCATTTTCATTTGTCCCAAAGTATTTCCTGATTTTCCTTTGATACGTTCTTTGATACCTTATTTAGGAGTGTCTGTGGTTTAATTTCTACATATTTGTGAGTTTCCTAGTTTGTTTTCTGTTACTGATTTATAATATCATTCTACCATGGTCAGAGGACACACTTTGTAGTATTTATGTTTTTAAATTTTTTGAGGTTGATTTTATGACCTGGCATATGGTCTGTCCTGAAGACTTCCATGTGCACTTGAGAATATATATTCTGCTGATGTTGGGTGGAGTATTCTATAGTAAATATAAATTCTATGGTGTTCTATAGAATTGTGTTAGGTCTAGTTGATTTACAGTGTTAAATCTTATATTCCCTTGATCTTCTGTCTAGTTCTATCCATTATTAAAAATGAGATATTGAAGTCTCCAACTGTTATTGTTGAAGTATCCATTTCTTTCTTCACTTTTGTTTTTGCTTCATATATTTTGGAACTCGGTGCACATATTTTTTTAATTGTCACATCTTACTCATGAACTAACCCTTTTATCATAAAATGATTATCTCTAATAAATTTTTTGTTGTTTTAAAATCTGTTTATCTGATAGAGGTATACCACTCTAGACTTGTGTTTGTTTGCATGATACATCACTTCCCATCATTTTACTTTCAGTCTATTTGTGTCTTTGAATCTATGGCTTATATTTTGGAGCATATAGTTAGGTCTCTTTAAATTCAGTCCTTTTGATTGGATTGTTTAACCCATTTATATTTAATGTTATTTGTTGATATAGTGGGATTTATGCCTGCCATTTTACTTTCCTTTTTCTGTGTCTCATGTCTTTGGGCTATATTTTCCTTTTCTGCTTTCTTTAGTATTAGGTGAATATTTTTCAAAGCAGCATTTAAGTTTGTTTAATGATTTTTTTTTTAAACTATATCTTTTTGAGTTTATTTTTTGTGGTTGTTTTTGGGCTTATCCTATACATATTAATAGAATCAACTTCAGATTTATATTAGCTTAGTGCTGGTGAGATAGAGAAACATTGCTTTTATATTCCTTTATTTCCTTTTCCCCCTTTTTAAGGCATATTGTTATTTAGTTATATTTATTAGTGTTCTATACCCAATAGTACATTGTTGTAGTTATTACTTTACCATCAGTAGTTATTTCTTTAACCCAGTACAGGTTTGCTCCCACCCACCTCCTTTGTGCTGCTATTGGCAAATGTATTACGTTTCTATATGGTAATGATCTAACATCATTTTATATTTATATTTATGCATACATATAATGTGTATATGTATATCTGTAAGTATATGTATAATATATCCATATCCATATCTATCTGTAAATATATATATAAATATATCTGTATATATATGTGTATCTGTACATGTATGTATATATTACTTTATATAGTAGGATTTTTTTTTAATCCTTTAAGAGAAAAAAAATAAATGCATTAATACTGCCTTTTATAATTACATAATTAACTTTAGTGGAGCTGTTTTTTGTGTATGGATTTGAATTACTTTTGGTGGTCACTTGCTTTCAGCCTGATGGAATTCTTTTAGTGTTTCTTGTAAGGTAGACTTTGTAGCCTCTCAGTTTTTGTTTATTGGGAATGTCTTTATTTCACCTTAATTTTTGAATGATAACTTTGATGGATATAGGATTTTTGGTGACAAGTTTTTTTGTTTTATTTTGGGGGGTTTTTGGTTTGTTTTGAGCAGTTTGAGTATGTTAGTTTGTTTTCTAGCTTCTGCTATTTCTGCAGAGAAGTCAGCTGTTAATCTTAGCTCTTGTGAGTAATTAGTTGTTTTTCTTTTCCTGCTTTCAAGATTTTCTCCTTGTCTTTTGACTTTCAGCACTTTTATTATGGTGTAGCTGGGAATCTCCTTGAATTTTTCTTTGTTAGAGTTTGTTGAGCTTTCTGGGTATGTAGTTTAGTGTTACTCAGTAAATTTGGGAAGTTTTCAGTCTTCACTTTTTTTCTCCTTGTCCTTTTGTACTCCTCTTATGTGCATGTGGTATGCTATATGGTGTCGCACAAATCTCTGAAGTTCTGTTCATTTTTCTTCACCTTTTTTACTCTAATCAGATTTCATAATCTCTTTTAGTTTATCTTCAAACTTCCCTAATTTTTTCTTCTGACATTTCACATCTACTGTTGAGTCCTAGAGAGTTTCTCATTTTGTTATTGTACTTTTTAATGCAGAATTTTCATGTTTCTCTTTGGTTTGTTGTTGTTAATTCAGTCTCTTTACCTATATCCTCTATTTGATGTGACATTATCACATCTTCTTTACTTCATTAGTTATGGTTACCTTTAGTTCTTTGAATATATATAATGGCCACTTTGAAGTCATTTTCTATTAGTTGCTCTCACAGGCAGTTTCTGTTGCCTCCTTTTTTTTTTTCCTTTGTATATGGGACATAGTTTCCTGTTTCTTTCTTTCTTTTTTTTTTTTTTAATTTATTTATTTTCAGAAAAACAGTATTCATTATTTTTTCACCACACCCAGTGCTCCATGCAATCCGTGCCCTCTATAATACCCACCACCTGGTACTCCAACCTCCCACCCTCCGCCACTTCAAACCCCTCAGATTGTTTTTCAGAGTCCATAGTCTCTCTTGATTCACCTCCCCTTCCAATTTACCCCAGCTCCCTTCTCTTCTCTAACACCCCTAGTTTCCTGTTTCTTTGTGTATCTTATAATCTTTTTTGTTGTAAACTGAACATTTTAGATAATGTATTTTATTTTATTTTTTTAAAGATTTTATTTATTTATTTGACAGAGATCACAAGTAGGCAGAGAGGCAGGCAGAGAGAGAGAGAGAGAAGGAAGCAGGCTCCCTGCCGAGCAGAGAGCCCAATGTGGGACTCGATCCCAGGACCCTGAGATCATGACCTGAGCCGAAGGCAGAGGTTTAACCCACGGAGCCACCCAGGCACCCTTAGATAATGTATTTTAATGTATTATAGCAACACAATACTGGGTACTGGTCCTACCCCTCAGAGGTGGTGTTATTTGTTTGTTTAGTGACTGGTTTAATGTTGTTCTTCAGAGAGGTGCAGCTTTAGGCATGCCAGTAGGCACTCTGAAATGACAGATGCTTTGGACAGGGCTCTCTTTATGTTTTCCTAACTACACCCCCAACTTTAAATTCCAGTGACTTCCACCTTGTTTAATTGTTTTCAACAATGCTCTGGGGCATAAATTGTTGTTCTGATTTTTTCTGACTAATCCAGTCAAATTCAGGCTCCTTTGAAGGAATAGTTCCTGAGGTCAGTGTTTGATACTTGTTCTGACACCAGGAGGGCTTCTCTAAGCTGTTTCCTTCCCAGGTAGTCTCCTGCAAACTAGCTGGTTAAAACCTGTTTCCTCATTGAATCTACACATTTTCCGATTGCCTTTCACCACAACTCCCACTTTTTTTTGAGAGCACCCTAAACTTTGAACTTCTCTGTGCTCTGTTAAAAAAGAAAAGTCAGTTCCTTTGGGAAGAAACTTAATAGCTGTTTTATGGCTTGCTTCCCCAGGCAAAATTTCTGAGTTAGGGCTCCAGAGTTGGGTGATGATAGGGATAATGGCATGTTTCTCCCTGGGTGACACCCTGCTCCAGGAGCTGAGCAGGAGATGGAAAGGCAGCGATAGCTTGAGATCTTTTTGGATCTTTTGGCTTACCTCTTCCATTATGGAACCACCACCTTTATAGATCAGGACTAAGGTAATGGCAGCCCCAGTATTCTCAGTGGTGCTGTACCAAGTAGAGCCTCTGTCCCATGAGCTGGGCAAAAGAAGGGAGTCCCTCTTAACTCCATTGACCCAGAGCTTAGTCTCAGAAATAGATCGCTGTGGGCAGGGTGAGAAATGCCAAAATGATGTTCCTTACTTGAAGAAAGCTATCTGACAGGGAGCTAATGGTAAGAGGGATCCTTGTGTTCTTGGCTAGTGGAGTGGAGTTTCTGTTTAGCTAAGCTGGGAGGAGAGAGGCAGGTAGCTTTGTTCAAAAACACACATTCTTATTATTATTTTATTTTATTTTATTTTTTATTTCCAGCATAACAGTATTCATTATTTTTGCACCACACCCCGTGCTCCATGCAATCCGTGCCCTCTATAATACCCACCACCTGGTACCCCAACCTCCCACCCCCCGTCCCTTCAAAACCCTCAGATTGTTTTTCAGAGTCCATAGTCTCTCATGGTTCACCTCCCCTTCCAATTTCCCCCAACTCCCTTCTCCACTCTAAGTCCCCATGTCCTCCATGCTATTTGTTATGCTCCACAAATAAGTGAAACCATATGATAATTGACTCTCTCTGCTTGACTTATTTCACTCAGCATAATCTCTTCCAGTCCCGTCCATGTTGCTACAAAAGTTGGGTATTCATCCTTTCTGATGGAGGCATAATACTCTATCCCCAGGGGTACAGGTCTGTGAATCACCAGGTTTACACACTTCACAGCACTCACCAAAGCACATACCCTCCCCAATGTCCATAATCCCACCCCCTTCACCCAAACCCCCTCCCCCCAGCACCCTCAGTTTGTTTGTGAGATTAAAAGTCACTTATGGTTTGTCTCCCTCCCAATCCCATCTTGTTTCATTTATTCTTCTCCTACTCACTTAAGTCCCCATGTTGCATCACCACTTCCTCATATCAGGGAGATCATATGATAGTTGTCTTTCTCTGCTTGACTTATTTCGCTAAGCATGATACGCTCTAGTTCCATCCATGTTGTCGCAAATGGCAAGATTTCATTTCTTTTGATGGCTGCATAGTATTCCATTGTGTATATATACCACATCTTCTTGATCCATTCATCTGTTGATGGACATCTAGGTTCTTTCCATAGTTTGGCTATTGTGGACATTGCTGCTATAAACATTCGGGTGCATGTGCCCCTTTGGATCACTACGTTTGTATCCTTAGGGTAAATACCCAATAGTGCAATTGCTGGGTCATAGGGCAGTTCTATTTTCAACATTTTGAGGAACCTCCATGCTGTTTTCCAGAGTGGCTGCACCAGCTTGCATTCCCACCAACAGTGTAGGAGGGTTCCCCTTTCTCCGCATCCTCGCCAGCATCTGTCATTTCCTGACTTGTTCATTTTAGCCATTCTGACTGGTGTGAGGTGATATCTCATTGTGGTTTTGATTTGTATTTCCCTGATGCCGAGTGATATGGAGCACTTTTTCATGTGTCTGTTGGCCATCTGGATGTCTTCTTTGCAGAAATGTCTGTTCATGTCCTCTGCCCATTTCTTGATTGGATTATTTGTTCTTTGGGTGTTGAGTTTGCTAAGTTCTTTATAGATTCTGGACACTAGTCCTTTATCTGATATGTCGTTGGCAAATATCTTCTCCCATTCTGTCAGTTGTCTTTTGATTTTGTTAACTGTTTCCTTTGCTGTGCAAAAGCTTTTGATCTTGATGAAATCCCAATAGTTCATTTTTGCCCTTGCTTCCCTTGCCTTTTGCGTTGTTCCTAGGAAGATGTTGCTGCGGCAGAGGTCAAAGAGGTTGCTGCCTGTGTTCTCCTCAAGGATTTTGATGGATTCCTTTCGCACATTGAGGTCCTTCATCCATTTTGAGTCTATTTTTGTGTGTAGTGTAAGGAAATGGTCCAATTTCATTTTTCTGCATGTGGCTGTCCAATTTTCCCAGCACCATTTATTGAAGAGGCTGTCTTTTTTCCATTGGACATTCTTTCCTGCTTTGTCGAAGATTAGTTGACCATAGAGTTGAGGGTCTATTTCTGGGCTCTCTATTCTGTTCCATTGATCTATGTGTCTGTTTTTGTGCCAGTACCATGCTGTCTTGATGACGACAGCTTTGTAATAGAGCTTGAAGTCCGGAATTGTGATGCCACCAACGTTGGCTTTCTTTTTCAATATCCCTTTGGCTATTCGAGGTCTTTTCTGGTTCCATATAAATTTTAGCATTATTTGTTCCATTTCTTTGAAAAAGATGGATGGTACTTTGATAGGAATTGCATTAAATGTGTAGATTGCTTTAGGTAGCATAGACATTTTCACAATATTTATTCTTCCAATCCAGGAGCATGGAACATTTTTCCATTTCTTTGTGTCTTCCTCAGTTTCTTTCATGAGTACTTTATAGTTTTCTGAGTATAGATTCTGTGTCTCTTTGGTTAGGTTTATTCCTAGGTATCTTATGGTTTTGGGTGCAATTGTAAATGGGATTGACTCCTTAATTTCTCTTTCTTCTGTCTTGCTGTTGGTGTAGAGAAATGCAACTGATTTCTGTGCATTGATTTTATATCCTGACACTTTACTGAATTCCTGTATAAGTTCTAGCAGTTTTGGAGTGGAGTCTTTTGGGTTTTCCACATATAGTATCATATCATCTGCGAAGAGTGATAATTTGACTTCTTCTTTGCCGATTTGGATGCCTTTAATTTCCTTTTGTTGTCTGATTGCTGAGGCTAGGACCTCTAGTACTATGTTGAATAGCAGTCCATTATCACCATTCTTATTATTCTTAACAAATTTTCATAAGTATTCTTAGATGTTTCCTCATTTGCTGTTTGTCTTAGGACCATTTCCAGAGGCTTTCAAAGTTTGTGTTAAAAATAATTTTCATCTGGGGTGCCTGGGTGGCTCAGTGGGTTAAAGCCTCTGCCTTCCGCTCAGGTCATGATCCCAAGGACCTGGGCTCGAGCCCCACATCGGGCTCTCCGCTCCGCAGGGAGCCTTCTTCCCTTCCTCTCTCTGCCTGCCTCTCTGCCTACTTGTGATCTCTGTCAAATAAATAAATAAAATCTTAATAATAATAATAATAATTTTCATCTGTTTCTCTGGGCAGCAGTTCTGATGGAGCTTTTTACCTTGTCTTGCTAGAAGTTGTACTTCCTGTGGTTAAAATTTTAGCTTGTTTTGTAGTAATAATTAGTACCTTACTCTTACCTAGGTATTTATAGCTTTCAAGTATATAATCATGCCAATAAATTTGAAAAAGGAATTAGGAAAATCCCTTGAAATAAATAGCTTTCTGGAACTGACACAAAAAGAACAAAAATCTGGGCAATTCCTATAACTATTTAATTAAATTATTAAAAACCCTATCAAGGACATTTTAAGAAAATGAAGTTAAAAACCAATATCCCTTAGATATAAAAATGTTATACAGAATACTGATAAATTGAATTTAGCCACTATAAATAGGATAATACATCATGATTACAAAGGATTCATGCCAGAATCCAAGGTTGATTTTATATTAAAAAATGACTTTCTGGGTGCTGGATGGCTCAGTCAGTTAAGCTTCTGACTCTTTGTTTTGGTTCAGGTCATGATCTTGGGGTTCTGAGATCGAGCTCCAGACCAGACTCACAGACAGCATGAAGTCTACTTGGGATTTTTCTGTCTCTGTCCCTCCCCCCATCAATGCATGTGCGTGTGTCCTCACTCTCAAAAAAATTTTTTTAAAAGACATGCTGTATAAGCAGTTTTATCATCACTTAACTTAAATAGAAAAATAGAAATTCCTTCTCTATTAATTCCTTTCTCTCTAGTACTTTAATGTTTAAATTACAGCCACCTCATTAACCCTGATCTCCACTTCTGGCTCAGTAAGGCTGCTTGCATTATGAGGCTTCTCCTTATGGTACAGTCTGGAAAGTGCTAACAGAGACCTGGTATGACTGCAGGCCTTCTCTGTTTTCCTTCTCTCAGGGATCATAGTCCCATATTGCCTGTTTTCAAGCATCTGAGAGCAGTTATTTCACATATTTTGTCCAGTTTTTAATAGTTTACAGGAGGAATACTTGTCTGCTGGAAGCATAAATGTTCCCTACACTTTCTGTCATTCTTCCACAGTAGGTATAATGTGATAGTATGGCATTTCATACATAAATTCGTATATATGGTTTTTACATACTTATATTTTTCTGCTTTCCAGTGTGGTTGAATGTATTTTCATATTTATTGGTCATTTATGTTTCATGTCTCCTTTTCTATAGACTTGTCTTTTTCTTATTGATTTATAGATGTTCTTTTGTGCATTCTGGATGCCAATCCAGAGTTGATTATAAAATGAAATATTTTATAGTTTTCCTATTCACATTTGGTCTTTTAGTTCTCTGGTTGGAATTAATTTTTATAAATGGTGTGAGGGAGGGATCTAATTTTTTTCCTTATGAATTATCAGTGGTCCTAGCATAATTTTTTGAATGAAAATTCACTACTGACATTTTTAAAAACGCAACTCTATTATGTATTAACCTTCTGTATATGCACACTAGGATGTCGCAAGTTACCTTATTTTTTCTTTTCCAATGGTATTTTTGTCTATCCCTGTCCCAAAGCATGTAGTTTTAATTAGTATATATAGTAAGATTAAGTCTTTTCTTCTTCATCTTAAAAATCATCTTGACTTTTCATCTTTCCTGAAGAATTTTAAGAGCAACTCTTCAAGTTCCAACAAAACACCCTCTTGATTAATTGCATCGTGTTGCAATCCAAATTTCATTCCCTATATATTCATTGGAGAAGACACTGAGTCTTCTCTTTCATGAATAATGGTATATCTCTGTTATTTATATCTTTTATATATTTCATAAAAGTTTTGTAACTTTTTTCATAAGAGTCTTTCTTGTCTTTTTGTTAGACCTCTCAAATTACTTACCCTGGAACTCAGTCACCATATTTGAGAAAGCTCAGGGCACATGGAGAGGCCACATGTGGGGCTTCTAGCACTAGCCCCAGTTGGACTTTCAGTCAAAAGCCTGAATTAACTATCAGACATGAATGATTTAGCCTTCACAGGATTCCACCTCTTAGCTTTTCTTAAAGCCTCTAACTGAGGCTTTAAGACATCATGGAGCAGAGATAAGTTGTTCTTTCTGTGTGTTCTCTGAATTTCCGACCCAAAGAAACTGTGATAATAACTATTGTTTTAAGCCACTAAATTTGGGATAATGTGTTACTAAGCATTAGAAAATTAAAACAAATATCATTCTGATTATGATTTGGCTGCTTCTTTAGGCCTGCCTAAGGAATACATAACTGGAATATTCTAATAAAGTAGACTGAGGAATGATTTTTCATCCTAAATTAATAAACTGGCATTTATTACTATGTCATGAACTTGGTTAATTTATATTAACTGTGTATGATAAAAAGAAACCATGTATTAGAGCGTATAAGACAGAGGAATGGACTCAGACATTATTTAGTGGTACAGTCTTCCTAAATAAGTTTCATAAACTGACACCAAAGAGTATAGTGTAAAACTTCCTTACCACATTTTCATAAAGATTCTAAATCTTCAAAAAATTTTTCACAAAATTTGCTAATATCAGGTGAATTAGTATAATCAACCAGACTATATACTCAACTACGTAAGTATTATTTTTCTGAAACAGTTTATCCTATGAACCTTAAGGCCTCATGTGACCCTGGTTCTTTTGAGGAAGAACCAATCTTGAAAGTCGCATAGCCTCACTTTTATGACCTAGAGTTGAAAGTTGGATAGCTTCACTAATGCAGTACTGAGTTTGTTCCCTAGAGGCAAGTCACCCAAGTCCAGCCCACATTCATAAAAGATTAAATTAAACGTTTTGAAGGGAAGAGTGTCAGATAATTGTGGACAAAATTTAAAACTAGTACACTTGCTAAGTATGAAATTAGAACCAAGGAAGTTTTACAAATAATGGTATTAGGCTAATATATCCTATTTCTCTCATAGGGGATATAGTCATGTTTAAAGACCATCAATGATTCTGGTAGACTTGAAATCTCTTGGCTAAAGTTTTTTTCTCATTGGTTAGTGTTTAAGGTGGATGCTGTCTTGTGTTTGCTTCTGAAGAGGTTAAAAAATAATGAGAGAGTGCATTCCAAGCTGTGCATATAAAACAGGAAATTTCCAAATGTTTGCATAAATGGAACATGGGATATAAAAGGGGGAGTAATGGGAAATGAACTTGGAAGGGTGATGCCTCTCAGTTTCTCCTCCTCTCTTTTCACCTTCAACTTTCGTTATCTTTACATTACATTTTTAAAGTTGGTAGCATTTTCTACACCACAATTAAGTTTTCTGTAAATTGTGATGGTAAAAGTCAGAAGTCAGTGAGCATGGCTTCTGTCGTGTGACTGTTTAGGCTTCACAACCATATAATGTATTTACATTTCCTTATATAGTCTTTTTAGTATTTTCTGGAGTTTCTAATTGTGTTTCTTTTTCTTGTGCTTTTGACGTACTCTCAAGGTTTTCTTCCATATAATAAGATATCCTATTGATTGGTCCTCCTGTTGGCATCAGGAAGCCATGGAGCTTCTTCTAAATAGCTCAGTTGCTCTGTAGGACTTTACTGCTTTTCCCGATTGATTTCCCTATTTCTGGATCTTGTTTCTTTCTCTTTTTCCTTTATTGCTGCATCATGTCCTCAGGTAATTTCTGAAGAAAGGTTGTGAGGGTGCTAATTTTTCCAAGTATTTGCATGTCTGAAAATGCCCTTTTTGAATCATTACATTTTATTTGATAGTTGGCTAGTTACAAAATTCTAGACTGGCATTCAAATTCAAATGTATAGCCCCATTATCTTCTGGCATCACTCTTGCTGATAAGAAATCTAATGGATATCTGCCTCTGGTTCTTTTGTGAGGTTTATTTTTTTTTTTTTTAATCTAATGGATATCTGCCTCTGGTTCTTTTGTGAGGTTTATATTTTTTATTTTATTTTTTTTTTGAAAGCTTTTAGTCTTTATTCCCGGGCATCTGAAATTTCGAAGTGATATGCTAAATTAACCCTTTTGGGTCTTTTTTTTTTTTTCCCTGTTTATTTAGCTTTCTTTCATGTTTCAAGGTCTTCCTTTAATGCCTGTGATCCTTTACTTTCTATTAATATTAGTGAACATTCTCTTTGTTATTTTAGTGTTACACATACACACACACCTATATTCTTTCTGTTTAGTCTTATTTAGAGTGAAGGGGAAGAGATAAATTTGTCATTTCTAATAAGCATCATGACTCTCTAAGTGGGTAAGGATTTAGAATACAGCTATTAGAGGAACAGTTGATATTTCAAAGACTATAGTCTTATACTTGTTCTTGCATTCTAAGTGATTTGAATCCCATTTTTGTTACAGATTTGTATTGTGATATTGGACATACATGGTGTGGGCTCTAATGTACTTATTGTAAAGCAGTGGCTGTCAGACTTTTTCACTGCAAACTATAATAAATGCATTTCATAAACACATTGTACTCATATAGATGCAACACATTAATTGTGTTAAAGATTTATTTGAGAAAGAGAGCGAAGAGTACATATGTGGGAGTGGAGGGAGAGGCAGTGAGAGAGAACCGTCAAGCATATTCCCCCTGCACAGGAGCCTGGGGGTGGGGGTGGGGTGCTTGATCTCAGGGACCCATGAGATCCTGATCTGAGCCAAAACCAAGAGTCAAATATTTAACCAACTGAGCCACCCAGGAGCCCCGCAACATGTTGATATTTTATATATATTTTAAAATTCTGGTCATGACCCACTAAAATGACTTACTACCCACCAGTGGATTGCAATTCCCACCTTGAGAAACAGTTCTATAGAGCAGTTCCTTAAAATGTGAGCCAGATACATATTCACACTGCGTAATGAAAAACAAATTAGAGATAAGTAGGGAAACCTAATAGGACTTTTGTGAGGTTTCTGTGGGGTTTTGTTTGTTTTAAGATTTATTTTAGAGAGCAAGTGTGAGGGAGCATGTACAGGCTGGAGGGGCAGAGGGAGGGAATGCATCTCAAGTCAACTCCCCACACAGGGTCTTACAACTCTGAGATCATGACCTGAGCTGAAACCATGACTTGGGTGCTCAACCAGCTGCACCACCCAGGCGCCCCAGGGCTTTTGTGAGTTTAAAAGGTTGTGTTAATCTTCAAAGATGAAATGTCTCACTTTCCTAGCATTGTCTTGGTTCTCCTGCCTAAGACAATGCAGGGATTTCTACAGTAGTGAGAATTTTTTAGTGGTATCAAATTTTAGTCTTGAAAAAATAGAACAGTTAAGATACATTTGAAAAACTCACCTTCAAGTTTAAACCAATTATGTATTTTGCAAAGCAAGGCTGCACATCTGTTTTTTAGATAATTCTTTGTGCAGTTTTTCTTGTATTTTCCATTGTTCCCATGTTGGGGATTTAGTAATGTTTTCTAGAAGAGCACTTTAATAAATTCTTAGCTCTGATGCTGTTGAAGAGATAATGTAAATTGGTATTTCAGATCATAATATTTTTAAGTTGTAATCAAATTTCCTTGAGGAATTTTAAAGACTTAAGGCGTTTAAAATTGTTGAATATGATACACTGTGATAATAATTACTGGTAAAAATTGCCGGTCTAAATTACTCTCAAGTAAATACTTAGGGAGGTCAAAATATATTTCTAGGTTTATGACAGGACTGGGTTTTTCTCTTCATTTAAATGGCAGTCACTAGGATTTTAAATACTCATCCTTTATTTGTTCCTGATTTATTTATACATTTTAGAAGAAATTAACAATCCATTTGATTTAGATACACGTCATCATTTCAAGAAGACATGATTTAAACTGCTCCAGCAAAAATTTGAGGTCTCTTCTGGTAATTAATTTTAAGGTGACTAAGCAAATACTGTGTTATACTCAGGGGATGATGCAAAACAATTACACTGTCTGTATCCACCATTCCACTTGCTGTATGATGAGGTACTATAGGTGTTCTTATTTTTTCTTGTGAACTTACATGTTTCCATGGGTGATTTTATTTTTAAACCACTAAGTGAACTTCTGGTAGAAAACACCAGTGGATTTTTCAGATAGAGAATCCCTGGCAAAGAAGCTTTCACCATAGGAACTGGAACGGACAGTATCCACATTGAAAATGGCAAATGGGGGACACCTGGGTGGCTCAGTCAGTTAAGCCTCTGCCTTTGGTTCAGGTCATGATCTTAGGGTCCTGGGATCAAGCCCCGCATCAGGCTCTCTGCTCAGGAGGGAGCCTGCTTCACTGCCTGCTTGTGATCTCTCTCTGTTAAATAAATAAATAAAATCTTAAAAAAAAAAAAAAAAAAGAAAAGAAAATGGCAAACGGATAATTAACATTAGCCCACTAAAAACGACCAAGTCAGAACAATATGTGACATTACTGCCTAAATATTAGACTTGGCCAAACTGAAATATCATTGAGATTAACAGACTTCATTTGCAAGTATTCTTATAATGGTGAAGTATGAAGTGGCCAATGTAGATTTTCTCAGTCCTTTCTATATTTAACAAAGAGAATTATTATGCCTTCTTTTTCTCACAAGTTGTTATTCATATTTATGAAATATAGCCAGAATATTGTCTGATCTTTTTTCAAACTATTGAAATGTATTTTTTGCTTTTCTTTTTTTTCTTATGAGAAAATTCAGAATAAATTGTGTTTCAGAAGGGTACCTAAGAGTTGGGACATAATAACATCTACAAGTGCAAAATACTTCATAACTTCTTGATGAAAACCATAATTATCTTTTCTCCCTAGGATAACCATTATAGAAATGTTTTTGACCTATATAAAAATGTTGGATGTCATGGACCTAGTAGTTTCTAATCTCTTGAAGACAGGAAATTATCTCTAGCTTTCAGAACTAAGGATTGTTTTGAAAGTTAAATTAGCACATATGAAATACTTATTTTTGTGTTTGGCGTGTTTGGCATGAAGGACACACTAATGTTAGCAGTGGTTTTATATTTTATTATGTAGCACAACAAACTGCTTAGTAAGAATGTGTACTTATAGGAAGGGTTAGGTGGAAAAAGATTTTTCTATTCTTTAATACCTAAAAATAATTGAGGATTGGAAATGTCTATTTTAGGGGCACCTGGGTGCCTCAGTTGGTTAAGTGTCTGCCTTCAGCTCAGATCCTGGTCACAGGATCCTGGGATTGAGTCCAGAGTCACCTCTCTCTCTCTCGCTCAAATAAGTAAAATTTTAAAAAAAAGAAAAAAGAAAAGACAGGTCTGTTTTCACTCAGAGACAAAGGAGTTGCAATGTTAACAGATTTCTAAATATTTTTAATGTTTGGGAAGACAGGTGTGTCCTGTCCCATCTGAGCATTAGGTAATGCTAAAATAAAGTTCTGGAGGAGAAAAAATAAATTAAATCTTTAGGTTCAGAAATGAATTACTGAATAGAGAAGCTATGAAAAACATGAATTTCTTTCTAGAGAAGACTCTCAGAGTTAGGTGCCCAGAAAATGAAACTTTTTTTTCTTTGTATGGAACATATTCCTGAATCTTCAATTTACCAATCCTAGAAATCATTTTATGTCTTCTGACATATTAGAGGCTTCTGGCCTGTGCTGTAAAAGAAGAATGCCTTCCATTTGTATTCGGTTTTGAATTATATGCGCTCAGTTTCATGATCATTATCTCATTAATCTATTTAAATCTACCATCAATAAAAATGGTTTTAAAAATCGTCATTGATAAAAATGGTCATTGTTATACATTCTTAAGCATGGATATGATGTAATAATTTACTATCCCTGCCACTTTCAATATCCAGCACCAAGTTGAACTTATTCTATAGCCTGTTTTTTAGTGCATAATCTTTATTCCTCAAATTTAAGAGTTTTTTTCAAGCATCAAATGTATATTTGTTGACTCTTTATATACCTTACACTAGATGTAAAAGAAATAAAAAGGAGCCTTGTTCAGTGAATGATCCTTGCCTTTGAGGAACCTGAAATCTTTTGGTGTGTAAAAAAAAGAAGTATTTGTTAAATACAAGCTTGAAGATAATGCATACTCAGCAGTATGTTTGAGACTGTGAGTACTGTCTGTAGATGTTCAGAGAAGGGAGGGATCACTGTATCCTTACTTACTGTATCCTGACTTACTATATCCTGACTGTATCCTGACTTACTTAAGGGAAATTTTGTGGAGAATGTGAGATTTCTTATCCTTAGAGGGTTAGTAGGATTTGGAAACATAGGGGAGGAAATCTGGTAAGGTATTTCAGGTAGGGAAAAGAGTTAGAGCAAATGCATGGCCTTTGGAGAACAAGAAAAGCAGTGATTTCATGCTGGGTGGGTAGCAGGAGGAAGAAGAGAATTAGGTCTAAAATGGACTCTTGTATGAGTTTGTATTGCTTTTAGCATAAAGAAAAAATAGCTTAAAAATATTTTAAAACTGTTAGAACTGAGTTAGTTTGTAAAGGTATGGCACTTATTTCCTCTATATTCCCCATCACTATAATGGAATTTAATTATGTATGAAAATCTAATATATGTTATAATAAAGATACAAGATTAAATAATGAGGATATAGATATCTTTATAAACAGAAAAAGGTATTACTAACTGAGAAAACTTGTGGGAATTTTCTGTACAGTATGAGTTGAGAAGGATTCTTATAGCTCAAATAAAATAATCATCCCTTCTCTAGTTATAACACATATCCAATCTAATAAGTTTAGCATAATTGGGAAGCTTACAAAAAGCAGAGGTATTCATCTTATGCTTCTTCAAACTAAGTATCAGTGTAGTAGATATCTACATGACTTTTTAAAATTTAATTTCAATTGTCAATAAATTCAAATAATTGAGCTAATTGAAGGTCCTTGTTTACAGACATGAAAGTTCAAAATTGAAGTTGTTATTTTTCAGATGTTGGAAACAAAAGGATTTAATACATTTGTTAGAATCAAATCAATATAGTGTGCCCATAGTTTTGTAATAAGTAGAGGGTAAAACAATAAACATTTACTGAATGTCTATTATGTGCCAGGCACTGTGCTAGATGTGAGGTGGTGGGGAGGGAGAGAGAGACCCAGAGATAGAGATAAAGATCACACTTGTTTTTGTCTGTAGAGGCCTCATAGTTTAGGAGTGTTATACTTGTAAAACAATAATTGCCACATAATGTAGCACAATAAATGTTATAGTAGAGATACACACCTAAGATACACTTAGATAAAAGTGGATTAACCAATTAGCCTTAGTGTCTTAGAGTTTCTGAGGGGAATATGTTTCTGCTGAAATGTAATAAATGGGTAGAGTTCCCAGGGTAGGAATGTGGGGGAAAGGGCATTCCAGGCAGAAGAAACTGTAAAATATTCACAAGTTGCAGGGAATATGGTTTAACCAAAGTGAGGGTACATGCTGGAAAGTGTTAAGAGATGATTGTTGACAGTAGACAGACAGCTGAATTTTGTATACAATCCTGAGGAGTTTGAGCTTCAATTTGTAAATTTTGGAGGATCATTATTGAGTGTGACCAGATTGATTTCTCCTTTTAGCAAGATTTTAGCTTTTAAGATTGTTTAGAAGATAAATCAGGAGTTGTAGTAGTTATGGAAACAGGCAAGAGGAGCAGTTAGGATATCACTTTTGTATGCTAGATGATGATGAAGGGCATTAAAATGGCAGTGGGAATGACAAGAAAAGGATAGAGTGAGATATGTTAAACAGAATCAGTAACATTTAATTGTTGATTATGGGTAATGAAAAAGGAGTAAAAGTCCATTATGTTTTCTGGTTTCTGGCATGAATGATGAGATTAGATGGATGAATTTTTCAGTAGATTTTTATTTTCCCCACTAGATTTTTGAGAGAAGCTTTATGTGTATGAACAGCTTCTAATAAATTAATAAACATATTAACGGTAGTTTCTGAGTAGGTTATTTCTAAGTTTTTCTTTATTTTTATTTATAGATGCTACTTCCAATGAACAACAAGAGCTTTTCTGTCAGAAGTTGCAGCAGTGTTGTGTACTGTTTGATTTCATGGACTCTGTTTCAGACTTGAAGAGCAAAGAAATTAAAAGAGCAACACTGAATGAGCTGGTTGAGTATGTTTCAACTAATCGTGGTGTAATTGTTGAATCAGCATATTCTGATATAGTAAAAATGGTAAGATTTATATAAATTCAAGTAAGATCTAAGGTGTAATTATGAATTACTGAGACTGATTTTTAATAAATGTGCAATAATCAGGGTACTCAAAATGTTTTTAAAATAGTCCATTTGAAAGATTATCCATTCATTCCAAAGATGCTATCATTGCTTATAATAGTTTGAAAATTCAGTAGCCACAGAGGCTGGTGGCTGCCGTATTGTATAGTGCAGATCCAGGGCTTAGGAGAAAGATGTAGGCTTAAGATTACACAGACTGATAGATAATTAATATATAGGGCTGAATTGTCACTAAAGGAGAATGTCTAAAGTGCAAAGAGAAGAACAATGAAAAACTATGGAATTCTCTACATTCCAGATGTTGGGTAAAGGAGTCAGATCTAAAAAATTATATTTAGAATATTTTAATATACTTATAATGTCTGTAACACTTGAATTTCAATAAAAACTCAGGACCTTTAAAAAGTTAAATAACATTAAGTATGAAATCTCTGAAAAATAAATTACTGCTAACTTCATTAAAGTAAGGTTGTTTAGGATATTATTTATTAATAATTCAACCTTATTCTCCAGCAAATGGTAGAAATTTGTTTAGGATGTGATGTTTGTATTTTGGCGCATAGTAACAAAATACAAAAAATTTAGCTGGAGTAATTAGAGAGTCACTGAGTACATAATTGAAGCTTAACTGTTACCCGAGTATAGAAGGTTATAGCAAGTATAATTTGTACTTGTCTTCATTTCCTTCCCCTTGACTAATATATGTTCTGGGGGAAGAACAAAATGTAGTTAAATTTGGCCCTATTATACTAGTTGAGTTTTCTTTCATCTTCCTGAACTAGAAAATACTGGGTTTTTTTTTAATTGAAAATAAAAGCCTTAAAGAATTTTTAAAAGATCAGCTGTAGAGAGAACATTAATCAAAATAAAATTGGCTTCTGAAACTCTCACAGACAGTGAAAAGTGACAGTTTGAAAATGGAAGTATTGAATACTGATAAACTTGGTTTTTGTTTTGTGTTTATCATTAAAATATGTTCAGGGGAAAACTATTTCCATTTTACTGATTTCAAATGGTTTATGTTCATGAATTTTGAAAATATAGGAAAAAGGTACTTTTACTTTTATCTCTGTAAAAGTACTGACTTGAAGGGGCGCCTGGCTGGCTCAGTTGCTTGCACCACCAAACAGCTCTTTTCTCATCCCTTATTCCCTAAACCGTTTATTTCAGGTGACCAACTCCTTAATAGTATGGCCTTAAATGTTTACTAAACCAGTGGTCTCTCAGTCTGTTCCTCATTCTTCAAAGAATTTTGAGTTGGCACCACAGTCTAACCTTTGCTGGTGAAAAAGATGTGAAGTTTATGTTGGTGCTGAGACAATGTGAATGATGAAATTGTAAATACTGTATTTCATTGAATCTGAAATGAAGAATCTCACATCCTGACTTCAGAAGGATAAGCCTTAGGGCGCCTGGGTGGCTCAGTGGGTTAAGCCGCTGCCTTCGGCTCAGGTCATGATCTCAGAGTCCTGGGATCGAGTGCCGCATCGGGCTCTCTGCTCAGCGGAGAGCCTGCTTCCCTCTCTCTCTCTGCCTGCCTCTCCATCTACTTGTGATTTCTCTCTGTCAAATAAATAAATAAAAATCTTTAAAAAAAAAAAAAGAAAAAGAAAGAGTAGATGAACTATGTTAAATTAAATCCCCAGTGGGGTATTATAAACTATGTCTGTAATAGCAGTGAAAGTAATCTGCCCTGCCCTCCCATCCCTCTCCTTAGTGTGGTGTGTATGTATAGGAATAGAGATCTTTTATCAAATTTTTAGATTATAAGGTAAGTAAATGGCTGGATTAGAATATGGAGGGAATTGCAGAAAACTGAAAAGGATCAAGTTAGAGAAAGGTAGAGTTAGGAATTTTATGCTTTTTCCTCCATAATCCTCTCCCTTCCTTTTTTTTTCTTTTTTTTGTTTCCTGTTAAGCAAAACTTGTAAAGAACAACTTGTAATTTAAGGAAGGAGGAATCCAGAGGAAATCTTTAAATCTTTAGTAGGTTGACATCTGAAGAAGTGTCCTAGTTATGGGATAGAGAAAAAAGAAATGCCTACCTTCTTCATGTCTTGATGAGGTTTCTAGGTTTTGAACTAGGCTTATAGTCACAACTCTTAAAGTTATCTTTAAAATATTTTCATTTACATTGTTTAATTATACAATGAAGAATATAAACCTGAATTTCTTTTTCTTCACAGATCAGTGCTAACATCTTTCGTACTCTTCCTCCAAGTGATAATCCAGATTTTGATCCAGAAGAGGATGAACCCACACTTGAGGCCTCTTGGCCTCACATACAAGTATGAAACATATTATATATTGACAATTTTTGCATTTATGATGTTCTGCTGAAATCATGGTGGTTCTCTTTTAAATCTATTTAAAATACTTGACTTTTAGTATGTGTTCTTACCATTTTTTCCCCAAAATGTTTTTACTTTTTTTATTGTGATAAAGTACACTTTTACCATTTAAACCATTTTAAAGTGTACTCTTCAGTGGCATTAAGTACATTCACAATGCTGTGCAACCATCACCATTTCTAGTTCTAGAATTTTTTCATCACCCCAAGTGGAAACCCCCTTTACATTAGCAGTCACTTTCCATTCCCCTAACCCCACAGTCCTTGACAACTACTAATCTACTTTCTTTCACTATGGATGTGCCTGTTATGAATATTTAATGTAAGTAAAATCCTATAGTATGTGGCCTTTTGTGTCTGGGTTCTTTTATTTAACATAATATTTTCAAGGTTCAACAATGTTGTTGCATGTCTCCATCCCTCATTCCTTTTAATGAATGAATTACATTTCATTTTCTGAATATACCACATTTTGTTTATCCATTAATCATTTGATGGATGTTTTGGGTTATTGTAACAAGAGCTATTATAATATTCACGTAGCAGTCATGCACCAATTTTTGTTTTAAGGTGTTCCCCATAAATTTTGATATGTTGTGCTTTTGTTTTCATTCACCTGAAGTACTTTCTAATTTTCCCGTGATTTCTTCATTTTTTAGGAATATGTTTAATTTCTACATATTTGTGACTACCACATTCTTTCTGTTACTGATTTCTAATTATTTCAGTGTAGTTGGAGAATATACTTTGAATGTTTTCAATCCTTTAAGTTCATTGAGGATTGTATTAGGGCCTCATAGACAGTATATTCTGGAGAATGTTTCATGTGTGCTTGAGAAGAATGCGTGTTCCGGGGCTGTTTGGTGGAATGTTCTATAGAAAACTGTCAAGTCTAATTGGTTCATAACGTTGTTCAAGTCTTCCATTTCCTTGTTGGTCTATTATTGAAAGTAAGAGATTGAAGTTTCCAGCTATTGTTGTTGAATTATATATTTCCTTCCAATTCTGTCAGGTTTTTCTTCATGTATTTTGGGACCCTGTTGTTAGCTACTTATGTTTATAATTGTTATATTATCTATCTGGATGGTCCTTATCATTGTAACTCCAGAAAGTTTCTCAAGTTCATTTGTCTGATATTAGTATAGGCACTTCACCTCTCTTTTGGTTACTGTTTGCATAATATATATTTTTCATCTTTTTACTTTTAATGTGTTTCTTTGAATCTAAATTGTGTCTCGTAAAAGTTGGATCATGTTTTTTTAATCAGTTTCAACAATCTATGCCTTTTGATTTGGAGTGTTTAATCCATTTACATTTAATGTAATTACAGATAAGGTAGGATTTACATCTGCCATTTTGTTATTTTCTGTATGTTTTATGCCTTTTTATTTCTCTATTCTCTGTTACTGCTTTTTGTATTAAACAGGTATTTTCTAAGGTACCATTTTAACCATTTTAATTTTTTTTTTTTTTTAAAGATCCCAGGATCCTGGGATCATTACCTGAGCAAAAGGCAGATGCTTAACCGACTGAGCCACCCAGGCATCCCTACCTTTGGTTTTTCTTAACTTTACTTTTTATTTTTTTAGTAGTTAACCCAGGGATTACAGTTAGCATCTTAAAACAATCTAGTTTGGTTAATACTAACTTAATTTCAATAATATACAAAATTTTGATCCTATATACCTCCATTGCCTCCCCCACTTCCTTTGTAGTATTATTTGTGGTTTTATTGTCATACAAATTAGATCTTTTTTAAAGATTTATTTATTTATTTAAGAGAGACACAGTGGAGGGTGGGGGGCAGATGGAAAGGAGAAGCAGACTCCACTGAGTAGGGATCCAGATACAGGGCTCAGTTTCACTACTCCGAGATCATGACCTGAGCTGAAACCAAGAGTCAGATGCTTAACTGACTAAGCCATACAGGTGCCCCACAAAGTAGATCTTTATACGTGCCCACCATGTACCATTTTGTAATTATTGCTTTATGTGGCTGTCTTGTAGAGCAGTAGAATAAATGAGTTATAAATAAAATACATTTATAGTGTCTATTTATGTATAGTTGACCCTTGCACAACACATAACACCAGTTTAAACTGTATGGGTCTACTTAAATGCAGATTTTATTTGATAAATACAGTACAGTGCTCTAAGTGTATTATCTCCCCTTTATGATATCTTAAACAATTTTAACTCCAGTATAGTTAATATACAGTGTTATATTAGTTTCAGCTTGTATCAGGTACATAGTATAGTGATTTACCAATTCTGTACATTCCTCAGTGATCACTGTGATAAGTATACTCTTAGTCCCCTTCATCTGTTTTCACCCATTCCACCGCCCCCCCCGCAACCTGCCCTGTGGTAACTATGGGTTTGTTCTCTATAATTAAGGGTCTGTTTTTTGGTTTGTCTCGTTTCTGCTTTGTTCTATTTTCTTTTTTTAGATTCTACATATGAGTGAAGTTATATGGTATTTGTCTTTCTCTGACTTATTTCACTTAGTACTATACTCTCTAGATTCATTCATATTGTTGCAAATGGCAAGATTTCATTCTTCCTTATGGCTGAGTAATATGCCATTTTGTATGTAGGGGGGTGGATATATAATATTCCTTTGTGTGTATATATACGCACATACCACATCTCTTTTATCCATATTCATTTATCAGTGGACACTTGGGCTACTTCCATAATTTGGCTGTTGTAAATTATGCTGCAGTAAACATAGGGTGCATATATCTTTTTGAATTAGTGTTTTTGTATTCTTTGTGTAAATACCCAGTAGTGTAATTATTGGATTGTAGAGTAGTTCTGTTTTTAATTTTTTGAGGAACCTCCCTACTGTGTTCCACAGTTCCTGCACTAGTTTGCATTCCCCCTTATGATGTATTTTTTTTTTAAGACTTTATTTAGAGAACCCGATGTGGGGCTCCATCCCATGATGTATTTTTTTAATGAATTTTTTTCAGATTTTTATTTATTTGAAAAAGAGAGCACAAGCGGGGGGGTGGGGCAGAGGAAGAGGGAGAAGCAGGGATCCCCCCACCCCCCACATGGGGCTCAGTCCCAGGGTCCTGGGATCATGACCTGAGCTGAAAGCAGACTCTTGAGCAACTGAGTCCCCCACCCCCAGGCGCTCCTGGATAATCTATTGATCTACCTTTACATTCACTTATTCTTTCTTATGCCAGCTTACAGTGTTTTGGGTTGGTTTTGTGGGTCTGCAAGTTCACTGAAGTCCTCACTGTGCCATTCATTAGTGTCTATCTGGAGCACTTCTATTTAGTTGAGACTGAGGGAGGGATAGTCTTTCTGACTTAATGCCATTGTGTGACAGTTCACACTTCAGATGTAATTGGAAAATTGGTAATAAAAACTTATTACAGGGGCACCTGGGTTAAAGTTAAAGTTAAAGCTTTAACTTTAAAGCTTAAACTTAGTTAAACTTTCTGCCTTCAGCTTGGGTCATGATCCCAGGGTCCTGGGATCGAGCCCCTCGTTGGGCTCTCTGCTTGGCGGGGAGCCTGCTTCCTTTCCTCTCTCTCTGCCTGACTCTGCCTACTTGTGATCTCTGTCAAATAAATAAGAAAAATCTTAAAAAAAAAAAAAACATACTACATAGGTAGGACCAATTCTTCCATTAAGCCTCCCCTATTTCTGTCTGGCACTAATTGGGTCATTCAAACTTACCCTCAAATATGTGGCTTTAATGTAATGTTATTTCGGGTTCACCTAGTAGAATCACACTGGCACTACTTTAGTTTATGCTTTAGTAACTAGAACTCTTTAGGCAGAATTCAGGGTAGATCATCTTATACTGCTTAGAAACTGTTACAAAGATTCCATTATAGCCATAAAATATTGTACTCACATGTGTATAGTGTTTCTTTTGCACATGTTTTTATAAATCTAGTCTTTGTGATCATTGATTTTTGTTCTCCAGTTGTCTAGGTAAGATATACTCTGAGAATATCCAAATGACACTTATTTTTAAGCAAGGCTCTGAGGGAGACAGTAAAAGTTCAAAGGACTCTTGCCTTTAATGCTTCAAATAAATTTTATATTTTAAAAATAATGTTAATGACCTGAAATCTGCAGGCAAGCACAGTATGTTTTTCTAGAGAATTTAATGAAGGTTACACATAACCAATGGTACTCATTTATAAGACTGCTGATCATGATTAGCAAATTATATTATAGCAATACCAATAACTATTGAACACTTACATGTTTCAGAGATAGTGACAACTGCTTTATATATATTATCTCATTTAATCCTTTTGGTGACACCATAATACTCACATTTTAGGGTAGGGGGGTTGGTGAAGGGCAGTAAGGAAGGCACTTGATGTAATGAGTATTGGGTGTTATATGCAGATGATGAATCCTAAATTCTACCCCTGAAACTAATAAAACACTGTATGTTAACTAAATTGAATTTAAATAAAAATTTTTAAAAATATTTTTCATATTTTATAGAAAAGCTTATATGAAGCTAAAAGAGATTAAGAATTCTGCCCAAGATTATGTAAGTAATAAAGAGCCAAATTAGGTTTACAACTCAATTATTACTTCAGAGTACTTGCTCTTGATTTTTAAAAGCTTTAGTGCCTCTGTTATAGTCTGGCCCTAAAGTAAATACACACCAATTCTTTTTATTTTTTATTATTTTTTATTTTTTTATTTTTTAAAAGATTTTATTTATTTATTTGAGAGACAGTGAGAGAGAACATGAGCGAGGAGAAGATCAGAGGGAGAAGCAGACTCCCCAAAGAGCTGGGAGCCCGATGCGGGACTCGATCCCGGGACTCCAGGATCATGACCTGAGCCGAAGACAGTCGTCCAACCAACTGAGCCACCCAGGCGCCCCCACACCAATTCTTAATGAGGCTTAGTTCATACCTTTTTAGCTTCATTGTAACACTAGTAAATTAGATCTTCCAAATAATTCAGCTAGCCATACTTTTTCTTTATTAGCCCTCATAAGTGAATTTTTAATGATATGCCTTAGTTAAGTGTGACAGAAATTTACACTGTATACATTGTAATACATAATTGTAATACATTGTATTACAATTTTTCATTGTATATATACAAATTCTAACAAGTATTATTACAAAGAGAATTATTACAAAGCATGGTGAAATAGAAATTATTCTGGTGATAGACCTCTACTTAAATCCAGTTTTTATACTTTTCTACCTGTGTGACCTGGTTAAGCTGCTTAACTTCTCTGCATCTCCCTTTATAATACTGGAATAAAACAGGATTGTATAAGGATTGAATGGGATAATGTATGCACAGAAACTAGCACAGTTTTTTAAACTATACTGTTTGTTTTCTGTTCTGTTTTCTTAAAAGATAAGTACTTCTGGTATGTGGGAAGAAGTGTATTTTTTTGTTTTGAAGTGTGTTTTTATTGTTACCTTTATGCTGATACCTTTATATGATATATGATACCCTTGGTTCTTTCTCTTATTGTTAATTTATTGGTTCCCTAGCATGGACAATACTGAAATTATCAAGTAGTCTCTTCTTCCACTTCCTACTTACCTAATCTCTAATGTAAAGTAATAATCCATTTACTCTCACAGTAAATACTTATATAGCAATTTAAAGCTTCTACTTTCCATACACTCTTCTTCATTCCCTTCCTCAACTTTATATTTGTATTATTATGTAATACTTAACATGGTTAGAACATGTAATTCTTGTATACTACTATTCTGTTACCTTTATGCCCATTGCTTTTGATTAGTTCTAGAGGTAATATATTTAATTTTACCATCAATCCTTATGTCAGAATTCCTCTAATCATTTTTTGGTAATTTGGAGTTCATTATTTTTTTTTTTAAGTCTTTATTTATTTAAGTAATCTCTACACCCAGTGTGGGGGGTCACACTCACAAACCCTGAGAGCAAGAGTAACATGCTCTTCCAGCTTAGCCATCCAGGCACCTCTGGAGCACATTCTTTAGTAGAGGAACTCATGAAAATATTATTCCCTGAGTTTTTGCATGTACAACAGCAGTTTGTGTGTAGCTTTAATTTTTAAAGATCAACCTGATTTGATATAAAATTGTTGATTCATATTTCCTTAGGTACCGTAAATATCTTATTCCGTTGTCTACTGATTTCAGTCTGATTTTCTGTCTCTTATATAAAGACAGGGTTTTTTTTTTTTTTTTTTTGCTTAGATGCCTAAAGAATATTTTTCCTTTAATGGCCCAACTGCTTTACTGGCCATACATTAGTGTCAATTTTTCTAGATAAATTTTCTCAGTTGAATAGTACTCTTTTACTATAAAAACACACTTAAAAAAATTTTTTTTAAAACTTTATTTATTTATTTGATAGGCAGCGGTGTGGGGCTGGATCCCAGAACTCTGGGATCATGACCTGAGATGAAGGCAGAGGCTTTAACCCACTGAGCCACCCAGGTGCCTCTAAAAACTCACTTTTATTTTTATTTCTGAAAAGTTTTCTTCAGTAATAATTTTTAATATTTCTTTTGTTGCACTGCTTTTTTTTTCTTCTTTGGGGGTGGCAGCTATTCATGTGTTGGCTCTTCTTTGGCTCTCTGTGTCTTTTACTCTCTCTAAAAGTCTTTTTTTCTTTTTTAATTTTTTTTTTCCCCTGTTGGACTGTTGTTCATCTTATTTCCATTCCCTTTTTCCTTTTTCGGTTACTCTAGTTGTAAAGCACACTGACAGTGAGTATTAGAGACAGGTGAGAGGAAGGGAGTGGGTATTATATTAGTCAACCAACAATGCCTGCCGCAGGCTAGGATCATTGGAGGGAAGAGTCTGTCTTGGGTAAAATGAGAAAATGATATGTTTTTATGTTTTTAATGACAACAGGATGGATAATGACCAACATAAGCTCTTTTCTTCATAGTTCCTAGGAGGTAGAGAGAAACTCTGCTTTACATGTGGGTGCTAGCTGTTGCTTCCAATTACATTGTTGATTTTTATTTTGCCAGGACTTGTATTTTTAGTGGTCATTGCATTTTATTTATTTATTTATTTATTAAAGATATTTATTTATTCACTTGACAGAGGTCACAAGTAGGCAGAGAAGCAGGCTTTCTGCTGAGCAGAGAGCCCAATGCAGGGCTCGATCCTAGGACCCCGAGATCATGACCTAAGCCGAAGTCAGAGGCTTTAACCCACTGAGCCACCCAGGTGCCCCTCCATTTTATTTTAAAAGACAAAGAAAGAAATTTATATTCTACACTCTTTGGGACGCTTTAAGCAATAGTCTACCTCTTTTATTTATTTATTCTGTCTAGTATATATATGTCTAAATAAAGTGAAAGAGGAATCCTGGGATTAGCAAAAGCTGATAAAATTTTTAAGATTTATCAGCACATTAGAGCTTATAGAACTAGAAAATCTGAACTGGAAAACTTTTTTAATAGCATCATACACCAGTTCATGTAAAATTTGGGACCATAGTTGATACAAAATTAATGATACTATATTTAATAATGCAAAGGTTTTAAAGATGTGAAATTCTCATGAGCTGATTATATCTTTTTTAATCACATGTAGTTGGATAGTCTGAAAAAGTTTCCTCAGTCTTTGAATTTCTGAAATTAGTATCTCCATTAAGATATTTTTATATGCTCATGGAAATTAACAGTGAAAATTTAGCCAAACAAACAATATGCTTTCTATTTTTCACTGGTATGATTTGAACTTTCATTTGAATTCCCTGAAACTAGCAGTTTAACATTTTAGGAGGTAGGTAGTGAGTTGCTTTCAAAATATGATTTTTAAAAAATGGTTTTCTCCCAAGACAGAATACACAGAGAAACACAAATTTTTGTATATCCATGACCCCAGTGAAAAGACTCTGCCCTAGATATATATGTTTATAGTTAATCTTTCTCATAACTAAAATTTGGTGTACAGTTTTAAAATTTGGCAATTAAATGGTCTAGGGGAATCAGAAACTATTGAATCCTGAGTGAGCTGATTTATAGAATCTGTCAGAATATAGTTGCTACATCATTATTTAATCATCTTTTTTTAGGGTGGAATATTAAAGCTGCTCTGATAAATGAGATTATAGACAATTGTAGCACTGAGGAAATTTGCTCAATGAAAGTTTTTCTTTTGTTAATGTACTTTAAATCAGTTCACCCAGAATTTTTTGTTCTATATTAAAAGTTTACATTTTACATTTAGCTTGTCAGATACTTGATTTTAGAAATTGATTTGATGGGATGAAAAACAAACATTACATTAATGAGGGGAATAATAAGCAATTTAAAAACCTTTCAAAATTTTGTTTTCCCAACCCTGTTCATGAATTTCCTAAAAATGTGCTAATTTATAGTTTTTCTTTTTACTTTTTTTCCACTCTGTAATGGAAATACTAATGAGCAATGGAAAAATGGAATAAATGAAATAAAGAAACAAAGAAAAAAGGAACAAAAGAGAAACTGTTCTACTGTTCTAGTAGTAGGTGACTGGTCATCTTTTAATTTACAGAATGTATTAATATATGGTAATTACTAATTAAGAGTTATAAATTATTTTTTATTTCTTTTCTAAGGATTATTGCTTTGTATTTATTGAGGACAAACAAGATTGTAATTCTCTGTATACTGACTTTTAGATAATTAGGGAGGCGTGGCTGCTGTATTAGTCTGGAATACAGGCAGATTATGTAGTATTTAAATTTTCTTTTATTAGTTATTTTCTTTAGTGGCACAGATACTTAGATGTAATTATTTTATGTAGGGTACTGACTAAAACATAGACCTTTCTTTTTTTAGGAATAACCTGTATTTTAGGTACTAGAAACTTCTTTGTGACCTCTACAATTAGAAATTTATACTGGGAACATAAACATTTTACAGTGTACGCCTCTTCACATTCACGTAGCCCTCAGATTGTGTTCAGGCACTTAATATGAAATATCTCATTTAGTTCAGTGTATGTTAAGTCTTACATGAATTCTTTCATATATTAAATCAGTTTTAAAACCTATTTAAATTGGGATGCTTGGGTGGCTCAGTGGATTAATAAGCCTCTGCTTTATGCTCATGCATGATCCCAGAGTCCTGGGATCGAGCCTGCATCAGGCTCCTTGCGCAGCAGGAAGCCTGCTTCTCCCTCTGCCTGCTGCTCCCCGGCTTGTGCTCTTTCTCTTTCTCTCTGACAAAAAAATAAAATCTTTAAAAAATTTTTTAATTAGTTTTCTCTTAATAGAGTTTGTAAAACATTGGGCCACCATATTCCTTGAAGAGAGCCTTTTGTTTATATACAGTTTATTAACGTTTCTTAGAAAACTTTTTGCCTCTCTGGGCCAAACATTTCCAGTTCCTTCAGCTTTTTTGTATAGATCTTATTTTCAGATACTTAAATCATCTATGTTGTTTTTGCTGTACCTTCTTCTAAAATCTTTTATTGGTGAAGATTAGAATTTTATATATTCTAACTACCTAGGAAAGACGTGGTCATTATGGAGTAGAATGGTAAGATTACCCCCCTTTAGTTATCTTTTTACATTTTGTGCTTGCCTTTTATCTTTTAGGGTATTTTTTTGGTTCACAGAAGTAGGAGGACATTGAACATATATGAAATTTGCCAGTTTACTAAAGAAATGAATCCATTGCTGAAAGTATCTGTTGTTCTGTGAAGCACTGTTTCTTAGATTCTTAGAGCAAAGTATTTCTTCATATAGAAGAATATAAAGAAACTTTAGTAATTACACAGAAGCAGTCCTCCACAACTATGATTTTTATTCATTCAGTAAATATTGTATGCAAGGCATTGTTCTAAATATAGGGGGTAAACTAATAAGCAAAATCTTTTATATCCTAGTGGAAAAGAATAAATAATAATACTATGTCAGGGTATGATAAATACAAGAAAAAAAGTAATGCAGGATAGAGTATAGAGAGAGTGACAGTGGGGACACAGGGTGCCATTTTATAGACGCATAGTCTTAATTGTGCCATCTTGAAGATTTTCAGCTCTGTAGATCACTAGTGTTTGCTTCTGTTTGACATTACTCAGCATGTGTTTATTAGATAACCTTTTGTTATCTCTTCAGTGGTGCTAAGTTGGCTGCATAAAAATGATTTGCTGCTAATCTTGACTGGTCACTTAATGTTCACTGTGTTAGGTAAATGATGAAGATGAGAACTATGTAAGAAATAATAATGTGGTATCTGTGATCGGCATATGTTTCAACTGAGTATGTGATTTAGAGGATTCAGCTTGATGATGTGCAAGTCTCCCAAAAGACATGTGATTGCTCTTAATAGTATTAAGCCTTAAGCCGTATATATCTGATGCAGATCTTCAGAGGTAGAGTATATAGGCTAATGCGTGCCATACTTGACTCATGTTTAACCTGGTCCCACCTTACCACAAATCTTAACTTCCACTCAACTAGGCATCTGCATGAAGATTCTGAGCCTCTGATTCCATACCCACCAACCCATACCCTACACCATCTGCTTCTCCAGATATGTCCTGCTTTCTTTAATAAGCCCTTTTTCTTCTTGGCTTATGCACAATCAGATCAAATATAGGGCTCAAGTTGCTGTCCTCCTTAAAACTTTTCTTACTGACTTTATTCCACAATGATAAAACCTTTTTCTAAAGGTCTCCTCCACTCAGTCTGTGCAGAGGGACAGAGGGGGAGAGAATCTCAAGCAGACTCCCTGTTGAGTGCAGAGCCCAACATGGGAATTGATCTCATGATTCTGAGATCGTGACCTGAGCTGATATCAAGAGTGAGATGCCCAGATGCCCCTGTGCCATAAATTTTTGTGTATATACCATTTTATATATTTCTAGTTTTGTCTTCTTTCCCTAACAAGTGAATGAGCTTTTTCAGAGCTGTACAGTGTCCAGTATCTCTTCACACTACGTAGCTATAGGGAAAACTTCTGACACCAAATGTGTTGATTTCCCACACCAAGAAATTTATCACTTCTCTGAACAACTGGGTGTCTTATAGTTTATTCATTTATGACACTAAATGAAATTATGAATTTAAATAAATGAATTTATGTATGACACTATTCATTTATGACACATTTATTCATTTATGACCCAGAATTACCACAAAGGCACAAGTTAAGGGCTCAGTCCCATGAGACCACGCTCTACTTCACATGGTAGTCATGAGTCTTGGTCTCTTGTACTTCTGCCAAGCTGGCTGTAAGTCTGGGGTTCCCACAGCCCACTCCTCCGGTTTGATAATTTGCCATAGCCCACAGAACACAGGGAAACACTTCACTTATTACTACTTGTGAATTTATTATAAAGGATACAACTCAGGAACAGCCAAATGAAAGAGATGCATAGATTAATGTATGAAAAGGGGGCTCCGTGTACCACCCTCCCATCACCTTGGTGTGTTCCCCAACCCAGGAGTTCTCCAAAACCCTTTGTTGAGGATTTTGATGATGGTTCCATTAGGCGAACATGATTCATTAAGTAACTGGTCAGTGGTGACTGAATTCCATTTCCAACCTCTCTCCCCTCCCTGGAGGATGGGGAGTTGGGGCTGAAAGTTTCAACCCTCTCATCATCACATTGTTTCCTGTGATAACCAGACTTTCATCCTCCTGAAGTTAGCACATTAACCTAAACTCCAGCATGTTTGAGAGGGGCTTCTTTTTTTTTCTTTCTTTTTTTTTTTTTTTTAAGATTTTATTTATTTATCAAGAGAGAGGGAGAGAGAGTGAGCACAGGCAGACAGAATGGCAGGCAGAGGCTGAGGGAGAAGCAGGCTCCCTGCTGAGCAAGGAGCCCGATGTGGGACTCGATCCCAGGATGCTGGGATCATGACCTGAGCCAAAGGCAGCTGCTTAACCAACTGAGCCACCCAGGTGTCCCAGAGAGGGGCTTCTTATAAACAACAGAAAAATGTATCCCTTACTCCTACTCAGGAAATTTCAAGGTTTTAGGAGCTCTGTGGCAATAATCACAGATGAAGACCAAGTATATATTTTCTCATATCAAAATCTCACAGTAGGCGAGGATTAGACATGAAAAATGGGCCCTGAGTATGTTGTGCCAGTGAAACTCTGTAGCAGCCTATGAGACTGTACTGACTCTTCAGAGGACTCTGATCATTTTCTGTATCTTTTTGCATGTGTGCAACCCAAAGCAAAATTATTTGTGTAGTTGGTTGATTAGAAGATTATTTATAAATAAAAACTGGTATCAATTTCTGTTTTCATATTACAGTGTCATACCAAACAGCTAAAAGATAATAATTAGACCAGATGAGCATCACTCCTTTGGATAGTTGGTCAAAGATGCACTGGACAGAAACATTTATTCAACTCCCAAAACCGTTGTTAGGCTTAGAATATTTTTGAATTCAGTAGTAAAAATTTGTTATTCTATGGTGAATGATAAGGCCCCAATCTGGTAGTGCTTTTTTTGTGTGTTGTAATGTCTGTAAATTTATTTCTCCTTTCTGTATGTGGCCTGATGATTATCATTTTGTGATCAAAATGTTTATTGTATATTTCTACTTTGGGATGTAGTCTTCCTTTTTTATTTTTAGGGCCTAGATTAATGTGTTGTTTGATAGCTAATAAATTAAGGTACATTTGGGGGCTATACTCCTACATTTTATAGCTATTAGGTTACAATAAAAGAAAAACTTTAGTGTGTTTTTCTTTCTTCTTAAAAGACAGATGCAGCTGTGATGGAGGCAAGTTAACTAAACCTTACTTTTTGTGGTTTTTAAGATTTTATTTATTTGAGAGAAGAGAGAGAGAGACCTCACTAGAGGGCGGGGTCAGGAGGAGGGACAGAGGGAGAAGGAGATGCAGGCTCCCTGTTGAGCAGGGAGCCCAATGCAGGACTCAGTTCCAGGACCCAGAGATCATGACCTGAGCCACCCCTGTGCCCTAAATCTTACTTTTAATTCTTACTTGTGACCACAAATGAACATTTCCTATTACTTTTAAGATGCCTGACACTTTTATATATATGTGTGTGTGTGTGTGTATATGTATATATGTTTACATATATTTAAATGTGTGTGTGTGTGTATATATATATATATATATATTTTATTATTTTTTTTTTTTAAAGAGAAGGGAGTTGGGGGGAGGTTAACAGGCTCTACACCCAGCATAGAGCTCAGTGAGGGGCTCAGTCCCACGACCCTGTGCTCATAAAGTGAGCTAAAACTAAGAGTCAGATGCTTAACTTTAGCCACCCTGGTACCCCAAGATGCTGGTGCTTAAGTAGACATCCTGCTGTGACTTCTAGTATATTCACTGTGATAAACAAACATTCCTTCCTGAACCCTGAACTTAAGTAATTTAGTTCATTACTTCTTAACCAGCTGAGCCACCCAGGCGTCCCTTAGTTCATTACTTCTTAAATGTAAATAAGGTGTGCTGGTTTTAATTCTTTCCAATATAGTTTTATAGAAAGATGTGAAGTTTTTTGCTTTTTATTTTTATTGATACACTTCCCTTACAATTCAGTTTATTCTTATCTGGAGGTTTCTGATCCTGTATTTAAAGAACTCTGGATATTAAATTGAGGTGGGTTGGGAATCCAATGGAAAAAGAACACATTCCCAGTGAGTATGGACTGCAAAATAGTCTTTCCTAGTTAAATATTTTATAGGTGTCATTTTTATTTTCTAGCTCCCATAATTTCAGTTTCAGCAAGTGATATAAAGCAGTAAATCCCCAAATGTACTAGCTTAGGAGGCCAAATTGTGAATATATATTTAGTTTTTAAAAATCTTACCAACTCATCACATTTTCCAATGAGGTTGAAAATCTCCCTCCTAGGGTGGTAGGGGAGGTATATTTGGTATGAAGGGATAAATTAGGGTAAATTTTTATAGTTATCATCTTAGCTTCTATTTGACTTTCTTTCATAGTTGGTGTATGAATTCTTCTTAAGATTTTTGGAGAGCCCTGATTTCCAGCCTAGCATTGCAAAGCGATACATTGATCAGAAATTTGTCCAACAGGTAAGGAATTCTTAATGTCTTAAATTTTCTTATGTTCATCTTAGCAATGATTTATTAACTTGTGATTAAAATAGTCTTTCAGAACTTAAATGGTTTATTTCACTTTAATAGCATTTAATACTCTCGCCAATTAGGGTAAAGGTGAAGTAGCTTTGACAATATCAGAGTATTTTAATCAAGAGTGAGCTTCTAATGAAGTCATTTGAATTATCTTATCCAATACTGAATTCTCAGTTACTTTTAAAGACCAGAAAGCGAGCTTTTCTGCACAGTTTGAAAAAATTTGGTACGACCATTCAATCTAAAGGCAGGAAGCCTTCTTTTAAATTGTTAAGTCTTTGACCTTGAACTTTGACATATGTTTTAAGCATTGTGACTTTGAAATGACAGAGGAAAAGTGGAAATGGAATCATTGTTGGGAGTTTGGGATTAGGCTCCTTTCCTGTTGTTAATTACCAGTGACCTTTCCTTTTTCCTTTCCCCTTCCCACCTTAGGCATTCTAGCTACCCATTTCCTAAGCCACAGATAAATGGGATCTTTAAGAAGAAAAGGAGATAGTGAAACATAGTGTGATACCTTCTTTTTTTTTTTAAGATTTATTTGAGAGAGAGAGCATGCACATAGAAGTAGGGGAAGGAGCAGGAGAGGGAGGCTCAGACAGACTCCCTGATGATCACTGAGCCTGACACAGGGCTCAGTCCCCTGAGATCATGGATCAGGACCTGAGCTGAAGTCAAGAATCGGCTGCTCAAATGACTGAACCACCCAGGCTCCCCCTTCTTTTATTTTATAAATTTGTCACTAGCTATTATTTTTTGGAACCTACCTACTGAAAATTAATTTCTCAGAATGTGTTCATTTTTATTTTCAAAATCTTTTCCAACAGTGTAAAAGCCTCTTTTTAATTATGGGGAATTGGCTGGACCTAGACAAGATTGTGAAGGAGACCAGATCTTTCTAGGTTCATCTTTTTCCTCTGGAAATTTATCTCAGTATGTAAGGTCTCATTAGGAATTTGATACTCTCTTCTTCGAGAGTTACTTGCATTTTCAAGAAAGAGAACATGAGTGAAAAGGTGGTGATGAACCCAGTGCTAAGGCTGGGATTAAAATCGCTAGGACCTTTCCTGCCCTCTTAAACACCAGTGTATGATAAAGATTCTACAAACACGAGTTCCACATATTTGGAATTCACTTTTGATCAGTTATAACTACCTCGGACCTCACATAAAGTATTCTTACTAGTTGCTGTGAGTGTACTGATTAATGGAGAATATTGTCAAGATATGTCCTTCACCCATTCAAGCAGCTCCTCATAAATTACGAAGAAATATTAGGTGTGTGCTAACAGTAAAATTTACATTTCAATCACAAGTAAAGGTAAGATTAGATGGAGTTTTGTTATTTTGGTAATTGCAAATGAATACGTATTTATTTTCTCTTGTAGCTCTTGTGTGCTACAGGAGGAATATAGTATATTGAGGAACTCTATGATCTATCATATTAAATTGTGTTTAAGATAGAAGGGTGAGAGGAACAGTTGCCTTAGTGCTTCTTCAGTCTGGATCTTGAGGTGTTTCTGCTTCTGGATTATTCCACGGGTTTGAGGGGGAACAGGAAGAAAACTGGTAGAGTGGGACCCATTTTCTGCCTTCTCTAAATATATGAATTACCTGAGAAGCTAAAGCCCAATAATTTGTTCTTAGCAGTTTAGATGACTGTACTTTCATACAGCACTTCCTTAGTTATTCTTATTATGTTACTTTTGTATATATCTCAGGTTTTATAATTTGAAATTATTTGATTACATGGTAATTTTAAGACTTAGAAGTACAGGAAAAAAAACCCTTAAATATAAATGTGGATACTCATCATTTCAAGAGAAAAAACACTTGTGTAATTCCAAGTTATATTCAAGTCACAGGATTTCAGAAGAAAAAAGGAAGCTAAGAATTAGTGAGGGCATATTTTATGTGCCAGGCACTGTCCTTATATGCTTTTATATAAAGAACTAGACCATATCTAATTCCACACAGCTAATAGCTGGGAGAATTAGGATTAGAACTAGACTATGATATAACTTTCATTTAAATAAAAACAAGACTAGGTTTGTTTGTTTTTTTTTAAGATTTATTGATTTATTTGATAGCACAAGTGGGCATAGAGGCAGGCGGGGGTGGGGGAAGCAGACTCCCTGGTGAGCTGAGAGCCCAGTGTGGCCCTCAATCATGGGATCCTGAGGCCATGACCCAAGCTAGAGACAGAAGCTTAACCCACTGAGCCACCCAGGCGCCCCAACAAGATTAGTTTTAACCTTCCTCATTTTATCAATGATGAAAAAACTCAGAGGTTATTAATTACCCTTAAAAACAGTTAGATATAACAGCCAGAATGAGAAACAATTTACTGAGAACTAGGTTTGTGTGTGTTTTATTACATGAATTTATATCTATTTATATTTCTAAATAGATTATTTAATACTTCAGAATAGGTTTCTTTAAATAGATTTGAAACTCAGCTATCAGCTATTCTCTAGTTTTTTTTTTCCTGAGGATCAACTTATACTAGATTATATTTGTTCTTGAATTAAACATGTCAGCCTTAACAATGAAGGGCCCCTTTTATTAATTTGAAAGCTTATCTTCTAAGTAAACCCAATATCAGAAACTTGGATCTGAGTGTCTCAAGTGAGTAGGTTAGCCATTTTTAATTAGAATAATTTGAACTGAAATTATTAGGCATATAAACATAACTTCTTACACTCTGGATATTTTTGGCTGGAGCCTCATTCAGGATTTTAATAACCTAGTGAACAAAGAATACAAACTGTAAACCAGACATTTGTTTAGGGGTATATAAATATGACTAAAGTCATCACCACTCTCAAAAAACACTCACTCTAGTAGAAGAGATGCATATGTAAACAATTACATATAATTCAAGTCAGAATGGGAAAAGAACTTTGATGAGGTTCAGAGCTTGCCATCTCTACTATAATTAACAGTATCAAAGTACAGAACACAGAATTTCTTGATGACTTCATATACGAAATTACATTCTATAGATAAGGGAGTATTTTAAAATTTTTCCTAAGAAAATCCAGTGTTTTATTTAAAATATAGTAATACCACTTTTTGATCTGCAGGCTTGATTTTTAGTGTAAAAGCTTTGGTTTGTTCTTTCTAGTAAACCGTAAATACTCATTTGCACATACGTATTTTTTAAACTTCATTTATTTATAATGACTTGCAGTTTGCAAGCTTAAGATCTTTGTATGTAGTTTTAAATTATTAGCATGAAAAATCTCAAATTTCAACACTCTAAAATTATGAGCCAGGGTTAGTCGTCAAGAATAGGATAGAATTTTAAGATGAGTGGCAAGGAAAAAAAAAAAAATCCCACTTTTTTGAAGTTTATATTATGTTGTTTTTGAAATGAAGTGAAAAGAAATACTCCTTAGATTTCTTTAGCCTCAATATTTATCAAGAATAAAATCAACCTAAGGCAGAATCTTTAAGAATCTTTAAAAAATTTTTTTTTAAGATTTCATGGGTTATCTCTAAATCAAATTAGAATAAAGTGAAGTTTTAGCTCAATTATTTTTAAAAAGTAATTTCTCAGATTTTTTTTAAAGCTCCTGGAGCTTTTTGATAGTGAAGATCCCAGAGAACGTGACTTCCTGAAGACTGTTCTGCACCGAATTTATGGGAAATTTCTTGGATTAAGAGCATTCATCAGGAAACAAATTAACAACATTTTCCTCAGGTAAACTGGTCCTATATTCACATATAGTACTTTTTTCCCCCTCCATGTGTTTTTATTCTAGTTCCTTTAGATTAACTTTTAGTATCTGACCTCTCTTAACCTTATTAGTATTTGAGTCATTTTGTGGGTGTCATTTGATTGCATGTAACTTTTTAGAAACTTGCAACCTACTTCTCGTGTAATGAAGACTGTTTTTAATACCTAATACCAATGTTCATATTTAAAATTTATTGAATTTGTCTAGTTACCCATTTGAGCTTTTTGTTTAAAAAATAAGTATAAATACTGTTAAAATAATTTGATCTTGAAAGTACTTTCATTTGTTTTTCTGACAAAGCTAAATTTATATGGAGCCTGTATTTTGACTCCTTTATAAATGATACTGTGTTAAGTAGTTGCTTCTGATGAGATTTAGCTTTAATATATCCACATTTCAGGTTTGGTTGGTTTGTGTTAATGGGAAATCTGGCAAAATTAGGCTGGCATTCCCGTGTTGTAACAATTAGAAACCAGTAACAGCGGTCTCCCCTGGAGAGAGCATCTCTCTGCAGGTCTCTGTTCTCCTCCTCGCCTCGTCTGCTTTACTCGTTTAACACCTCCCCTGTCCTGTAGGCATTTGAGTTTTTTACTTCCTGCTTTAACAGCAAGCCTAATCTTGGAAAGCTAGGCAGCCTGTATAGTTTAGGTTTTGCAACGCTATGAATAAAAATGTTTTTATGATACATGGGTCCTTTTCTCTTGGATTTTCCTATGGGTGGAAGTTTCCTATTTTGAAAAGTATTTCCTTGAGAAGACCCATCTTTCTTTTAAATTTTTAAACAAAATAAAATATTCTAGGTGAACTAATATTCCATTATCATTATGGCTAGTTTTAGCAAAAGAAGTTACTAATTTGGGACAAAATAGTTTTACAAAGAATTCCTGAAGCATGCTTGTATGTTTCTTATAGTTGCCTTTAGGACTGATTTCTTGACCTTCCTGCCTCTTCTCTTAGTTTAGTTTACTAATATTTGAGTTTTTATTATATCTATCTTTATTTTAAATTCAGGTTTATATATGAAACAGAGCATTTCAATGGTGTTGCTGAACTCCTTGAAATATTAGGAAGGTAAGTCAGGGTTTTTTTTGTTTTTAAAGAGATAGCTTTGAATGTTTTATGTATTAGAATCCTAGCTGGGGTTGGAGAAATTATTTCATATTTTAGAGTTTAAATATAGAGCACAAGACATAGTTTCTCAACTGAATTCTTTTTATAGCTTTTAAGCGGTCAGCATATTCAAGTACTTGCCATGCAAGACATCTGTTTTAGAATAGGCCGCCTGCTTCTGAAGCTGTGGCATGTTTTATGCCTGATCTTAGCAGACCGCCACAGAAATTCATAGGATCTGATTGGGAAGAAATGAAGTAAACTATAATGAATCTTTGATAAACTTATAAGAATTCTTGTTGAGACATTGATAGGCCATTCTTAATCTATCTGTTCTTTTCAGAGCCTTTTAGTTTACGTGAACATTTTGCCTTCCTTATTCATCACACAGCAGTATTAACTTGAGAAGATGAGGCCCTCTCTATTTATAGTTAGAGAATGATTATGGAGAAAATACTTAATTTCAGATTTTTCAGCAAAGTAGGGAAACTTCAGAGTTCAGAAAATATTGGAAGTTTAACAGCATTGTGATACTGATCTCCCTGTGGCTTTATGTAGGAGAATAAAGGCAATAATGTATGAAGTGATGGGCTTTATAGAAAATAAAGACAAATTATTTAGTGGGACTTTAATTGGCAGTCCCAGTTCTCTTTTGGGACCATTGAATGACTTAGAGGAACCAGACAAGTTTAAAGATGGGTAAGTCATTCAATACCAGGACTGAAGCAGAACACTGTTCCTTATATACTCATGGATATAATTTTTGGAAATGAAGTAGTAACTACTTAACCCTTCCCCCTGCCTTTTTTTCCCTCCAGTATTATCAATGGCTTTGCATTGCCACTGAAAGCAGAACATAAACAATTTCTAATGAAGGTTCTTATTCCTATGCATACTGCAAAAGGATTAGCTTTGTTTCATGCTCAGGTAAGTTTCAGACATTTCAAATCAAATGAATATTGTTTCAGACGCTGATATAAAGGCAGAGAAATGGAGAAATATTGAGGAAGGAATTGTAGGTATAATTAAGCAATTTGCTTTATAAATTGCTCAGGGCAAATTTTCATTATAACTTAAAAGTATTATGATATTTAGCTTTATTAAATAAGCTCAGTACACTTTAAGTATAAATATAGGAGAGATAATACCAAGTTTTCCTCTTTTCTGGTCTGGGCCCTGACTTTGAAACTAAAATGTTAGCTTTAGTCCTATGTTTCACTTAACTTTACATTCAGAAGGTAACTACTGAAAAAAGAACATCTTTTTTTTAAACCTAAAAGTTTCTTTCAAGGCTAAACATCACACAGTTGTGAGTATATACATGTTTACGTATTGAGATACAGAGTAAACTTTATTAAAATGAGGTAGTCATTTTTGTTAACTAAATGTAAAAATCCGGTATCACGGTTGTTTCATTTAGTAGTATTTATTAACTGTCCCTTTCATTTTAGCTAGCCTACTGTGTCGTACAGTTCCTGGAGAAGGATACTACACTAACAGAACCAGTAAGTGGTCTATTTCTTTGGTTTTGGTTGTTTTTTTTGAAGATTTTATTTATTTATTTGACAGACAGAGATCACAAGTAGGCAGAGAAACAGGCAGAGAGAGAGGAGGAAGCAGGCTCCCCGCTGAGCAGAGAGCCCGATGTGGGGCTCCATCCCAGGACCCCTGAAGACATAGGCTTTAACCCACTGAGATACACAGGCGCCTCTGGTCTATTTCTTTTTATTTCTCTAATCTACATTGTAGTATTTTGTTACAGCTTTCTTTATGTCCTTGTAAAGTTGTCAAACAGTAGTAGTACTAACTTTAGAGTCCTTTAGAAGGAATGTTAATCTGCATTCAAAGAACAGTGTTGGGAGGGGGAATTCTCTCAAGTTAGAAGTTGTGTCTTAAATAACTTAAATACAGATTAATGTTGAAGTGTGTGATGACAGGATCCAGTGACTACAGTGGAATTTTATATGCATATTATCTTCACTGATAATCTTTTTATTCATTCACTTTTTTAAAAGATTTATTTTTAGAGAGAGAGTGCACATATGAGCTGGGGGAGAGGGAGAGAATCCCAAGCAGATTCCCCACTGAGCACAGAGCCCTAAGTGGAGCTCAGTCCCGTGCAAGAGTTGGATACCCAACCAACTGAGCCACCCAGGCACCCCTTCATTCACCTTTTTAAAATTAAAACATACTGTGAGGGTCCCTGGAGTTTTGTTTTGTTTTTAGAAATAGGATTTTCCCTCTTAACAATGATAAACCATATGATAGGGGTTGAAAACGTTTCCTTGCCTTTGGCGATCAAGATGTAATCTTGGGATAAAGGTTGTTTATGAATCGATAGAGCAATTCAGTCTTTGAATTCTGCTATTTGCCTGCAATGAGAAGATTCAGGAGAGAATAAAGATGTTATTATGAACACTGAAGATCCAAGGGAAAAAAGACAGGGAGAAAATAGAAAAGTATGAAGCAGACAAAACAATCTTTTAACATTGATGTATTTTGAGTGAATATTTTCAAGGCATCCTAAATCTAAATATTTAAACTAAGAGTTCTTGAAGAATAGCAAAGGATTTGAAGGATTTAAATAAGGTTTTCTTTATTATAAAGTTATTTAGGCTATCCCTACGCATGCTTGAAAAGATTATGAACTTAGTATTCTTCCTCTGACTTGAACTTCCTATAAAGGAACATATTTCTTCACTCCCTAATACTTAGAGTTTTTGAACTTTTAGATTTGCAGATCTTTCTGGAAACAGCAAAAAAAAACGGTTTCTAAAGACAAATCAGGAGAATTAGAAGCCTAGTACTTACATGAAACCACATAAACCTCTAAAGTGAATTAAAACTTTAATTCACTAAATTAATTCAGCTGAATTAAAACTTGAATTCACTAAAGTGAATTAAATCCATGGTGCTTCTCCTCAGAATTAAGACAAAACCCATAACATAATAAGTCATGGTTCATAACTGAATTGTAGATAGATATAATTTAAATATAAATTAATATGGGGTGGAAAGGGGAGAAGATAGGTGATTTCTTTTTGAAGAGTAGATTGGGGAGAGGGGTAATGGCTAGATAAAGGTCTCTCTTAGGTGAGCTGTGTTAACGGAAATAGAAACAGGATGAGAAGGTAGGAAGGTAAATGTCCAAGTTTTGTAAATGTCCAAAGGAAAAGTTTTCAACTCTTAAAACCTGTAGATATACAGAACTCTGCAGTTTCTACCATAGACCATTCAGCACCCAAATTATGGCCATGATACTTGTTTCAGCCTTCATAGTCATTCTCTAGAAACCTGGTATTCGTATCAAAGCGTCTCACAAATCATAAATAAGATATAGGTACCTATATTTTGTGTGCCTTTATCTTCAATTGAAATTATTTTATTTTCTAAAATGGAAAAGACTATTATTACTTCTGTTTATGAAAATAATTTGTGTTAATTTGGTTCACACAATATAAAATTATAAAGTACAAGTTGGAGGAAATTCCTTAAAATCTTGTCCCCTAAAAGATAACCATCTTCGATGAATATATTCCTAGAAATTTTTTGTATGCATATATATATGTGTGTGTAGGTAAAACAGTGGGACAGTGCTAATAAGGTTTTTCCACAATGTGGCTACCTTTCCATATTAATCTGTTTCATTGTTTTCACTGGTAACATCAAGATTCCATTATGGCTTACCGTAACACACTGAATCTTTATTAATGAATACATGAGTAGTTAAAACATATTGCTGGGTGAGGGGATGTTTAGGATCTTGGAATTTTTCTGTGTCCTATCTGTGATGCTGGTAACAAAGAAAAAATTCTATGTGTGTATAAAAGCCCTCAGGATAGCACACCAAAAAAAAAAATAAATAAATAAATAAAATAAAATAAATTACTGTATATGGATTTTTTAAAGTATTTAATTTTTAAAAACTTTTAGGTGATCTGAAACTCATGACCCCAAGGTTAAGAGTTGCATGCTGTACCGACTGAGCCAGCCAGGTGTCCCATGTATATAAATGTTTAAAAATCATTAAAATTAAAACCATGTTGCTGGGTCGAAAGTACATTGAAATTTTTATATACTCCAAGCTGCCTTCCAAAAAGTTTGAACAATCTAATATTCCAGTCCAGAGTCTGAAGATGCCTTTTCCCTCACCCAGGCCAATGCTCAATATTAAGCTTTAACCTTTTTGCTAGTCAAGTAGGTGTGAAATATTTTTTAAAAATTTTAAAATTTTCCCTTTTAACTTAAAACTGTAATGAGTTGAACTGGAATTTCTGGAATAAGGTATAAGGGGACAAGTAGTAGGGTCTGTTAGTATGTGGTTAACACTTGGTTTAATATAAGGTTTTACAACGTGTTCACTTAAATTTATGATCCCTTCCTTGTATTTTGGTTATCAAGATGGTGCTAGCTATGAAATAAATTGGGAAGCTCTCTGATGGTTCAGATGGTTTTAAGTAAGAGGAATCCTTTGTTCCTTAGTTTCTCCCTAAAATAACTTATCTCCCCCACTCATTATCGTGTTTTTATTTTCTTACTAATGTAAGTAGCACTTACTATTAAAATTACTTCTATGTTTAATGGATAATCTGAGTTTAATGGAAAATCAGGGATCTCATCTGTCTTGTTCATCACTGTATTTCTAGCATCTGAACAGTATCTGGTACAAAGGTACTCAATAAATATGTTGGATTATTTAAAAGTATAAAGCTGAGCAGTTAGACATTAAATAATATTAATCTACTTCAGATTGAATATTGATATAATCACAATTGCTAAAAATTCCCTGGGGTTAACCAACTTCATTGCTTAATTTGTGCTGAACTTTTCCCCTTTTGCAGGTGATCAGAGGGTTGCTGAAATTTTGGCCAAAAACATGCAGTCAGAAAGAGGTAGGTTGTTCAACAACAAAAAAAGCACAATTTTATTATAATTTTTAATCTTAGGGCTAAATTATAAATCATGCTTCTTGGGGTGCCTGGGTGGCTCAGTCGGTTAAGCATCTGTCTTGGGTTCAGGTCATGATCCCAGGTTCTGGGATTGCGCCTATATCAGGCTCCCTGTTCAGCAGGAAGCCTGCTTCTCTCTCACTCTGCTGCTCCCCCCTCTGACACCTCCCCCCACTGGCTTCTCTCTGTCAAATACATAAAATCCTTAAAACAAACAAAAAACATGCTTCTATGGGCTGGCTATACTGTCACTGCCACCAAGCAAGAGGTGGTGGTCTTTTGGGAATTAGACTTGGTGGGAAAGCTGAACATTATAGTAAATTGTATATATAATCAAGACCTTAATTTTGTCCACTGTGTAATTTGTAGGTTAACCTTCTCATTTGTAGTTTTGTATGTTAACATCATGTAATTTATGTTTCTTAAAAGAAAAATTTTTTTAACCTAGGTGATGTTTTTAGGAGAAATTGAAGAAATCTTAGATGTCATTGAACCCACACAGTTCAAAAAAATTGAAGAACCCCTTTTTAAGCAGATATCCAAGTGTGTATCCAGTTCCCATTTTCAGGTATGATATTTTCAGTGAAGCCATTTTTATAATATTATTTCTTTTTTCTCTTGAGTTTTGACATTTCTAAATGTCTTCTTAGGTTGCAGAAAGGGCATTGTACTTCTGGAATAATGAATATATTCTTAGTTTGATTGAGGAGAACATTGATAAAATTCTGCCAATTATGTTTGGCAGTTTGTACAAAATCTCCAAAGAACACTGGAATCCGTAAGTGTCTTTTGTGTTGATGGTGTTATTCTTGTGTTTGTGCTTTTTTTTCTTTTGATCTAACTCATGAAACCTCTACAGACTTGGAACAATATTATTCCAAGGTTAACATCACAATGCTGTTCTATTGTGTACTTGATATACATACAGTTAACTATTAAGTTCTTGGTTTCAATTTAATCTCGCACTACTGTGTGGTCAAACCCAGGTGGGGAGACCAAGCCAGTTTCTGCAGAGGCGGCACAAACCTCATGGGTTAAGCACTCGCAGGGAGAGGCTGGAGCGCTTAAGGTCACATCAGCAATGTTCAGATTGTGCATGTATTCTAACCTCTGTAAAACCCTTATCCTACTTTCTATTTTTCTTACAAGTTAGTCTTTTTTTCTTACAAGTTATATTCTCATCTTTTACTACAGTTAGCTTGAGACAGTAGACTATAGAACAGACATGAAAGACATTTTAAGAATTTAAGCATAATATATAAGGCAGACATGAATTTTGAAATCAGACCATCTCTGTCGCCACTGGCTGTGTGACCCTGAGCAAATTATTAAACCTCTTGCACTTTAGTTTATCATCTCTAAAATGGATTAAGTGGATCAGCCACCATTTAGGGATGATAATGTTACATTTCCTGTGACCCAACACTGCTGATTTTCATTTTAGGACCATCGTAGCACTGGTATACAATGTGCTGAAAACCCTAATGGAAATGAATGGCAAGCTTTTTGATGACCTTACTAGTTCATACAAAGCTGAAAGACAAAGGTATTTGGAATTTTTAATTACCAGGTTATCTATACATTTTAGATTAGTTGAATGTGATTCAATCCAATAAGGTTTCTTGCCCAAGTTAAAATTACAGTGTTTAAGTCAGTTATATCTAGACTTTCAAATTGTAATGCTCAAACTCTTCTAAGTCCTTTCCAAATAAAGAGGTTTCCCTGCTGGTTGGATTGCAGTTTTGATGTGGATTATAAATCCTGTTTCTCCTTCCGAGCCTTAGAGTTCATCAGTCTGGCAGCACCTGCATCATGAAATACAATTTGACCTATGTATTTATGAAAATCGTTTCTCCAGATGGGCTTCCGCAGCGAGCTTTACTCTGAGGCTCTCTGCACAATGTTTAATAGGGCTAAGTTGCCCATTTTAACAAAGTGGTATCTTAAAAGTTCAGCATAGTTCTTTTTTGGTCGGAGGGAGCTCACATAGTCTGCTTCTGGCTCAACTAGGACTATTTTGTTCCTTGCAACAGTCAATATTTTAGAGATGCTAACACATAGCAGCATCGACAAACCTGCCTAAGTGATCACCTCTTTGGAGAACTTCATATATGAAATAAATGAGAAGAAAGTGATTGTTTCAAACATGAGTAACCGCTCTGCCTCCACCCACCCATCATTGGAGGATAATAGCTACCATTTACTTCTAAGAAGTTTATTACCTATTGTTTAGGAATTTATAGTCAAAAGAGATCAGCTTTTCCAATCAGGGTTTCCTGTGGCAGGTGGAACAAGAATAGCTCTTCTTCAGGGCTCTCAGCCATCCTAGTGTCCCTCAGCGACTCTTTTTTTTTTTTTTTAAAAAAAAAAAAAAAAAGCACCTTTCAGGCAGGAAAAGAAATTAGGTATATAGTTTCAACTTCAGGAAGCAATGGGGAAAAAGATGATTAGAATCACATGAAACTTGTATATTTCACATAACTAAGAATCATCATCATATCTACAAAACCCTATCTTTATGACTATATGAACCATGTTCATATAGTCCTTCACAATAATTTGGCCCAAGTTATTCAGAAGTGTTTCTTAGATTTGAAATTAAACAGTTGAAACAAAAAATATTTTGAATTTTGTTTTCTTGACTGGTTAGTGGCTAGAGAGATGATTCCACCCAGAAGTGGCTGCGGCCTGACCTCACAGCCACCCTTCAGTCTCCGGAAAAGGAGGACCATCGCGGCTCCAGTGGTTGTAAGAGGGTTAGGTGAGAAAGTGAATGTAATGAGGGCACAGATGACAGTAGCAGTTGTGGGTGTGAACATGCAGGGAAAGCAAGGAGTGACTCCGAGCTGGTACAGGAGATGCATAGAGGTGTTAGTCACGCAGGACAGTGATAGAATATTAGGTGCTCCAGGTAATTGGCCTCAAATGCTTCAGTAAAGGGATTTAAGGGAAATGTGGGTGAATAATATGTTCCCCAGCAATCTGCCAAACAGTAAGTTCCTTAAAGGTTTCTGACTACAAAAATTTTGGTTTATCTACAGAGAGAAAAAGAAGGAATTGGAACGTGAAGAATTATGGAAAAAATTAGAGGAGCTAAAGCTAAAGAAAGCTCTGGAAAAGCAGAACAGTGCTTACAACATGCACAGTATTCTCAGCAATACAAGTGATGAATAAAAAAAGCCCACCACCTCTGTTGGATAGGCAGTTTTGTACACTTTTTTGAAATATGTAAAAATTATGAAACAAACCTCTCAGTATAATATAATTAAAAGGCCAACTTTTTTTCTGGCAACTGTAAATGAAAAATATGGACTAAACATAGCCGTGTGCTCTTATCATGGCCACAGTATATTGTAACCTCTGTCTAATCATGGATTTATTGTGTCACTTCTCAAGTTTCACAGAAATGAATGAACTTTATCATCTATGATATGAGTGAGATAATTATGGGAGTGGTAAGAATTATGACTTGAATTCTTTTTTTGATTGTGTTGCACATAGAGATAGTATTCTGCTCTGTATATTTTTCCCTTTTATAATGTGCTTTTCACATTGCTGCAGACCTTAGTTACATCCTGGGAAAAAGACTATTTCCTAAAACAAAACTAAGGTGTAATCCTTACCCTTCTCTTTGTTGCTCCCAGAAATATGATGGGGGGAGTTACCTGCCCTAAGCCTGCCTTCATTAGAGATATTACTGCACTCTGGAATTTGAGCAGAAACTTAAATCTCCAGACTTTTTAAAGCACAAAATATAAATAAAAACCGGGAAAGTAAACCAAATTCTTCAGGTTGTTCCTCATGAATATCCCCCTTCATCTGCAACTCCCCAGGGTGGCGAGCCCAGATTCACGGAGGCACCGCAGGTGAGCACCGAGCCTGCCTCTCAGTTCATTCCTCCTCTTTCTCGCAAAGGCTGAAGGCAGGACCTTTCCAGTCCTCACACCCTGCCCTTCCTCCAGTCCCTCCTGCCCCAGGGAAGGAGGCTTTGAGTCCCACAATGTGGTGACGCAGAGCGCTCACTGTCACTGCCTGGCTTTATTTAAAGGAACCGCAGTAGGCTTCCCCTGTAGAGTTCTTGACTCTAGAAAGGTCTTGTATGTTTTCACTTGGTCAAGTATTTCTCACACCTTTTGTTATGAGTACCATTCCAATCTCTACTTGCAGTTGTGTGGAGAACTGTTTTGTAATGAAAGATCTTCACTGGGGGATTGAGCAGCATTTAATAAAGTCTATGTTTGTATTTTGCCTATGTTGTCTTTGCTTTTTCCAGCTCCAAGCTCTGAGGCATCCAGAAGCAGCCTGCTGCCCTTACGTTACGTTCATACGACACACACGACCGCTGCAGCAACCCACCAAACTACATCGGTTTTCCAGAACACCTGCATAAAATTCTAAGTTTTAGGACATCCTTTCATCTTTTATGTCTCTGTTCAGAGAATAGGTTCAAAATACCTTAAGTGTCATTTCAATTAAAACAAGACCACAAGGATAAATCTCAAAATTTATAATGAACACTTCCCTGGGTGAGGTTCACACAAAGTGTGGCCAGAGTCGGAAATGAGGCATTAGTGTAAACTTTCCACTCTTTTGCATTCATGAAAAATTCTAGCCTGGGTCCTGCACACAATTCCAAGGTCACTGTGAAAGCAACTCCTTTCACTCACTGAGGCGCCCAGAGAAACTCCCTTTCGGTACACGGCTCTGTGCGAGGGTCTCATGTAGCGCCTTCTCCCGGCTGCCCCGAGCAACACGCTCGCACCAACTCGGCCGCGCTAGCCCAAGCCAGCCCGTGCTGCTGCCTGCAGGGGGCAGCCCAGGAAGGCAGGGGTGAGCCTACCACGTACAGAACACAGAAAGGCTAGCCCCTACCCCTCCAGAAACTGACGGTTAGGTCTAAATGTCAGTGGCAGGTTTCTATATTTCTTTCACTGGAGAGCAGCCACAGTGCGTTCGGGCAGGCTGGTTTTCTCTTTGACAAGCTAAAAATGCTCACTTCCTAGCTGTCTGCTTATTCTAAAGCACATGTAAGCCGTCTTGCAACTTTCCACAATATAGAAATGCAGTTTCAAGTTTTAGTATGTTCGTTTGAGCAAATTTTATGAGTTAAATACTAAAGTGGTGTGTCATCTTTAGAGATACTGTAACACTCACACACACACACACACACACACACGTTTTCCAGTATTAAGGTAAGCTCTGCCTGCCTCTGCACTTGCCTTACAAGTAAGACTTTACAGAGACAAGATCTAGGCTCACAGTTGAATGTGCATGCTTCGGTGGCAGAGAGTACTCGGGAATATTTCTTTGCACAAGTTTATCTTTAATAATTCAATCGAGTAACAGTGTCTTCCTGAGTGAGACATGAGTGCCCCACTTCTACACTGGAGTTTTCCCTCTTTAAATTACTTAAAGCCAGGTTATAAAATGCAGGAAGTGTTACCAAGTCCTCTTTAGAAGCAAAGGGCATGTAAATAATTTGAAACTCTGGAGGCAATTTCCATAACCTTAAATCACCCCGTGGCTACCGCGTGAAAAAGATGGGAGTACTCACCTCTGTCAAAAGCTAGGCTGAAGGCTTTGAAGGTCACGCTGAGTGCCCCTTTCTCAGATGGGTGCTTTGGTAGGGCAGGAACAGAGCACAGCTTATTCAGGGGAGTACATCTGTCACTCTTCCCCACTGGGCCCACCTGCCTTTCCTTGGACACAGTCATGACGTAACTTGGGAGTCCAGATTGTCCACCTGGGGAGTCCGAGCTCATGAGGCCACTCGCTTGGAGGTCACAGAATGAAAGCGTACTGGTGCCTGCCGATCGAGTAGACTCATACTGGCACACTGACTCCTTTTGCATTAACCTAACTTTTATTTACCTGTTAATAAAATCATCAAAATACACTGAGTAGGCACCTCCTCTGCACACATGTCCCAGGGCTTCTGCATGTTAATCACTGCGCGCTCATACCCGCCTCAACAGATACTCGAGCCAGACACGTAAGTGGCCAGTCAATCCTCAAGATATCTTAGCACTACTTTCTAGAAGCTTTACAAAAGTCCCATTTAAAATTTAACAAATGAGAGAACGTGTCAGAGGCTGGATGATGGAACTGGCTGGTGACGCCGGAGACAACGGATTCTGCCCTTGGGTACGGGGTGCAGAGGGCTCAACATAGAACCTGCGCATCTGCAGCCTCAGGATTTGGGGGGAAAAAATCACACTCTCTGTCCACTTTATAAAAACCTCGGGGTGGTGGTGGGGGGGGGGGACTAAGGTGAAGTGTAGAGCCTGGATTATCCTGTTAGAGCTTAACTATACACCAAACCAAGTAAGGCAGCTTCACAAACCTTCAGAAAACCTGAGACGTATCTAATTCTGTCTTCCACAATCCCTAGTCATATGTCCAAAAATGTTCATTAATAATTTAAATACTTAAATAGGTTGTAGGTTATCCACTGGATCTGCTCCATTAGGCTCTAAACATCCTCTTTCGGGGCCAGGTGAGAAGCTGCAGTCTGGCAGGCTGGTCCTCCCAGCGAGGCCGTGGCAGGTGGGCACAGGGCCGCTGGCCGCTCCGTTTACCAACACAGAAATGACGAGAACGTCCATTGCCGGGGGCAGTTCTACCAACACCACGAGGCCACCTCAGCTTATGTGGTTTGCTGCCTGACCTCTTTTTTTAAGGTATCTCTTCCTAATTTTGATCATCCACTTCACACTCAGTTTGGCAAACTCTGCTGCTTTAAACAAGGCCAGGAAGGCCCCACAGAGAAGGGCGATTGTGTTCCAAGGATTGGCGGTGATTATCTGGAAAAGAGCGACACACACAAGCTTACCGGCGTGCTTCCTCTCTGCTTCCGAGGTCATCCCAGCGTCCTGGTCAGAGCCTCCCACCCCACACCACACACGGCGGGAGGGGCAGGAAGAACGCCTGGTCCCAAAGCTGCCATGGCTGTACTTCCTTCTGACTATACTGTGCAGAGCTCAAGTTTGAGAAGAAAAATACTAATCCCTTCCTCCCCTAAATGGATCCTGAAAAAAAAAAAGTTTCTTAAAAAAGCTCTGCACAAATTAGATACTCAGTACTGAGGTTTAAATTTCTGGCCTCATCCACAGTAAGTGAACTTGCTCTGAGACCAGCTCCCCCCAGAACTGTACCCTCTCCCGTCAGGTCAGTTCCTCTTGTTTTCTTCCCACCTCAGTTAGGCCAACTTGCCCTCCGTCTGGTCCAGGGACAGTCCCCCGTCCTGGACTCCTACCTCCAGGCTGTGCCCTCGGACGCCCCCGGCCTGTGATGCTTTCCTGCTCCCCAGCTGTGCGGGCCGCTCCCAGCTCCCTGGAGCTCCGCTCTCTGACCACGAAGCCAAAACCGAGACCTTCATCCCACAAAAACCCTGGCGGCCACTTCCGGTCTGCGACGAGTCCCTCCAGAGCTACTCAATGCCGAAACCCTTCCAGGCTCACGTCTCCTCTTGCATTTCTGAGTCCCCGGCACGGGAACCACAGCACCTCCAGGTCAGCCAAGCAGGGTGACCTTGGACAAGGGGAGCCTCAGGGCTCCTGGGTACAAAACGGTTCCCCCAGCGCCACTGCTCAGGGCTGGCCCCTCTCAGGTGTGGCCCTTCCTCTGCCAATGGGCGCCTCCGACTGAGTAACAGCCTAAGTGTAAAACGGCTCACGACGCAACTGATGGCACAGAGCTGAAGGCGTTCGCTCCTCCACCCCGAACCCGCACGCCCAGAGCTGCACGCGCCCCTGCGCACGTGGCTCTGACAGCCCACGATGTCCAGCAGGGTGGGACACTAGGAGCAGCTATGGTCACAGAAACCCTCCATGCTCGGGTCTCAGCCACAGAAGGCACTCCCCTGAAGCCACGACCACATCAGGACGTTTGGGGAATTATCTAGCATTAGACTGGGGACCGGCTCTGGTGATGGTGTCTCCCTGGACTGTTCCTTTAGCAAAACTGTCCCATCATTCCTCCCCTCCAGGACGGAGTCTGAGAATCTGGCATTAATTGACACACTGTTAATTTTTCTTTGTACCTTTCCACTCTGACAACAAATAATAAGGATCATTATCCAACAGAGACCCATTAAAAAAAAAAAAAAAGGGATTCCAAAAGCTGTAATCTAGACCTTATCTTAATGCAATTCATGCTTTCTACTCAGTTCATTCACTTAACATTACTCCCAAGCAAGGACTCTGCACTAAGCACCCCGCCGGATGGTAACAGCGACCATGAACAAAAGATGAAGCCCCGCCTTCACAGGGCCAACTGGCTAGTGACGGCCACTGAAACACCACACAGAACACGAATGTCATAAATGACAAACGAATTTGTGCTGCGAAAGGAGACAAGGACAGCCCGCAAGGAGGAGTCAGGGTACCCCGGCGCAGGGAACCCGCTCTTGCGACCCGAAGTAATACTCACATCTTGGACTTTCTGGATGAAAGGATCTTTCCATTCAAAGACGACAAAAAACAACTGAGCGCTCCTTTCGGCGGCTGGCCTCTGGTCATTGTAGTTGACCACGCTGGTCTGGGACGGAGGAGAGAAAGCAGGATTACCTCCCCCGCGCCCCTCCTAGCCTGTGTTGCAGGGAAGGAGACAGCGGTGAGGGGACCTTGGACCGGGGCTCCCTTCACACCACCTTCTGGACGGACAAAGCCAGAAATCTCACAGACAACATCCCGAGACTGGTACCAGCCGAGACCACCCTGGCTTCCGGAAGCCCCTGGGGAAACGAACAGGATCTGGGACGCACAGTGGGTGTTCTGGGTCATCACCAAACGGCCACTGGGCATCGGACTCAGAGCTAAACCGTACTCGAAGGACCACATTAGGCATAATTAGAAGCCACAGAGCCTCAAATTTCAAAACACTTGATCTTTTTTTTTTTTTTTTAAGATTTTATTTATTTGACAGAGAGAGAGAAATCACAAGTAGGCAGAGAGGCAGGCAGAGAGAGGGGAGAAAGCAGGTTCCCTGCGGAGCAGAGAGCCCGACGTGGGGCTCGATCCCAGGACCCTGGGATCATGACCTGAGCTGAAGGCAGAGGCTTTAACCCACTGAGCCACCCAGGTGCCCCCAAAACACTTGATCTTAAAAGCGGAGTATTTCGACCCTTCAGGTCTCTAGGGACAAAGTGCAACCTCCCAGACCTACGCGGCTGTGCGTAGTGGGCGGCTTGCTAAGATCTGGTGCGCCATCACTGAACACTCCACCTGCTGCCACGGGGAGCAAACAGGTCCCAGGGAAGCCGCCAGGTCCAGCCGTAGGGCTGTGTCCACCCTGACCTCGCCCCTTGCCCCACTGTGGGCAAAGTGCTGACATCACCAAGGTGTGGGAGGGACTGAAGGAGACGATACACATGTTAAGTATTTTAAACTTTAAAACACTTCATAAAAAAAACTTTGTTTCTCTTGTTCAACAGAGTTCAGGTCACCCACCAAAAGACTTCCAGTTTAGACAATAACGGAAAGCACAGACATTCTGAGATGTACAGATTCGCTGGGACTTTGGTCCCCTTGGGCTCCGCCTCCTGCGGGGGAGCTGGGCAGACAGGCGGCCCCAAACTGCAAGGGGAAGGTACCGGGTACCCGTTTCTCAGCCACTGTGGGGACAGATGAGGGAGGGCCTAGGGGCTCTTGGAGAAAAGTGTGCACTAAAAATCTAGAATGTGATGGTTAGCTGAAAACTAGGAAAACTTTAAGGACCCATTGCCAGGGGAGTTGCCACATCCTAGGACAGGAAAAAAGCCTGTCTTTTTTTTTTTTTTTTTTTAAGATTTTATTTATTTATTTGACAGACAGAGATCACAAGCAGGCAGAAAGGCAGGCAGCGGTGGGGGGGGTCGGCCTGGAGGGGGGGAAAGCAGGCTCCCTTTTGAGCAGAGAGCCCGATGCGATTCCAGGACCCTGAGATCATGACCTGAGCCTAAGGCAGAGGCTTAACCCACTGAGCCACCCAGGCTCCCCAAAAAGCCTGTCCTCTTGAAGAAAACCAGCTTTAAGCCCTTCCCAAAGGTCTCATCTGGAGCAACTGGAGGTCCCAGGGACAGGGAAAGGGCATTGGCTTCTGACAGCCGCGTCGGTGGAGTCGGTCCTTCTAGTCCAACCCAGCCCTTCCCGATGCTGCCCCACAGGGTCCAACCCAGTGGAACATCTCCAAGGAGGAACAGAGTTTTCTAGAACAGACCCATCTCCTCGCTGCCTCTGCAAGCACCCAGCCACTGATACACAGGATGGCGGGCTCTGGGTGTGGATGTGGGCAGGGGGCAGCCACGGCCAAGGTGGAGGTCCCAGAGGTAGGGGTGCGGCCTTGCTTTCAGTGGTGCCTGACAAACAGCCCTGCTGTGGCAACCGCAATGCTCTCTTCCTCCATCCCCACGGCCAGGCCTCTTCCCCGGGTCTTCTCCCGTCTACCGCCGGGACCGCGGCCGCAAACTCCGGGGCACCTCCGGGTTCCAAGCCAGCGGGCGGAAAGCCTTCAGTCACACTTCCCATTAGGATCATGTTTTGAGCAAATACCCTCCATACAGAGACTCTTTCAAAGTGATGTCACATTGCTATTACTGTTCTAACGTGACACGCCTTTCAAAATATTCAGAAATAGCAAAAAGGATGATAAATTAATACAAGGAGAAAGCTAGGATTTCTCCCCATGCATCCCAACGGATCCTCACGTGCACAACCTTCAGAGGCCTCCGCGTCTCCCCCTCCCTGCAAGTCTCCCGTCTCCGATGCGGCCGGCAGCCTCCAAGGGCCAAGAACCCAGGCTGTGTGGGCTGAGTCACCCGCTCTGCGAAACGCAGGCATCTGTGCTTGGCCCACGTGGTTGGTGGGGACCGATGGTGGCCCAGGGAAGGGCCCGGGGAACACGTTTCCTCCCTGGCACGGGGTCCCTTCTACTCTGAAGACTGCCCAGAGGCCATCTCTTCTGCAAAGCTCCTCTGCACCCCCGAATCGAGGGAGGCGGCGGCCGGCAGGGGACAGCAAAGCCAGGGCCACCTACCTCCTGCCGGAACTCCACCGCCTCCCGCCCGTCCTCTTCCTTCGTCTTCACCAGGGACATCTTGACCCACGTGCGGAAGCCCCCGGAAAACTTCCAGCTGGAATAGGCGCTCTCGCAGGCCTGCATGAAGCCCACCCTGTCTGGGCTGGGAAGACACAGAAGAAAGGGTCCAGTTAGGCCCGACAGCCGGACTCGAACTCCAGCCCCTGCTTCCAGCGGGCTCCTTGGCTGGCACCACCGGGGGGGCCCACTTCCTGCTTCCTTTCCAAGCTCCGTGTCTGGCTTTGCACACGCAGGGAGAGCGATCACCCGGCTCGAGGTGGCCTCTCATGGGGGGAGTCCCTCCTCCTTCCCACCTGCTCCCAGAGCACCGGCCCCAAGTCCGCAGCGGCACCCGCTGGCCTCCCCTCCCCAGACGGGCCCCTATGGCATCTGCCGGGCCGGCAGCTCCAGCAGGGAGGCCCGAGGGAACAGCGGCAGCAGAAGGGGTGAAGACGCCACAGCAGAGGCCCCAGTCCAGAAGGGCGGAGCAGGGGTGTATGAGGAGGGAAGATGGCCCGCAGCCTCAGCCGGGGGAGCGGCCTCTCCTCCGTGGTGACTGCCACCCCACTTTCCTTCCGGGGCGCCCTGGGCTCTGCAGGGCCTGGAGGCCGGAGTCAGGCACATGAAGAAAACACTTGCAATCCCAGTGCCCACTCCGGGCCCCAGAGAGGGCACGGCCAGGCGCCCCCAGCAGACAGGAACTTTCATGCCCGTATTCAACACACACCGAGGGCTAGACATGCTGCCCTGACAGCACAGGGGACACCTGGCCCGGCGCCAGGGACTCGGGGGCGCACAAGGTCCCAGCAGTGACAGGACCTCGCTCTCGGCCCGCGGGTCCGGACACGCGCCACGCCAGACCTGCCGCACTTCGTAAGAACAGGTCTCCCGGGCCTCCGGGCTCCAGGTCAGCCCCTGGGCCGCCGGGTCATGGCCGCCCCGCGTGCCCGCCCCCGCCCCCGCCCCGGGAGGGGCCAGCCCGCTGCGGACTGGGGAGGCCACCTGCGCAGGAACTCCCCGAAGGACGAGAAGAGGAGGTAATCGATGGCGCTGAAGTCCTCGCTGCTCTCGTTCAGGCGGAACTGGAGGAAGACCAGCTCGCGCTTCTTCACCTCGCGGGGCCCCTGCACAATCAGGGCGGATTTCTGCAGACACACAAAGGCCGGAATCAGCCTTGGGGGAGCCGCGGCTGCTCTGCCCTGGACACGTGCGACCGGAAAGCTCCCCGCCCGGCGGACCCCAGAGGACCCCAGGCCACCCGGGCCGCTGTGTGTGCTCACTCCCTCAGCCCCGCGGGGCGGCTCTCCGGGCACCGCCGGACCAGAGCCGAGAGCAACTGTCCTCTGTCCACTTTTCTCAGCGGCTGCCTGAGCTCGGGGAGCCCTTCACTTGGGAAGGACGCTCGGGGGGCGCCTGGGTGGTTCCGTCCGCTGAGCGTCTGACTCTTGACGGCGGCTCTGCTCACGGTCTCAGGGTTGTGAGATCGAGCCTGAGTCAGTCTCCCTGCTGAGTGGGGAGTCTGCTGGAGAGTCTCTCTCTCTGCCGCTGCCCCTCCCCCTGCTGATGTGTGCTCTAATTGATTAATTAATAAAAAGGATGCTAGCTTACATCCATTTAATGTACAAATGTTTTCTTCCAGTCTGTCACTTTTCCATCAAACTTTGTGTCTAATGTCATTTTTTACATTAAGCTTTAAATCTGATACAGTGATATCTGTCGATCTTTTTCTTTATGGCTTCTGGGTTTTGCTGGTCAAGGAAAACCAAAATTACATCAATGGTCTATATTTTTCTTACTCTCTCTTAAAAAAAAAAAGAAAAGAAAAGAAGTGTGTGAGAGAGAGAGAGCATGGTAGCGGGGGTTGGGGGGGAAGGGCAGAGGGGCAGAGTGAGAGAATCCCAAGCAGACCCCCACTGAGCACAGAACCTGACGTGCGGTTCGAGCTCATGACCCTGACTGGACCACCCAAGCACCCCCTCCTGTATTTCTTTAGACCACTTTTTTTTTTTTTTTTAAGATTTTGTTTATTTATTTGAGAGAAAGAGAGAGATCACAAGTAGGCAGAGAGTCAGGCAGAGAGAGGGGGAAGCAGGCTCCCCGTCAAGCAGAGATTCCCATGTGGGGCTCAATCCCAGCACCCTGAGATCATGACCCAAGCCGAAGGCAGAGGCTTAACCCAATGAGCCACCCAGACGCCCCTAGAACACTTTTTAAAGGTTTTACATTCAGACACTTTATGTGCCCGGCTTTCAGTTTTGTATCTGGTAAGAAACAGGGACCTGCGTCCCGCTCCCCAGACAACGGGCAGATGTGGGCTTGCCCCCCGGGTTTACACAGTTCTGTCATCTGACCAGGCAGGTCCCCTCCGCGGCGCTGCTCCCTGTCCCCAAATCCAGCGGGGTGATTGCTGTACACGTGCTCTTCTAAGAGGACATTTTAAAACTAGGTTGTTAAATTCCATGGAAACATCAACTCGGACTTTCAACGGACGACCTGGATTCGCAGGTTAACTTGGGGAAAACCATCTTAACGCCAGTGGCTGTTACCAACGCTCCACAGACACCTGGAGAGCGAGGGATGTCAGGCACGAAGCGTCGCGCACACACTCACTCTAAACTGATGAACTCTGCTGTTCAATTCTTATCCTCACTCCTTTTGTCCATTTGGTCGGTGAACGTGAGAAAGGAAAGTACGGACTTAGTCACCCTTTAAGGCAATGGCTATTTCTTATTTCTAACAGGTTTTGCCTAAAATACACAAACGGAAAGCTGTCCGGCACACACAGATTTCTGACTGTTGCATCCTAGTGGACAGTCCTCTATTTTTCCATCCGAAATAAACCCCCCTCCTGGAGCCCTTTGCTCCTGACTTTCCAGGTCGACCGACAGGAACGCCGCCCTCACTCTGCCTGCTTCTTGCTCCAACTTCCTGAGAGATCTTGGTCCTTTCCATTCCCAGCCCTTCCGCGACATGTCGGTGGCAGCAGAGAACGCGAACTGTTCCATCACCCCCTTCCCCAGTCCCTGGCCTCAGCGGCCTGGCCGCGGCCGCGTGATCAAGTTCCTGGAACATGCACAGAAGGGACTCGGACGCCGTACATGCCCGTCACCGTGAGCCAGGGCTGCCCACGAGGCCCGAGAGCCTGTCCTGCGGATGGCAGAGTGACGGACAGAGGCCATCGCTAGCCTCCCCGCGCGCCCCCCACCCGCACGCCCAGTGGACTCCCAAGAAGCAGACTCCTCTCTGGCCACAGCCACGGTGTCCGTTAGGGGTGCGTGGTTTTGCCCAGCAGCTCAGGCCAGTGTCAGCCCAACACACGGGGAACGCTCTGGAGCAGAGCAAAGGAGGCAAGGGCTTGCCGTCTGGACCCAGGGACACGGCGGGTGGTGAGGAGAGGAACGGGTCCTACAGCCTGGAGCCTGGCGGCCCCCCCTGCGGTAAACATCACTGAACGGAAGGGAGACTAGGAAACACGGGGACGGGGAGCCTGATGAAGCGGGTCAGGGGAGGCCCCCGGTGGGCCACATGCACACAGACCGGTCAGGACGCAAACAGCCTGAAGCCGACCCATTTCCCAGACGTTGCGCTGCAAACAAGGCGGGCGGAGGTGGAAGCAGGATGCGAGCCAACCTCCAAGGCGGGGGGGTGGGGGGGGCCACACTTTCCGATGTCTACGCCAGGCACAGCCACCGAGGACCTCCACCAAGGCCCAATCTGCCGGGAGGCCAAGGCCAGGGGCTGCGGTGGGGCACAGATGCCTCCAACCATGGAGCTCCCTGGGGACCTGCAGAGACACCACAGCTGCCCTGGGCTCACCACGGCCCCGTCCCCACAGGCACTCTCCTGTGCCTGCCTGGCCCTACCTCCCCGCCTCACAGCCCAGAGAGGCCAGAAGCTCTCCCAGCTCTCGGCTACGGACAGCAACAAGCCACAGCCAGCCCCGCTGGAGACGAACCATCACCCGGAGCCGGACGCGCACGGCCTTCAGGGCCATCTCCGTGCCAACGGCTCTCCTTGAGCGCCCTCACCTCGGGGGTGCTCAGAGCGGGTCGTTAAATTGCGTAACGAGTGCAATAGGTGCCGCCGGCGCCACCAGGTCTGGGGACGAGCACGAGGGGCTCCTCAGCGGCACTGCTCAGTTGGGGACGGCCACCCCAAGACCCCCGTGCAGCCCGGCCGTCCAGCGGGGTTTCCCAGAGCAGGCGGCAGGAGTGGGGGTCCGCACAGCGTTCCTGGGGTATATCCTGCTCCTCTTAACGTTCCTAAAAAGTACGTTTCCCTTCATCTAAATTAGCATCCATTCCCACCCTACAGAGTCCATTCCACTGGTCCCTCCTGGTCCTCTTCCATGCCACTGGTTTCCCGAAAACGTCTAACGAGCCGAACTTCTCCACTCCTACCTGAAGGACAGGCCAGGGCGACAAGCACAGGTCCAGGGCGCAGGTGCCCCTCAGGGTTCACTCATGCCCGTGCTGGCCTGCAGCTGGCAGTCCGGGGCCGTGGGCAGGCAAGGCCAGCAGGCCGCGTACGTGGCGGATTTCCCTCCTGGGAACAGAGTCCTCTCCGGTACCTGGTGCCCCGTCGGCCCTGGAGGCCCGTCTCGAGCTCTGCTCCAGTTCTCTCGGCTGCCCTGGCGCCCAGCAGGGAAGCTCCACTGAGCCTCCACAGAGAATGTTCTTACCCAGAAGCAAAAGTCATGCCCTGCAGCTCCCCATGCCCCGGGAGGGCAGGAGGCCCAGGAGGCCCCACCAATGGACGGTGCCATGATGACCGTCCCGCCCGCTGCCCTGACCCCTGCCCTCCGAGCCAGCGGGTGCGGAGCTGGGAGCCGGAGGGAAGGCTTTCCCCTCGCCTTCTGCAGGGTGGGGGCAGCGTGCTGGGTCCAGAGACCCGATCTGTATTTCACACCAGCCCAAAATGTCTTGTCCACTGGTGATACCTGCTCTGGGTTCGTGGGACTGTCATGGAAACGTTATCTCACTCTAGTTTCTGCCCAAGAGGGAACCATTTCAGCCCGATCTTAGGAGGAAGCCCAGGACGAATGTGAACAGAACCGTCCCGGCCGGACTGTCCACCTCCGACCACCCCACGAGCCACAGGTGAGCCCTTGTCATCCGGCCTTTGCGCAGCTCGGCCTCCCGCCGCAGGGGGTGGGGGGCACCTGCCCCTCCAGACACCTGCAGCTGCTGCCTCCACCTTAAAGCCCCTTTCCTTTCTTTGATCTGGAAAACCTTTACTCAGCCCCGTTCAGTCCTCTCTGAAACAAGGACATGGGATGCAAAAGAGAAAATTTACATATATAGGAAATTCCTTCCCTGCCTTCCAAACCCTGTGCGGTTGCCGCCAGGGCCGGGGGTCCTCATTCCCAGACCGGCTTCTTCACGCTGGCCTGTTTACTTCAAAATACGGCTTCCAGGCCCCGTCCCCAGGAATGAATGCTTCCGTTGGCCCCACGTGGCATTTGTGTTGGGGCTCAGGTACAGGACTAATGCCACGACACCACAGTGGCCTCAGCCTGCAGCCCTACATCCTCCCGCCAAGGACGGGCTCATATCACGCCATCGGGAACCCCCGAGGAGCACCCGGAGAACGCTAAAGCCCCCACAGCCCCCTGCCGACTCAGGCCAGCCAGGCATGGCCGTGACTCCACCTGGGACAGTCTCATGGTCGCCAGGGGCCACGGGCCTGCACAAAGGGAGTAGGAGTGGCCTCGTGGCAGACAGAAGACAGGGGGCTGCCGGGCGCCAGGCTGACCGAGCGGCCTGCCCAGGCCTGGCGCGGGGGAACAGGCATTACCAGGGTCTGGTTGGAGAAAGGGTCCGTGTAGTTGATCCTCTGGGTGGTGCAGTCCATGTCACCCGGCTGGCCCGGGCTCCTCAGAGGCGGAATGACCTCGTAATAGTGCTTGCAGCTGAGTAGCTGGGCCTGACCCGGGTACAGAGCAATCCCTAGAGGGCACAGACAGGAAGAAGGGACTGTCAGAAGTCATGGTCCCTACCCACACCCCTAAAACCAAGTCACACACATTTTTTCACTCCCACCAACAGCCCCAGTTCAAGACTCCTCAAGTGACAGCAGAGGAGGGAGAAGAAGAGGGTTTTGGAGGGTGGGGAGCCACAGCTTTCTGCTGCCCTCAGAAAGCCCTACTCTAAAGGAAGACACAATCCCCTTCCCAGAAAGCCCCTCTCCTGGCTGGGGTGCGGGCTTCCTGGCGCCTACACCAAAGCTCACCCTATTTCCCGGCCTGTTCAGCGTACCCCGAGGGGGCCTCCATGCCAGACCCTGGCCATGCCAGCCCCCCATACCACCAACCACCCACACACTGCCTGGGAGGCCCCCCGCTGTGGGACTCCCCACGGCTCACTATGCCTCCTCACTTCCTGCTCTAATGTGGGGGGCTCCAGGTGTGATTCACACCTCAATGGTCCTTCCCTCCCTGCAGCCAGAGCACCTCATTCCAGGCTCTCCTGACGGCAGCCATCTGACCTCGGTGGCAGAACACCCAAGAGCGGTGTGCGGCACCAGACACAGGCCGAGCTCAGAAAGAAACACCCGCAGATCAAGGGACCAAGGCAGACCCACAGAGAAGAGGCACAAACACAAGACAGGCAAGGATGGGTGAAGACGCTGCGAGCCTCACACTTTCCAGAAGCCCAGGCAAAGGCCCCTGAGACTCTGGCTTTGCCCTGCAGCCAGGCCATCCAGAGGGTGAGTCGGGCATCCTGTGGGCAGAGCAGGTGCACACGGCCGGTGCGCACAGCCAGAGCCCTCTGAGCTCCTGCCTCCCGGTTCCTGCCCACACTTCCAGAGCCCAGGGCCAGGCTCACGGCCCTGAGGCAGACATGACCCTCTATGGCAGGGATGGCTCCTCCTCAGGGACTCCCCCCAGCCCCCACTGGGACAGGGAAGACAGGGAGCCCCCTCCCCAGGCAGGGCCCCAGCCACGTCTGGATGGCTTTACCTCCCCTGCCACCCCCCCCCCCCCCCCCCCCCCCCCCGCTCTTCATCACCAGCCTCGAGCTGGAGCCAGGCTAGACACATCCTCTCCAGGGAAGCCCTCTGCCTCACTATACTCACCCCTGCTCCTGCTCATCCCCCTCCCAGAAAAACTCTCTTCTCGTCTGTCAAGGCCGGGCTCAAATCCGGCTCCGTGCGAAGCCTTCCTTGCCCACCCCACTACGCAGTGACCGCACCCGGCCCCGTGCACCCCTCCGTTCTGCACAGGACACGCTCTGCTGGGTACTGACAGCAGCTCCCTGGGCACGTCCTCTACACCCAGACCGTGCCCAGTCCGGCTGTGTGCTGTCCCCCGGCTGTCCAGCACAGTGGGGGAAGGCATCGGGGGCTCCTCCATAAGCCGGCACCCCAGACCTGGGCCTCGCTGCCCGTCCAGGGCAGGGTCTCTACCTGGGGCGTCATAGCGATCCACCTCCTTGTAAGACACCGACATGACGGGGTGCTTGAGCTTCTCTCGGAAGTCTGTGATGGTCTGGTAGACCAGGAAGACGGCCACGGCCATGAGCAGCAGGTAGATGAGGATGAGCAGGACGGAGAAGACGTTCTTCAGGCAGGCCTTGCTGAAGCGGATGCTGCTAGAGGCGGACTCGCTGTCCAGGGCTGAACAGCAACACCAGACGCGTGAGCCAGAGCCCGGCGGCAGGTGCAGCCAGAGGCGGTTGGCGACCTCCCAGCCCTTCCCCTGCTTTACCAAGGAGGCAAGTCATCCGTACCCCCAACCCTCCAACCACCTCAGCCCCTTCCCCCAAACCATAACACGTGGGATGTGTCAACATTCACCAGGCACTTACTGTGCCAGAAAGGGACCTCTGAGCAGGAGAATGCTACTCTCTTTAACACTTCTTTCCTGTCTGGAGGACAGAGTCACAATCCAACTCGGAAGCCGGCCCCAGCCCATCTTTCTGGCCTTCTCCCTTACCACTCTGCTCCTCCAGTGCCTCTGGCTCCCGCTGTGCTAAATGACTTTCTGCTCCTCTGGAGTGCAGAGCCCCCCCTCGACCCCGGGGCCCCCCGCATCTGCCCATCCCTGTGCTTGGCCTGAAGCCCTTTTCCTCCATGACTGACTCCTAACTCACACTTCAGGTTCTGGTTTAGAAAGGCATCTCCTCGAGGAAGCCTTCCCCGACCCATACACTGGATGGAGGACCCCTCTGTCAGTGCTCCCAAGGCACCAGATGTCTTCTCTCATCACTCTGCGACCTCACTGTCCATCTGGACGTCTTCCCACCTTCCTCATCTGTGAACTCATGAGGGCAGAGCCAGTCCTGCCCACGCTGAAACGTAAGCCCCTCACAACGTGCCTGGCAGAGAGCAGCAGATGGCATTGCTATGGTAAGCGACTCAACGGCTGACGAGATGCGTCCCGACGCCATCCCCACAGCCACTCCTGCCTGCTTCCAGACCGTCCCCAACCTTGATCAGCTCTACTAGGAACTAAATTATGTGTCCGCCCAACAACCTTATACACTGAAGCCCTAATCCTCAATGTGATTTCACTTGGAAATAGGGCCTTTAAGGAGATAATGAAGGTTAAATGAGGGCATAATGGTGGGGCCTGGATCCAACAGGACTAGTGTCCTCATAAGAAAGATGAAGGGACACCAGGGACATAGACACACAGAGATAAAGCCCCATGAGGACACAGGGAGAAGATGGCCATGTGTGAGCCAAGGAGAGGGGCTTCATGAGAAACCAAAACTTGATCTTTGATTTCCAATCTCTAGAACTGAGAAAAAAAAAAAAATGTTGTGTAAGCCACCCAGCCTAGGGTTCTTTGGCACAGCACCCCAAGCCGACTGAGACATTCCCATGGTGTTCTCTCTGCATCATCTCTACTCCTCGGTTGAAAATGGAGCTCCCAGGGGAAAAAGCCCGAGTCCCTCCATAGCGGCTGAGCCCAAGGCCGAGGAGAAGTGTGAACCTAAGACCAAAAAAGTATGTGCTTGGCTTCTGGCTTCCACCAATGACAGAGCAGCTTGGTTACACCTCTCCTACAGACAGCAGTTACAAAATTTGGACAAAATACTTAAAAATTATGCGAGGGCACTGGAGAATGATCAAAAGCAGGCAGAAATGAGAAAAGTCGGCCCTGGAAGGAAAGAAAATGAACCTGACCACATTTATAAGTTCGCTTGTTCTGCCGGGTGGCAGTGGACAGAGTTCAGGGTGGGCAGAGCAGGCAGAAAGTTAAGGGGAACTCTGAAAGGGATGGGGAGGGTGAACCCCCAAATCTGCAATAAAATATGTTCAAATTCTTGGCTGGAGACCCCAAGGGGCCCAAGAGGAAAAGCAGCAGGTAGAAACATAAAGAAGTGAGTGGAGATTTCAGCGGCTGCTAGTAGAGGGGAGCCAGGAGTCTGGAACTTGAGTCTCATGACATTAACTGCCTGCTAAGACAAAAGTCCCTCAGAGGGCTGTAACAGAATCCAGAACCTCCAAAATGTATCATTATCATGTTTTCTGTTGAATCAGAAATCAATAGACATGCAAAGAAACAAGAAAATGTGACCCAAACTGAATGGAAAAAGTAGTCTATAGAAACCACAGCCAACTTGGTGAGGGTTGCTGGAGGGGAGGGGGGTGGATGGGTGGGGCGGCTGGGCGATGGGCACTGGGGAGGGCGTGTGCTATGGTGAGTGCTGTGAATTGTGTAAGACTGATGACTCACACACCTGTACCCCTGAAACAAATAATATATGTTCGTTAAAAAAAAAAAGAAAAAATCGTGTAAAAAAAACAAAAAAAAAGAAAAAGAAATCAAGGCCATGATGACTCAGATGTTGCCATCAGCAGACAGGAACTTTACAGCACTTGAAGGAATTAAAGGAAAATATATAGATAAGGAATGGATGAAGAGGAAATAGAGAAACAGAAACTATAAAAAAGAACCAGGGGCACCTGGGTGGCTCAGTCACTTAAGCATCTGCCTTCAGCTCAGGTCATGATCTCAGGGTCCTGGGATCATGACCCACAGGGATTTCCTGCTCAACGGGGAGCCTGTTTCTCCGTCTCCCTCTGTCCCTGCCCCTGCCCCATGCTCGCTCCCTCGCTCTCTCTCTCTCTCAAATAATTTTTTTTTTAAAAAAAGAACCAAATAGAAATTCTAAAGCTGAAAAGTAATGAAATGAAATGAAAAATTCTCTGCACTGTCTTAATAGCAAAGAAGGCAGAAAAAAGAGAGTCAGTGCAGTTGAAGTTAAATGAACAAATGTTAACCAAGTTTAAAAAAAAAAAGACTGAAGGAGACACTGAACAGAGACTATCTAGATAACTGTGGGACAATATTCCACAGTCTAACAACAACTACTGAAGAGAGAAAATGAGTTACAAAGAATATGTGAAAAAATAATGGCCCAAACTTCCCAAAACTGGAGGGAAAAAACATCAATTTGCAGATCCCAGAAGCTCCATCTATGTCAAGCAGAATAAATAAGAAAACGTTCCTAGGCAAGTCACAGTCAAACTACAAATGCAAAGAGAAAAAAATCTTGAAAGTAGCTAGAAAAAAAAAAAAAAGACAAATTACATACCGAATATTATATCTAATGACAAGTAACTTTTGATCACAAATAAGGGAGGCCAAAGACAACGGAACATCTTTAAAGGGCGGGAAGAAAAAAAATTCTGTCAACCCTGAATTAAATTCCAGCAAAACTAACTTTCAAAAAATGAAGGTAAAATAAAGATATTCTCAAACATAAAAGCTGAAAGAATTCATCACCAACACATCTGCACCACGATGCATGTTAAAGAAATTCTGAGAGCCAAAGGGAACTAACACTAGATAAATTTCAAACATACAGGAAGGAATAAAGATCACTGAAATGCTAAATACGTAGGTAAGTATAAAAAGCTGCTTATGTATTTTTAAAACATAAGACTACTAGAGCAAAAATTATACAACATCATAAGGTTTATAAGTTGCAAGAGGGCAACCCCTTCAGGTCCCCTCCCTCCTTGGGAGCTTTGTACTAACACTTTTGCAATCGCTCAAGAAATCACTCAATAAACTTTGTTTTGCTGCCCTCCCCCCGCAAAAAAAAGGCTGCATGAAAGAAATATGGAGAAACAAAAAAAAAATACATGAGACAAACAAAAAACAGTAAACTGGTAGAACCAAATCAAACCATATGAATAGTTACATTAAATGTAAACAGACTAGGGGAGGATCCAAGATGGCAACATAGGAAGACCTTGAACTCATGTCCTCCCATGGTCACGTCAATTCTACAACCAGATATAGAACAATTCCTCCTGAAGAACTGACGGCTGATTGAACAGCTTCTGCACAACAAAAGTCAGAGTCCCTGGCACCCCTCCCTGACAAAGCAGACTAGAGTAGAGGGGGACAGCCCTGAAGGACCCTCAAGCAGATTCACCTATGCTGGGGCACAGAAAAAAAGCTGTGGTTTAAAAGGCTTAAATGACTAAAGATGGAGAAAACCCATTCACTAACCCTAGAGCCTCTGACAAACCAGGGTGGGGGTCAGGGGGATTCCAAGAATTTTCTCTGGGGTCAGAAGTGCTGGGAAGCACCACTGTTTATGTTGCCTCTCCACTTTGGTAGCACAGATGGGAGCAGAGGCTAGACACTCAAGCCCACCTACTGCCTCAGTGAGCTTCAGGCCCCCAGCCCAAACCAGCTCTAGCCATATTCCCAAGGTGCCCCCCAACCCATGCCTGCTCAAGCACCACGTGGCCCCAGACCTCCATCCCATTCTTACCACCAACTTCAGTGTTCCCTGCCAGGATGCTTCCTACAGAGAACACCCAAGGACCCCTAGCTGGCACCCAGTACAGCTCCGGTCAGCCAGTCAAAGCTACACACAGGCAGGTATACACAGTCTGTGCAGGTAAGTTCCTACATGATGTCTACTCTTTCAAAACAGGGAGAGGTAGCTGTTTCACCCAATTCATGAAAACACAGAAGATCAAACAAAATGAGCAGACATATAAACATGCTCCAAACAAAAGAACAAGACGAATCTTCAGAAAAAGAACTAATCAAAACAGAGATAAGCAAAATACCTAGTAACAGTCATAAAGGTGATCACAAGACATAGAGAGGAGTGGATGAGCTGAGTGAGAAATTCAACAGAGACAGAAAATGTAAAAAACAACCAAACAAAAAAAACCCAAACAAACAAACAAACAAAAAAAACCAACCAGAGTGGAAGAATACAGTAACTGAGATGAAAAATACAGGAGAGGACATCAACAGCATTTTAGCAGATGCAGAAGGGATCAGCAATCCAGAAGAAAGGATAATGGAAAGTACCCACTGAATAGCAAAAAGAAAAAAAAAAATTTTTTTAATTTTAAAAATTGAAGACGGATTATCAACAGATGAATGGACAAAGATGTGGTGTGCATACACACACACACACACACACACACACACACACGTATACAATGGAATACTACTCAGCCATCAAAAAATGAAATCTTGACATTTGGAATGACATGGATGGAACAAGAGGGTATTATGCTAAAAGAAATCAGAGAAAGACAATTATCACATGATCTCATACTTAGGTGGAATTTAAGAAACATAACAGGATCACTGGGGAAGGGAAGGTCAAATAAAAGAAGACAAAATCAGAAAGGGAGAAAAACTATGGGACTCTTAATCATAGGAAACAAACTGAGGGTTGCTGGAGGTGAAGGGACTGAGAAGATGGGGTAACTAGGTGATGGACATTAAGGAGGGCATGTGATGTAATGAGCACTGGATATTATGTAAAACTGATGAATCACTAAACTCTACCTCTGAAATTAACAATATGCTATATATTAATCAATTGATTTAAATTTAAAAAGTGAGATATAGCTGTCATGTTAAAAATCTTAATTTTGAAAATATTAAAAATCTTTAAAAAATTTTTTTTAATTTTTTAATTTTTTTTTAAGATTTTATTTATTTATTTGACAGACAGAGATCACAAGTAGGCAGAGAGGCAGGCAGAGAGAGGGGAGGAAGCAGGCTCCCTGCTGAGCAGAGCCCAATGTGGGGCTCGATCCCAGGACCCTGGGATCATGACCTGAGCCGAAGGCAGAGGTTTTAACCCACTGAGCCACCCAGGCGCCCCTGAAAATATTAAAAATCTTAAGTGAAAAAAAAATTGAGGATAGGTTACAGGACCTCTGAGAAAACTTCAAGTGTATTAACATTTGCATTATGGAGGTCCCAGAAGAAGACAGAGAAAAGGGGCAGAAAACTTATTTGAAGAAATAATAGCTGAAAAGTTATCTAACCTGGATAAAGAGATATCCAGAGAGTTCTAAATAAGATGAATTCAATGAAGTCCACAAAAGATGTAGTAATTAAAATGTCAAGGATTAAAGATAAAGAGAGGGGCACCAGGGTGTCTCAGTGGGTTAAGCCTCTGCCTTCAGCTCAGGTCATGATCTTAGGGTCCTGGGATCGAGCAACATTGGGCTCTCTGCTAAGCTGGGAGCCTGCTTCCCCACCCCACCCGTCACTTGCCTCTCTGCCCACTTGAGATCTCTGTCTGTCAAATAAATAAAATCTTAAAAAAAAAGAAAAAAGATCAAGAGAGAATCTTACTTTTTTAAAGATTTTATTTACTTATTTGATAGAGGTAGAGCAAAAGCAGGAAGGTGGGGGAGAGGGAAAAGCAAGACTCAATCCCAGGACCCCAGGATCATGACCCGAGCTAAAGGCAGACACATAACCCGCTGAGCCACTCAGGTGCCCCAAAGAGAGAATCTTAAAAGCAGCAAGAAAAAAGCAAAAAATTACTAACGAGGGAAATCCCATTAGGCTACCAGCTGATTTTTCAGCAGAAACATTGCAGTGCCATGATATATTCAAAGTGCTGAAAGAAAAAACCTGCTATCAAGAAAACTCTACTGAGCAAGGTTATTATTCAGAATTGCAGGAGAGAGAGTTTCCCAGACAAAATTTAAAGTTTATCACCACTAACCTGGCCATTAAAAGGACTTCTTTAAGCAGAACAGAACATAATCAGAAGACTATGAAAGGAAAAAATGTCATGGGTGAAATTAAATATATAGTAAAGATAGTAGATCAATCACCTAGAAAGCTAGTATAAAGGTTAAAAAACAAAAGTAGTAAAATCAATTATATCTAAAACATTAGTGAAGAAAGCCACAAACTAGAAAGATGTAAACTATGATATCATATACATAAAAACAGAGGGAGTAAAAACTTAGTGCTTTTAGAATGTGTTCGAACTTAAACAATCATCAATATAGGTTGCTATATACTTAGGATATTATATATGAACCTCATGGTTACCATAAATGAAAAATCTGAAATAAAAACACAAAAAATAAAGAGAAAGGAATGCAAACATAACACCAGAGAAAGTCATCAATCACAAGAAAGCAAGAGAAGAAGGAACAGGAAAAAAACTACAACAACAACAACCAGAAAACAATAAACAAGATGGCAGTAAGTACATGGCTATCAAAACTTTAAAAGTAAGCAGTCTAAATTCTCCAATCAAAAGACTGAATGGATAAAGAAACAAGACCCATCTAAATGCTGCCTACAATAGACTCATCTGAGACCTAAAGACACATAGACTGAAAGTGAATGGATGGTAAAAATATTTACTGTGCAAATGAAAGAAGAAAAGAACAAAAACAAAAACCAAAAAAGCCCCCCAAACTGGAGTACCAATATTTCTATCAGACAAAAATCAGAACTTTAAAACAGAGACTGTGGCAAGAGACAAAGAAGGGCATTACATAATGATAAAGTAATCCAACAAGAAGATATAAAAATTGTAAATATCTATGCTCAGCACTGGAGTATCTAAATGCATGAAGCAAATACTAACAAACAAAAAGAAAGAAATTGATGATAATATAGTGATAGTATGGCATCTTAACACCCCACTTACACCAATGGATAGATCATCTAGGCAGAAAATCAATAAGAAAACAGTGTCTTCAAACAACACATTAGACCAGATAGACTTAACATATATATATAGAACATCCCATCTGAAATCAACAGAATACACATTCTTTTCAAGCACACACAGAACATTACCTAGAAAGGATCACATTCAGTCACAAAATAAGTCTCAATAAATTTAAGAAGACTGGAATCAAATCAAATATCTTTTCTGACCACAAACTGTATGAAACTAGAGATTGATTACAAGGAAAAAAAAAAACTAGAAAAAAGCAGAAACACATGTAGGTTAAACAACATGCTACTAAATAACAAATCAGTGAATGAAGAAATCAAAGGAATATTAAAAAAAAATGCCTGGAAACAAATGAAATGGAAATACAACAGTTCAAAATCTTTGGGATGCAGCAAAGGCAGTTTTAAGAGAGAAATTTATAGTAATACAGGTCTACCTCAAGAAACAAGAAAAATCTCAATCTAACCTACATCTAAAGAAACTAGAAAAGGAGGAACAAATGAAGCCCAAAGTTAATAAAAGGAAGGAAATAATAAAGATCAGAGAAGATATAAATAAAATAGAAACTAAAAAAAAATAAAAATAGAAAGGAATCATGAAACCAAGAGCTGGTTCTTTAAAGGATAAACAAAGTTGACAAAACTGTAGCCAGACTTATCAAGAAAAAAAGAGTGAGAACTAAAAGAATAAAATCGAAATGAAAGAGAAATTAAAACTAACATAGAAATAAAAAGGATTATAAAAGACTACTACAAAAAATTATACACCAACAAATTGGACGACCTAGAAGAAATAAATTCCTAGAAATACACAATCTTCTAAAACTGAATTAGGAAGAAATAAAAAATCTGAACAGATTTCTCTTCAGATTACCCTGACACAAAAACAAAAGACACTACCAAAAAAAAGAAACTGACAGGCCAATATTCTTGATGAACGTAGATACAAAAATACTCAACAAAATATTAGCAAATCAAATTCAACAGTACATTAAAAAGTTCATTGACCAAGATCAAGTGGAATTTATTCTAGAGGAATTTATGCAAGGATGGTTCAATATCTGCAAAAAAATCAATGGGATACACCACATTAACAAAATGAAAGCTAAAAACCATATGATCATCCCAGTAGACACAGCAAAAGCATTTGACAAAATTCAACAACCATTCATGATAAAAAAAAAAAAAAAGTCTCAACAAAGGGTCAGAGGAAATATACCTCAACATAATAAAGACTATATATGACAAACCCACAACTAACATCATACTCAAGAATGAAAAACTAAAAGCTTTTCCTCTAAGATCAGAAACAACACAAGATGACCATTCTTGCCATTTTTATTCAACCCAGAAATAGAAGTCCTAGCTGCAGCAATCAGACAAGAACTAAAACCATACAAATTAGAAAGGAAGAAGTGAAACTGTCACTTTTTGCAGATAACATGATACTATATATGGAAACACTAAAGACACCACTAAAAACCATTAGAACTAATAAATGAATTCAGTAAATTTGTATGATACAAAGTTAACATACAGAAACCTATATTGCATTTCTATACACTATACAGAAAGTAGCAGAAAGTGAAATTAAGAAAACAATCCAATTTATGATTGCATCAAAAAGAATAAAATATCCAGCAATAAATTTAACCAAGGAAGTGAAAGACAAGTACTCTGAAAACTATAAGACACTGTTGAAAGAAATTGAAGGTAACACCAAAAAATGAAAAGATATCACACTCATGGATTGGAAGAATGAATATTGTTAAGATGTCCTATTGCCCAAAGCAATCTACGGATCCAATGAATCCCTCTTAAAATACCAATAGTATTTTTCATAGAGCTAGAACAAATAATACTAAAATCTGTATGGAACCAAGAAAGACTGTGAATAGCCAAAGCAATCTTGAGAAAGAACAAAACTAGAAGTATCAAAATCCCAGATTCCAAGCTATACTATAAAACTATAGTAATCAAAACAGTAAGGCACTGGCAGAAAACAGACAACAGGTCAACAGAACAGAGTAGGTGGCCCAGAAATGAACTCATGTTTACATATGGTCAATTAATCTACAACAAAGGAGGGAAGAATATATAATGGGGAAAAGACAGTCTCTTCAACAAATGCTGTTGAGAAAACTGGACATCGATGTACAAAAAATAAAACTGGACCACTTTCTTTTACCACACAACTTACATTGTACACAAAAGTACACTCAAAATGAAATAAAGACCTAAATGTAAGACCAGAAACTATAAAACTCCTAAAGGAGAACACTGTCAGTAATCTCTTGGACACTGGCCTTAACAAACATTTTTCTGGACCGGTCTCCTTATGCAAGGGAAACAAAAGCAAAAGCAAACTATTGGGACTACATCAAACTAAAAAGCATTCACATAGCAAAGGAAACCATCAACAAAATGAAAAGGCAACCTACTAAATGATGTATCATTTGCAAATGATATATCCGACAAAGGGTTAATATTCAAAATATATAAAGAATGCATTCGACTCATGTGTCACCCCCCAAAAATCAGATTTAAAAAATGGCAGAAGATCTGAAAAACAATTTTCCAAAGAATACACTCAGATGGCCACAGGCACATGAAAAGATGCTCAACATCACTAATCATCAGGGAAATGCAAATCAAAACCACAATAAGATGGCTAGGAGCAACGAGACAAGAAATAACTGTTGGCAAGTACGTGGAGAAAAAGGAACTCTCATGTACTGTTGGTGGAAAAGTAAGCTGATGCAGTCACTACAGAAAACAGTATGGCGGGTCCTCAAAAAATGAAAAATGGAACTACCATTCCATTACTGGGTATTTACACAAAGAAAACAAAAACACTAATTCAGAAACATAGGTGCACTCTGATGTCTACTGCAGCACTATTTACAATAGTCAAGATACAAAAACAACCCAAGTATCCAACAATAGAGGAACGGATAAAGAAGATGTGAACTATTAGTCATAAAAAAAGAATGAAATCTTGCCATTCACAACAACATAGATGGACCCTATTATGCTAAGTGAAATTAAGTCAGATAGAAAAAGACAAATTTCACTTATATGCAGAATCTAAAAAACAAAACAAACAGAAACAGACTCACAAATACAGAGAACAAGGTGGAGGTTTTCAGAGGAGAAAAGGGTGAGGGGTGTTAGGTAAAAGAGAACTAAATAGACAAAACAGAAAAAAAAGGAACTAAGAGGTTCAAACTTCAAGCCTTCCTGGCAACAAGCTTCCTACAAGAACATGCCCCTTGCAGAGGACCTCCTCTATGCCTCCCTGGAGGAAGAGAAAAGGAAGCATAAGCAGCAGCGCCTGGTGCAGAGCTCTAATTCCTACTTCACCGATGGGAAATGCCCTGGATGCCATAAAATCACTGCCATCTGTAACCATGCACAAACACAGCAGTTTCGTGCATTGGCTGTCCTGTGCCAACTGATAAGGAAGAAAAGCAAAGTTTCCAGAAGGATGCTCCTTCTGACAGAAGCAGCACTAAAAGCAACCTGAGTCAAAATGAGTGGAAAACCATATACATATTTTAAATTAAAAAAAAAAAAAAGATACAAACTTCCAGTTTTAAAGTAAGTTCTGGGGATGAAAAGTACAGCATAGAGAATATGTCAATAATTTTATACTGATTTTGTGTGGTGACGAATGGCAATTCATTGTGGTGAGTACTGTGTACTACATACAATTCTTGAATCACCAAGTTGTAATCTGGAACTAATGTATTGGTCTATAGGTAAACTATACTTCAACTTAAAAAACATAAATGGACTAAACATTCCAATTAAAAGGCAGTGACTTTCAGCCTGGATTAAAAACAGCACCTAACAATATGGTCCCTATAAAAAATGGACTTTAAATCCAAAGATATGAGTATTTGCTTATAATTATTTCATTTTCTTTTATTTAAAAGCACAAAACCACAGGGGCACCTGGGTGGCTTAGTCAGTTAAGTGTCTACCTTTGGCTCAGGTCATGATCACAGGGTCCTGAAATCAAGCCCCAAGTTGGGATCCCCGATCAGTGGGGAGCCTGCTTCTCCCTCTGCTGCCACTCCCCCTACTTGTGCTCTTTCTCTGACAAAGAAATAAAATCTTAAAAAAAAAAAAAAAAGCCACCACCACCATCAACACAGAACTATCAAAGGGTCTTAGGTTAGAGAAAAGTCCTTCATTCTATTCTTCTACAAACATGAATCAAACACCAAATCTATGTGCAAGACTCTGTACTAGGGGCTTCAGGGAGATGCCAGGAGAGGACGACTGACAATCTGTGCTAAAAGTGCCACAGAACTCAGAAGGACAAGAGGATATAAACTGTGAGATTTCCTTTGCTTAATGTGAAGTACAGGTGTGGGGAGAAGGGCAGCGATCAGCAAAGGCTCTGTGGAGGTCACCCAGCACGGTGCCCAAAGCACCAGAAGGACTCTGATGAAGAAATAATTTGGAGTTCATTATTCATTTATTTTCTAAACTGCAAGTCCAGACATCCAGCCGAGGGGTCACAAGCACAAGCTTTCGTGTCAGAGATTTAGGCTCCAGCTCTGCTCCTGACGACCCCAAGACCCAGGACAACTTACTTAGGTCTCCTGTGCCTCACCTTCTTCATGTGAAAAGGAAATAATCATTTCAATTTTACAGGAAGTCTAAAAGGAAGGAGAACGTTGCAAAGTGCTTTACAGAGTGCCCGCTTATTCCATTCATGTTACCGGAGAAATGGAATGTGCCCTCTACTCCTTAAAAAACAAAGCCTTCACTGATAAAGATAGCAAAAATGAACACCACAGCCCTACCATCTCTTAGTAATGATAAATTAAAGGGAGGAAATGCCAAAAACAAAATGGAGAGGCAGAAGACAGTATCTTTTATGTAGCAGGCATGTAATGTTTCCATGCTTGTTAGATGGCTGGATGACCCCAATGGCAGAGAAACGAAGTCTTGCAGGTCTAGCTAGCTACCTTCACCTGCAGGAGAAGAGCCATGCACCCCAGGTCCCTGAAACTCTAAAGCAAATGGAGTCCCTTGCTATTCATGGCCAAATATTTCAGAAAGTTTCTACATTACATGGAAGTCTAACTACATGGAAGTGTAAATTCCCAGAAGTGTCTATGAGGTTCCTTCAGACAGTAAAGAACAGGGTACGGGAGACAATGGATGTTGACAGCCACAAAGAGAACTGAGGAACCAGGAAGCCCGAAGGAAGCCCCTGGGCACTGAGTGGGAGCCACCATGAAAGGTGGCAGCTCTAGTTCTCCAAGAAGAATTACAGCAAGACTCTTTTTCAATCTGTGTCTCTGATTCGACTTTTACTGCTTATTGTTATTAGGGACAGTGTCAGTTTCTGCTTCCTGGTGGCTCTGCCACCTGCTCGCTCTCCATGCTTCTCTAGGACTGTGCTCCACTGTACCAGCAAAGTCCCCTTCCCAGAGAGTATCCGGGATAAGGGAAACTGTCACCCACATCACGGGACCCTGTTGTCCTTCATACCCCGCCTAGAGGTGGCTTCCCTTAGCTCAGGCACTGATTCCTGATCAGCCTCACGTAGCTGGGCTGCAGGGTCACGAGACCCAAAGTGTAGTGGTCTGTGTACACACAGACCTACCCACAGCTCTTCTGCCTGGAAAGCACCCCCACCTCTCGTGGCCCATATGGGACCACAGGTTCACTTTTCAGATTTTTTTTTTAAGTAACCGCCACATCCGACACCGCACTTGAAAGCTTGACCCTGAGGATCAGGAGTCGCATGCTCTTCCGCTGAGCCAGCCCGGTGCCTCCCACAGGTTCACTTCAAAACATTATAAAGAACATTTCCTTGCACCAGGGCCTGCGAACTGTAGTAGCAACAGGGACCAGCTTTCGACATCCAAACGAGGTTTGAAAAAAATCCCAAGACAAAACTGAAGGAACTCTAAGTATAACATCTGAATAGACTTTTTAAGAGTTGGCAGGGACCTAAGGGGCCACGTGGTCCAAACCCACCCTCTATGCAGTGATCTGGATCCCAGAGTCTATAACTGGCAGAGAATGAGAGCCCTGAGGTCCCGTGCCTCTTGACAAGTAGAAGCTTGAGACATTTCCTCCTGGTTAAGCCACAAATCAAGAGGAACAGTAACAGGCATCTGCAGGCAGCGATTCACCCTATGAGAAGCCACATAAACATGATTTGAAATTTTGCACTTTCATGATGCCTTTGATTAGGGAAAGAGGTGAATCCCCCCCACCAACAACTTTTTGAAAATTATTTAAAAAATGAACTTAAGACACAAAAAGATCACATGACAATTTGCGTCACTTGGATTTCTTTGGTAGAGCTATTTGGACAAATCACTTTTGTGGGAATACTGTCCAAGAGGCTCCTCTGTTTCAAAGAAGCCAATGTGAGCTCCTCTCCTGGCCTTTTCTTGATCCACGAATCGGCATGAAGCTAAATAAAAACTGTGAAATTATTTACCATCCACACACGCTGTGGCACTCCAATTCTGCAATAAGACACCATTCTGTCTTACCAGTTTAAAAAAAAAAAAAGTGCTGGGCATTTGTCAAAATATCCTATGCATTCTGCGGTTGGAAAAACCAAACATTGGCTTTTCTGGGGCAAGCTGGATGAAGGGGTTTTAAAAGTATACATTTTTTTTTTTTTTTAAGATTTTATTTATTTGACAGAGAGAGAGATCACAAACAGGCAGAGAGGCAGGCAGGGGTGCGGGGAAGCAGGCTCCCTGCTGAGCAGAGAGCCTGATGCGGGGCTCAATCCCAGGACCCTGAGATCATGACCTGAGCCGAAGGCAGAGGCTTAACCCACTGAGCCACCCAGGCGCCCCAAAAGTATACATCTTTTATATGAATGCAAACTCATGACAATAGACAGTCAAAAATAATGCACGAAACTTTCTTGGGAAAGGTAATCTAGGAGTTTTACAAAACCCATGACAGTACTGCTTCCAAAACCCAGACTTGCCCCAAAATATAAGGGGATATGTGGTGAGCAACTCAACTTCTGAAAACACAGTGGGACTTTTATTCCCAGGAAGGGGGAACTGGTTGCCCACCGTAATCCTGCAAAACTCAACCTTGCAAACAGCATGGGGCCAAGATGCATTCTGAATGCAAAGAAGGAATGAGTGGTCTCCTCCCCCCCCCTTTTTAGTGATGTGGTAGGTTTGCTGTTTTGGTGGGGTTTCTGAGATATGGTTTACATGCCACAAAAATTACCTCTTTTTTTTTTTCTTTTTTAAAGATTTTTATTTATTTGACAGAGAGACATCGCAAGTAGACAGACAGACAGAGAGAGAGAGGAAAGCAGGCTCCCCGCCGAGCAGAGAGCCCGATGCGGGGCTCGATCCCAGGACCCTGAGATCATGACCTGAGCCGAAGGCAGTGGCTTAACCCACTGAGCCACCCAGGCGCCCCAAAATTTACCTCTTTAAAGTGAATATATTTAGTGTTTAGTGTACTCTCAAGGTGTGCAACCATCACCATGTAATTAGCAGAATGTTTTCATTACCCGAACAGAATCTCCATACCCATTAGGAGTCACTCCTCCATTCCTCCTTGTCCCTCGAGACCAATAACCTGCTTCCTGTCTCTGTGGACTTGCCTATTCTGGAATAGTCCAATGGAATCACTCAATATATGACCTTTTGTGTCTGCCTTCTCTCACCTAACGTAGATCTTCAAAATTTATCCATGACATAGCACATATTGGTTTTTCATTCCTTTTTATTGCCAAATAATATTCCATTGTGTGAATATGCCATTTTATTTAACCATTCATCACTTGAAGGACCTTTGGGTTGCTTCCATTTTGGGGCTATTATGAGTAGTGTTGCTAGGAGCATTCGTGTGCGAGTTTATGTGCAGACATGAGTTCTCACTTCCCCCGGATATGTACCTAGAAGTGGAACTGCAGGGCCACATGGTGACTCTGTATTTGAACTTTCAGGAACTGCCAGACTGTTTTCCCCACAGTACATGCCATGGCATTCCAATTCCCAAACAAGACACCAATACATCTTACCATTAAAAAAATCTTCACCATTTTACATTTCCACCAACAATCTCTGGGAGTCCTAATTTCCCTGCTTCTCCACTGAAACTTGTCCATCTGTCTGTAGCCATCCTCACAGGCCTGAAGGTTACACAACCAAACACCTCTCCCTGTAGTGTAGATCTGTATTTCCCTGACGACGGCTGACACTTATCAGTCCTCTGTGTTGGAAAAACATTATTCCGATTCTCTGCCCATTTTTTATTTGGGTTGTCCTTTTATTATTGGATCATAAATTTCTTTCTATAGTCTAAATACAGGCCCCTCATCAGACATGTGATTTGAAAAGTTCTCTCATCCTGCAGGCTGTCTTTTCACTTTCTTGGTAGTGTTTTTTAATGCACTTAAGTTTTTCATTTTGAGGAGATCCAATATATTTTTTCCTTTGGCTGCTGATCTTTGTCAATTCTATTAATATACAGTTGTTTCCATGGAGAACTGACTGTAATGACTAACTAGCCAAGTGTCTTCCTCAATTTTATTTCAACTGTGATATAATAAACTGCTTATTCAGTTAACATGTCTGCTCTCATTTCTCCCTTTGGAGAGAATAAGTGGTTGGGATTCCCCTGATGGAGAGGAAACAGATTGAGGCTCTCAGACTACGGATTGGAATTACTTATCTCGGAGCGTAAAACTGGGAATATAATCCTGAACGTCTGGTGCTTAGCCTGAACCTGTGCTGTGCAGTGCCAGCAGCCTCAGCATCCCAGTCCTGGCCTCCTGTCCTAAGGCTCCCACCGCGAGGCCCTCCATCAGGCTCCAGCTCCCCCTCCTCTCCTGGTCCCCAGACGTGGCCATTCCTCGAGGCCCAGTCTCCGCAGCTCCCTCTACACATGGTCCCAAGCTTTCTTCAAGGCTCCCACCTTCACTGTGCCATTGCTCAGCTCAGCCCAGATACACCGCACCCACTGGGGTTTCATGTGTCTGCAGCACAAGAACACCTTCTCTTGGAAGTACTCACCCCTCCAGACTGAAATAGGTCTACATCCGCCCACTCACCCGGCCTCAGAGTCTTCTGAGTCTCCCTTCTCGCGCTCCTCGCGGCAGCCCGCCACACCAGCCTTTGACCCAGCGCAGTGGCACCGCTTACCCCGCTTACCGGTCTGCTCCAATCCCATTAAATACGCCCCACTCAGTAAAGGCTAAACCCTGCCACACAAAGCCCTCCCGAATCGCACTCAATCTGTCCTTCTGCCTCATCTGCTTCTAGTTCTCTCGCCAACCCACCACTCCAAACGCACCCCGCCACCCAGTTTCCAACGCACCCTGTTTTTATCCCGCGCTCTCCATGATTGCGGGTGCCACCCCTCCTCTTCCCTGGCCAGCCCCTTCTTTTCCACCTAAGGAGAACAGCAGCCACCCGCCATTGGGTGCTTTCGTGTGCTAGGACTGCGCAGGGCAAGCGCCCTTCCTCCCATTAATCCCACTTCCTTCACTAAGGAAGCCCCCTTTTGTTCATTTCTGAAGCCCCATTTCTGTCCCTACTATTTCCTTGACCCTCAATCATTCATTCCTATTGCTCAGAGGACATACATTCCTGTTCCAAACCCCCACGTCCCCCGCTCCTGAAGTACAAATACAAATACTGAGCCCCCACAAGGGACCGGGTGCTCTGCGAAGTAAGCGTCAGAGGTGCAACGAAGGAGGGAAAGACGAAGTTCTGGGAGTGCCTCACAGTCCAAGGGGTTGGTAACAACTCATTAAAGAATTATAGTCAAGGGGTGCCTGGGTGGCTTAGTCCATTAAGAGTCTGACTCTTGACTTTGGCTCAGGTCGTGATATCAGGGTCGTGAGATCAGGCCCTGCATCTGGCTCTGCGCTTAGCAAGGAGTCTGCTTGAGGGGTCTCGCTCTCCCTCTCCCTCTGCCCTGCCCCTGGCTTGTGCTCACTCACTCTTTCTAAAATAAATAAATCTTAAAAAGAAAAAAAAAATTATATTCAATAAGTATGCCCTTTCGACTGTGCTAAATTCAAATTCTACAAAGAAAAAGTACCAAGTGCCAGGAAAGCACCTAACAGGGAGAAAAGGCCCTCATTAGGTTGTTCAGAGCAGGCTCTATACAGGGACGGAGAAGTTCTTCTGCGGGGAACCTGCCTTCTCTCTCTACATGTCCTGAGTCCCTGAAGGTGGACCTTGCCTCATTCGCCTTTGTGGTTTTAGCACATGGAGTAACAGGTGACGGAGTGCAAGAGTGACTCGGGGGGAGGAAGGGGAGAATCTGGGAGCAGAAAAGCAGCTCATCTAGAAACTGAGCCAGAGTCAGGACACCCCGGGAGGCAGCCCTGGGTTCAAATCTCAGCCCTGCCCCTCAGAAGCTCTAAGAATATTACTTAACCTCTCCATGCCTCCAGACTAACCAGCTCCCCCGCAGAGTGGCCATGATGGCTCTATGTAAGCACAGACACAAAGCCCTATGAAGGCCTAGTACCTGAAGGCACCCAGGAAATAAATGGTGGCTACTGTCCTCATTACCATTAGTTGAACTATTGTTCAAGGGCTCAAAGGCTGGAAATGAGCTCTGAGAATTGTCTATCAGGTCATCAAGTTCATCAAGCTCAGGCCAACTCACTACTGAGACTTCTGAGTCTGGATCTTCTATGGTCTACAAAGGAGATGCACCCAGAAGGGTCCGCCAAAAGTACGGGAGGCTCTTGCCAGGCCCTGGAACTACCCAAAATTTACTCTGCTTGAGGTCCGCCTTCCTGCTCAGGCTGACCTCAGGATTTAAGGCCCCAGGAATCAGAGGCAAAAGAGAAGCCAAGGCCAAAGGTTACCAGGAACACTTCCCAGTCTGCAGGGCACTTATCTCTAAGAGGAAACACAAAAGAACTCTTCATCTTTCCAAGCCTGGCCTGTCTCCTCTTCGTCCGGCCATCTCCATGCATCCTCTGTGGACTGGGGACCCGAGGGCAGAGAGCAGGGTGTGCAGCAGGCAGAAGGAGTCCAAGGCCTCATTCTTGGCACTATCAACAGCTCAAGTGACATGGCAAAGAGAAACTGAGGCAGCAGGTGGGCTTAAAGCTGCCACTCACCTGACTTTAAGACGAGGAGATTTTCCTCGGTTATCTGGGTGAGCCCAACACCACCACAGGGCTCTTAAACAGGGAAGAGGTGGCAGAAGTCAGTGTCAGACGATACGAGAAATGATATGAGAAAGACTCAACCGGCCACGGGAGGCTTTGAAGATGGAAAAAGGGCCATGAGCCAAGAAATGTGAGCAGCCCCTAGAAGCTCAAAAAGGCACCGAAATGGATTTTCCCTTATAGCTTCCAGAAAAGAACGCAGTCCTGCTGAAACCTTAATTTTAGCCCAGTGAGACCCATTTTGGACTTCTGCCCTCCAGAGTTGTAAGATAATAAATCTGTGTTGCTTTAAGCCACTAACTTTGTGGTAATTCGTTATAGAGACAACAGAAACTAATATCCAGAGCTAATGCAGATAAATAGGGATGTACCGTTCTCTCCCTGGGGCTTGAGGGCTTCAGAGGTAGTGCCGAAAGCCAGAGTGGGGGCAGACATGCTACTACCTTTTACGCAAGAGGCTTTAATAAAAGATGCTTAAAATACTTCTTAAAAGGCACTGGTGTAGTAGGAAGAGTCCGAGGTCAGACATAGCTGGATTCAGTCTGTTTATCAGCCCAGGGATCTTTCCATACTTTCCTGAACTCCCCTGGGCCTCGGGTCTTCAACCATGAAAATCAGGTTGACCACCTCCCTGGAGGTGAAACCTATGAGAGTTCAGTGGGGCAACGGGTAGGACAGAGCTTGGCTCCAAGAAAGCAGCCAGGAAAGAGCTCCTCCTCCGGTCTCCTCCCTTCTAGTCTTGTGGGGATTAAGCACCAGAACAGAAGAACCCATCTCAGCCCTCTCCCTATAAATGCAAGCATCACGAGGAGCAGAAGCCCACCTTTAATCCACCCAAGAAGCTGGGAGTTAGGCGGAGGCTCCATTCACTTGTTCATTTATTCAACCAAGGTTTCTTGCACGGCCAGGGCCAAGGTGGTGAGGGAAACAGACCGGTGTCTACCTTCACGGAGCCTACGTGCCGGCAGCACCGGCGTTCATCAAATGCCCGGCAAACGAATCCCCCGTCCCATCAGGGATGGCTCCGACAGAGAGGTGTGCAGGCCGCAAGGGACAGGGTTGGAGTGGGGAAGCGATCCAGCCAGGAGGTCGGAAAGGCTTTGTAGAGAACAGTGGGCGCGCTGAGAGCTGAAGAATGATTAGCATTAACTAGATGACAGGCCGAAGACCCTTCTAGGCGGAGGACTAAAACCACGAAAACGCCGGAGAGTGGACGGGAGGGAGGCCTAACTAAAAGAAGGCGAGCGCGGCTGAGCGGCAGAGGAAACGGGGAAGAAAGGAAGGAAGGGGAAGAAAATGACTCTGATTCAGCTGGATGGGCGGCGGGTTCCATTCCCCGAAACAGGAAATGCCAGAAAAGGGCCACGCTGGGATGGGGGGAGACCATGAGGTCAGTTTGGGGTTTAGGGTACCTTTGGGACAGTCAAGCAGAGCTACCAGGGGGCATCTGGATATACAAGTCTGGAGCTCTGGGCTAGTACGCTCTGGGCTAGGAGTGTGAACGCGGCCCCGTGTGCGAGCAAAGCAGGGATGGAAGCAGGGAGGGTGGCCGGGGTGAGCCTGTCCTCCACAGCGACCTGGGGGCCTCTGACCAACATGTAACACCCAAGAGCTAGAAGGAGACTGCGAAGGCGGCTGGAGGGAGCAAGCAGTCTGGGAAGTCAAGTGTTACCCAGGACGTCACATAAGGGAGCAGAGTGTATCCAGGAGGGAGTCCGTAAGACTCCCCAGGATGCGGCCTGACAAATGGGACCCTGCTTGCCCGGCTGGGTGACAATCGTGGGGAGACCTGATGTTCAGGAAGTGAGGCCTATATTCTCCTAGAGGGCCCTGGGAAGTGACTTGGATATTAAGAGGCTCCACTGCTAACTGCCTCCTAGGGAAAAACAAACAGAAGAGCAGAGATCACTGTATCCAACGGCCTGGCCTCAGGAAGTGGCTCACACCAGAGCACAGAAAAGAACAGACACTGGCCTGGATACATTCTCCGTCCCCAGGCTGGTTAAATATGGATAGCTTTCGAACTGGGGCAATACTGGAGACCTGACACCGGGGCACGGGGCAGGGGGGCTCCTCCTCTTCCGCAGGTACCCAGCTGGCAAGGCGCCCGGGCTGGGGCCTCTGGCTGCGGCAACGGCAGAGCACCACTTTCCAGCTCTTCCGCCCCAGCGCTGAACCCACTTACCTGGTAAGACTCCTGGACCTTGGACTCCGTCTGTCTCCTTTTCCTGCCCGTCCGTCCGCTCTGAGTTCTCAACCACCTGATCCAACTCCTCACTCAGCTGGAGGGGGAGCAAAGAGGGCAAATCGGTCAGCTGCATCAGCCCTGCTACTTAGGACTAGAATAAGAAAGCAGAAAGTCCCTCTTGATGGTCACACACACACACACAGTACCACATGATGTAGGGTGTGCTATACCAGTTCTACAGATGAGGACACCAAGGCCCAGAGAAGTGATGTAACTTCCTGTGTGTCGGTTTCCCGGGGCTGCTCTAACAAAGCACCGAAGACCGCGTGGCTCAAAAGAACAGAAGCTGAGTCCCTCAGAGTCCCGGAAACTAGAAATCTGAAATCAAGATGTTGGCAGGGCTGATTCCTTCTGAGAGCTGTGAAGAAGAATCTTTTCCATGACGCTCTCCTAGCTTCTGGTAATGGTGGGCAAGCTTCGGTGTTCTTGGCCTGTAAGGCATCTCATCTCCAATCTCCACCTTCATCTCCACATGGAGTCTCTGTGTGTCTCTGTGTCTCCACACGGTCATCTTCTTATAAAGACGCCATATTGGATAAGGGCCCACCCTACTTCATGATGATTTCCTCTTAACTAATTACATCTGCAATGACCTTATTTCCAAATAAGGTCAGTTTCTGAGGTACTAGGGGTTCACATTCTCCACACATCTTTTTGGAGGGGCGTAATTCAGCCACAACACTTTCCATGGCCACAGAGCCAAAAGTCAAATCTAAGTTGGTCTAGTTCCAAAGCCTATAAACTTAACGGCTTCCCAGAGAAGGAGGAGGAAACGCAGCTAAGAGTCTGTTAAGAGGCAGGAGGAAACAGTGAAAGTGGTGACGGAATTCTCCAGGACTCTGGCTCGCGTCTACGCAGGCCGACTGCAAATGGCAGAACGAAATGGAGAGGGCAGCCCATCCCAGAAACAGATCCTGGTAGCTGGTAACTTCAATCTCCCCTCATAGTGTTCTCATCTGGGAAATGGGGGAAGTGCCACTGAGAGGGATACCGGGCAAAAGGATACAATGATAACCAACAATTCTGATAGCAATGAGGAGGAAGAGGGCAAGAGAGATCAAGACCAGAATTTAGAGGACTTATCACTGAATTAGGAGGGAGGGGAAGGGGATAGCTTTCCTAAGTATTTTCTTAGGTTCACAGTGTCAGCACTTAAGGTCTCAAAACATTTTCACTAAAAATTAATCTCCAGGAGACTTGGGTTAAAATAAAACTCTCATGTATCTACTGGTCTTCAATCTCTCTCTTTTTAAACTGTAGTTTTAAGTAGCCTCTACACCCAACATGCAACTTGAACTTACAACCCCAGTATCAAGAGTCAAATGATCTACCCACTGAGCCAGCCAAGTGCCTCTATCATCCTTTCTATGCATCCACTCCTGCCCCTTAGAATCAGATAAAACCTTCAGTTTGAAGACCTCCAAGCTCACAAGAAAATCAACACGTGGGAGAGGAGTAGGAGGCTGAAGAAACACTATGAGATACGGGTCGTGGGAGCACAGAGCAAGACGTCCCAAGACTCTTGGCTGGCCAAAGAGAAAGAAGGATGTTAGTTCTGAGAAGGCCCAGAGTTCTGTGTTCCAGGCCTTACCCAGGTTCAGCCCAACCCAGTTCCCTTCTTGACCACCTGCAGCCCTAACGAGTCCACTCCGTGCCTGGCCCATCCCCAAAGCCAAATCCCCCTTCAGCAAAGCAGTTTCACTCAGAGCTAGGTCTGCTGTCAGAACAATCCAGGCAGGACTAGCGCAGGCCACTCTCTGGGAGGCCTCCTTCTGAACAGAGCAAGAGACAGGGACTTCAAAATGAGCCACTGAAGAAGGGGAAGGGTCCTTTCGATGTCTTCCATCTTGGGGTGCCCCCAAAAGAAAAGTGACTCTACCTTTGGCCTTGCCCCTAAAAGCAAGATAACTGCCTATATTTTAATAACCATTTTAGAAGCCCTGCTGGGAAAGGTGATACTGCAGGTTGTGTACAACCTGTCTGTACAACCTGTACTGTCTGTAGACAGTGAGGGACATGGTCCTACAAACCAGGATCCCAAAGCTCCCTAGAAGCAGGAGCTGCCCACGCTCTGTTAACAAGAGCCACCATTCACTGAGGGGTCTCTCCCTGCCAAGCGCTGAGCTAAGCACATTCTGTATACCAACTCATTGGTATAGGAGATAAGGCCTATCGCCACCCTCCTTTGCAAATGAAGAAACCTGAAGCTCAGAGAAGTTAAGTGACTTGACAAATGGCCAGAAGCAGAGCCAGGTTAGGAACACAGGCTTTCTGACTTGAAAGTAGTATTTATCCACTATGCTCTTCTCCCTATAAACCTGAAAACTTACAGAGGAAAGACACAACTCATTCCTGAGAATTCCCTCACTGTCTAGAGTATAGAATCTAGAGACCACAGAATCCACAGCACTGGGTTAAAAGTCATCTGGCTCCTTTGGGATAAAGGAGATGGTAGGAGAAATATAGAAATTTGTCCCAAAGTCAGATTCCAGAGCAGGTCCTATACTAAAAAATAGCAAGCCTTAGGCAAATCTCATCGACTTTCAACTAGGCTTCCCCTTGCACTCTAGAGCTAAGCCATCTGCTTGATCCACACAGGATCATTTACAAAGCAAGGAATGTACGTCAATAGTGGTCAGTATTGATCAAGACAACAGGAAGTACATAGGAGAAGGACAGGCAGAATGCTAGACTGATCTGGGAAGTCAGTCTCCAAGGAGCGTGGGACTAAAGATCCCTCCTTGAATAACTGGGGGATGGTGGAATTTTAACCAATGGAGTTTCAGAGACAGTTAAAGAAAAAGAAACTGTGTGAGAAAGCAGAAAAGGGACAGGAAAGCAGGTGCACCTTTGTAAAGAGTGAGTTTCCAGTGTGGTTAGAATATAGGTGGGTGAGATGATAATTGAAGCTATGACTCTGAGCAGCGCTTTGAAAGCTGCTAAGAAGTTTGGACTTGGGTCGTTCAAGAGCATCAGGTTGTAAAAAGGGATGTTGTGGGATCAAGGTAGGGCCTCAAAAGGAACCCGCACAGCATGGGAGACACCAAAGGGAGAGCTGGTAACACAGCATCTCACGCAGCTGGCCAGAGGAGACACAGGGACACAAACCGGAGGACTGAAGATGTGGAACTGACTGAGCTCACAAGTGAGGGGACCACCGTGTGAGGGAAAGCCGGAACCGCAGCCTGGAGCTCAGCACGAACAAGAAAGAGACAAAGAGCTGGAAAGTGATAGTTAAAGTAGTGGGAGGAGATGAGACAGTTAAGAAAAACCGAGCTCGGCGAGAAGCACCTTTGCAAAGTTAGGCGGGCCTCCAAAAACAAGGCATAATTATCGCTGTCATTTACACCTGCAAGGGGCCACGAGGCCTCGGGCTTGCAGAGAGGCTAATGCCTCCCGCACATCCGTTCCAGCCGGGAGAAGGGCGCCCGTGCCAACACTTGTTGCAAAGATCTGCCGGGGTCAAGGCCCGCCCGCGCGCAGCTGCCGGGGTCCGACTCCGCTTTAATCATTCACCTGCTGGCGACCCGTCGCGGCTCCTCCGGGGCCCCGGCTCCATCCCGCGCCGGCGGCATCCGGAGGAGGCTCGGCGTCCCGCTTCCTTCCTGTCCCGCCGCGCCTCCGCACGCGGGGACCCCCTCCCCCGCCGCACTCCTCGAAAACCGCACTCGAGCCACCGGGACGCCCCCCGCACCCCAACCCGCCCGGACGCGGGGACCCCGCTCGGATGCCCCACGGGAAACTTTGCTTCCGCCCCCGCCCCCCAGCTGCCATGTACCTCCTGGTAGGATGTGGAGAGCTCCTGCCGGATCATGGCACTGACCCGAGCTGAGGTGCACCTGAGACCGCTACGGCTCGGGAGCAGCGGCGGGCGAGGAACGCAGCCGCCGCACTTTAAGCTGCCGGCTCCGCGGGGCGAAACCGGTTCGGAGGTGCGGCCCCGAGACCAGGCGGGGCGGCAATAGACGCATGCGCCTCGTTGCCGCCGATACCACGGGAGGGTTGCTGGGAAATGTAGTTCTGGGCAAGAAGCATCTCTCAGCAACTCCGGAATGGCAAAACCTGCGCGCTACCCAAAGCCACGTTTAAGCCAGGCGTTGGACGCACGTGCTCTTTTCACCTCCCACTTCCTCTGTATGTTAGAAGAGGAGGGACGGAGAAAATGAGTGGAAAGTGGAATAAAGAGGTCAGGTCAGATGAGTGGGAGAGCCTAATCTATAAGTGCAAGAGGCAGTCTGGTGGTTTCTAACCATTAATAAATGTCTGCCGAACACTGTATATTACAAAGCACTTTCATTCATATTATGCCTTTGATCCTGCAAGGAACCCTGTAAGCTGGACATTTTGCTCCCTGTTTTACAAGGAAGCTGAGGTACCTTGTTTCGGAAAGGATTTGAGCAAGGCAGTCATAAAGTATTTTTTTGTTGTTGTTGTTTTGAAAAGAATATTATTTAATCCAGGAACAAACTACAGAATCCAAACACTTTCATTATTCCTAGGGCAGATAGTTGGAGTCAGGATGTCTAGGTTTTTGTCCTGGCTTTGCCCCTCTCCCACAGGTTTTTGTTTGTTTGTTTTGTTTTTGTTTTTAAGATTTTATTTATTTGAGAGAGAGAGCAGAAGCGGGTTGGATGGGCAGAGGGAGAAGCAGGCTCCCCTCAGGCAGGAAGCCCAAAGCAGGGCTCGATCCTAAAGCCCCAGGATCATGACTTGAGTTGAAGGCAGGTGCTTGACCAACTGAGCCCTGAGGTGCACCTCCTGCAGATAATACCCTGGGCCCTCCTATCTATGCCTAAACCCTGCCCTGCTCACAGGGCCTTACTGAGAGCCTACAGATCATGCAGGAAAAAACAAAAGTGCGGTTCCCCTGCTGCAGAAGACTTCTCCCCTGGATGTGGTGGGGAATACGGTGTCTGGCTTGTAGCACGGTGGATCTGTGGACTGCATCTTCCCCTCCTCCCACTGCCTGAACTGCCATTCTCTGTGGCCACCCCGGGCCGATTAGTCGTGAGGCAAATAGAGGTCACTTATGCTTTGGTGAATGCTGCTCTGTGTCCTGGGCAGCTGCAGCTCTGCGAGGCCCTGCACGCTCGGGGCCACTCGGGGCCTCTTCTGTCTTCAGCAGCAACCACAGTAGCACCAACCACATCAAACCTCCTGGACCTCCAGAGTATTAGTAGAGGGAAGCCTCCCCCACCCTGGGTTCCCTGGTCTTGCATCTTTAAAGGGACCATATACATAGCACACATACCATATATATTACAGGTACTCAACAATGTTCAGTTTATGAATGGAACACTTATTCCAGCCATTTGACAGTTGCTCGCAAATACAAATGACAACAAACAACTCTTTAGATTCCTAGCTGTGTTAACGCGAGGCTGGTGGATAGAACAGGTCACACAATCATAGAATTTTAGAGCTTGAAAGACCAGAAAAATCTAGTCCAGCCCTATTGATCCCCTCTACTATTTGTTGCTCGGATCAAACTGGAAAATTACAGAGCCCCACATCTGAAGGAGATACTAGTACAATCTCTGACATGGTTTTAACAAATACGGCACCGGGCCCTGGGATACAGAAACAAATGGGATACTCCCAGGTCCTTGCCCTCTGGCTCCTCCATGCTAGGGTGGAGAAACCATGAACACATAAATAGAATTTTCTGTACCAGCTGTCCCCAAGTCCTCTCCTCCCACTCTCTCATGAGCACACACGAATCAGGCTTTCATCCTCTCCGCTCCACTGAAATTTGGTGGTCAAGGTCACAAATGACCTCAGAGTTGTCAAATCAGATGTCCATTTCCCCATCCTCCTCTTTTTTTCATGAGGTTATTATTATTTTTTTTTTGTATAGTTGTAACACAACGTTACATTATTTTTAGCTGCACAACATAGTGATTCAACAAGTGTATAGGTTATGCTGTGCTTACGACAAGTGTAGCTGCCATCTGTCACCATTCAGTGCGATGACACGATCATTGATTATATTCTCTCTCCTGTGCCTTTTATTCTGGTGGCTCATTCATTCCATAACTGCATCTCCCGCTCCTCTTCCCCCATTTTGTCCATCCTCTCTGGCAACTATCATTTCGTTCTCTGTACTTATACGTATGATTCTGTTCTTTGTTTACTCATTTGTTTTGTTATTTATCCTCTTTCTTGATCTGTCAGCTGCCTTGGCCTCGGCTGATACTCTCCTCCGTGTCTGCTTTCCTCCTCTGGCCTCCAGGACCCCACGTGCCTCCCCTTTGGCTCTCGCCTCACTCAAAGCTCCTTCTCAGCCTCCTTTGCTGGATTCTCCTCATCCCCTCAATTCTCCAAGATGGCATTCCCAAGCTAGGGCTCGAGATCTCCCTTCAACTCCCTCCCTAGGGGCTAGGGAAATGGGTTCCTCTTTAGTCTCACGGTTTGAATTACCATCTTTAGTCTCACGGTTTGAATTACCATCTAGATCCCAAAAGATCCTTGTTATGGGTTGAATTGTGTCCTCCAGAAAGGTATGTTGAAGTCCTGACTTGGTACCTCAGAATGGGACCGCACTTGGAAATAGGTGGCTGCAGAGTATTAGATAAAATGAGGTCATACTAAGTAAGGTGATCCCTTCACCTATTATGACTCAAGTCCTTACAACAGATGGAAGACGATGTGAAGAGAGACACATAGGAAAAGTGCCCCGTTATGGCAGCAGCAGAGATCCAGTGATGCCGCTGCCAACCAAGGTGGCTTTAATCATTGCACCCGCTGCTTATAGGTTAAAAAAACAAACAAACAAACAAAAAACCTTTTCACGTAGGGCAGACAGGCCTGTAGCTGAGTTTCCACTGAATTTAGTCAAGAGGAAGCACTGCTGGGAGATTAGAGGGGGTCAGGGCAGGGGAGAAGCCAAGGTTTTTCTTGTTTTTTTTTTTCCAAGGTTTTTCCTGCTCCTGGCAGTGTCCCTTCCATGGCTCCGGCCCCTGACGCAAAGGCTTTTTGTGGTTCTAGCTTCAGCTAGGGGACCCAGGCCCCCAGACTTGCTACCACCTCCTCCTCCTCCCTACTAAGGCTAGAATGTTGTTACTCTCCTGCTGTTTCTAATCTTCTCATTACCTCCGGGATTCTTCTCAGCCTCCTTCATCCCCGTGCAACCAATTATCTTATTAAAAGTTATTCTGTTTCTCTTTGAATAATTTGTATTCTCCTTGCGGGTGATTGATTCATTGGGGAAAATGAATCTGGGTTCAAGTAGGGAAGGGCAATCAGAGGAATGCCTAGAAAAATTCAAGGTCATGTGAGCACGCCATTACACCACAGGTTTATACTTGGTGTCTCAGGGAGAGGAAGGGAGATCTGATGAGTAGAAATTGTAGGGAGGGGTGCCTGTGTGGCTCAGTGGGTTAAGCCACTGCCTTTGGCTCAGGTCGTGATCTCGGGGTCCTGGGATCGAGTCCCGCATCAGGTCCTCTGCTCAGCAGGGAGCCTGCTTCCCTCTCTCTCTCTCTCTGCCTGCCTCTCTGCTTGTGATCTCTGCCTGTCAAATAAATAAAATTAAAAAAAAAAAAAAAAAGAAAGAAAGAAATTGTAGGGAGTATCTTTGGGCTCAAAGAAGTTACTAACAAACGGAACTGTAGAGAGAGAAAGGGCTCAGAGAAGCAGCACACTATAGGTCAGGGATGTTATTAAGGAATGTGCTGCATCTGATGGGGATGATATTCTATTCAAGGGCTTAGAAGGGCCTCTCTTAACCTGGAGACCCTGCGACCCACGGAACACAGATTCTGCACGGAACAGCTTACACAGACTCTCACATCCATGATCATTTTTGGTTTCCGGCACAATTCCATCAAGGAGGCAGCCTGGTGTGTTACTAACACAGAAACTGAGATTCGGAGGGCTGGTGATGGATCCTGTTCAGGTCGCTCTGTATTAGAAGTTCATTCTGTTGCACGGATGAAATGTATGAGCATTTGATATGGTCACTGAGGGAAGGTGTGGCCCGTGGGCTAAGGGGTGACGCTGGGAGGGAGCCTGGGCTTGAATCTTGGCTATACCAACCCCCTGTGACCTTGAGCAAGGTATTTAAGGTCTCTGCACTTCAGTTTCATTATCTGTAAAAATGGGCGGTGACATTGTTTCTTACTTCATAGAGTGAAAGCAAGGACTGAATGAGTTAATACATGTGAAAGTGCTGAGTCAGGGCTTGCACATGGTTTGGTTTCTTTTGCCAGGACTTGCATCCACAAAATGTTGGCAGGACCCAAGAACTCAGTCCTTGGTCCCTCCACTTTCCTATCCATGTGCATGTTCCTGATGATCTCAACTATTCTGTGGCTTTATTATTTTAAGTTTTTCTTTTTTTTTTTTTTTGTTTAAGATTTTACTTATTTCAGGGGCGCCTGGGTGGCTCAGTGGGTTAAAGTCTCTGCCTTCAGCTCAGGTCACGATCCCAGGACCCTGGGATCAAGCCCCGAATCAGGCTCTCTCTGCTCAGCAGGGAGCCTGCTCCCCTCCCCCACCACCCCTGTCACCTCTGCCTGCCTCTCTGCCTACCTGTGATCTCTGTCAAATAAATAAATAAAATATTTTTAAAAAAAGATTTTACTTATTTCAGAGAGAGAGCAGAGTGAGAGAGCGAAAGAACACACGAACAGGGGTGGAGGGCCAGAGGGAGGAGAAGCAGACCCCCTGAGGAGCAGGGAGACTGATGCTGGACCCAATGTGGGGCTTGATCCCAGGACCCTGGGATTATGACCTGAGCCGAAGGCAGATGCTTAAACAACTGAGTCATCCATGTGGTCCCATTCTGTGGCTTTAAATACAACCTAGATGTCAAGGATTCCATGACTTATATCTCTCCCTTGGAACTCTTCCTTCAAATCCAGACTCCTATAGCCAACTGTCGATCTGATACCACTTTGATATCTATGTGTTCTCGAACTGACCAAGCCTGGTCTTGAGCCTCTCCCCCCAGACTTGCTCTTATCACCATCTCTTGTTATCTTAGCAAGTGGCAACTCCATCCTTATGGTTACCAAGGCCAACACCCTCTGGGTCATCCTTGACTCTGTTCTATCTCCCTGACCCCGCATCTCCTCTCAGTGGTCAGCAAATCCCGCCAGCTCACCTTCGAAACACATCTGAGACCCACCCCCCACCCCGCACCCCCGTTCATCACCTGCATGGCTAGCACTCCAGGCGCAAGCCACCATCACCTCTCGCCTGGATTACTGGATTACTGCAGGGGCTCCCTGCTTTAGTCTGTCCTCAACACCACAGAGTCATTCCACTAACATTTTAACTCATTCCTCTCCTCCATTCAGTAAGTGTAAAAGCCAAAATCCTTTAAAAGTGAGCTGTGAGGCCCCACGAGACCTGCCCCCACCTCCTTTCCCTTTACCCTCTGACCTCCCAGACCTCATCTCCCACACCTCTTCCTTCCCACTGTTTCTCCAGCAAGCAGAACACTGCCTTTCCTCAGCATGTATGCACCTGTCTTCCCCTTTGCAAAGAATGTCCTCCCCTCCTGGCTACCTCCCTTACCCCCTTTATACAAATACCTTCTCAGTGGGACCTTCCCTGGTCACCCTGTTTGTTTCTTTGTTTTGTAAGATTTATTTATTTTTTCCAGGGAGAGAGAAGGAGAAGGCACAAGCAGGGGGAAGGACAGAGGGAGGAAGTCTCAAGCAGACCGCCTACCAAGACCCAACTGCGGCTCTGGGAGGACCCATGAGATCCCGACCAGAACTGACTCTGAGTCCGACTCTCAACCCACGGAGCCGCCCAGGAGCCCCTGGGCAGCCCATTTAAAACTGCAGCCCCCCCCCCCCCAATGCTCCCTATCCTTCGCCCTGCTTTGTCTTTCTCCCAATAGCTAAGGTATGTATCTCACTTTTGTCCATTTCATCCATACAAGCCCATGGGATGTAAACTCCATGTGGATACTGACGCCTTGTTCAGCGATGTGTTCCCAGTAACCTGATACAGGGAAGTCCTCAAAAAGTATTTGTTTTATGAATTAATGAAGAAGTCTTTGCACAAATGCCAGCCCTTATTATTTCAGTGCAAATCTGCGGCACGCTCTACCCTTTGCAAAAATCCCTTTGGGGACATAACTGGAAAGGAAGAGAAATCAGCCAGAAGTAAAAGGGAACTTTTAAAAAGATTTTTGAGTAACCCTCTACACCCCAATGCGGGGCTGGAACAAACTTACACTCCCCGCCTCAACCCCCCCATCAAGAGTGACATGCTCCACGACTGAGCCAGCCGCACTGAATAAAGCTGGGGTCCTGGTGTGTAAATACCTCGTCCCAGGTGCTGGAGTGTGGGGCTGTGTCACCCACGAACCTACTCAACAACTACTGTCACGTAGGTCGCTCTCCGCACAGCTTCCAGTCCCGGGCCGCGGAGTCGGAGCTCCAGCGGCGCGGTCCCGAGGGCGCAGGGGCGGGGAGGTGGGCGCGCGCGCGGGGTGGGGGGGGCTGTTCCGGGGCCGCGGGGCGGGAGCGCGCTCAGGCCACCCAGCGGCCCAGGCCGCCCGGCCCTGCTCGGCGAGCGCACCATGGCGGGCCCCGCGTCCCGGCGGCGGTTGCGGCGGCTGGCAGCGCTGGCCCTGCTCCTGGCGCTGGCCCCGGGGCCCCCGGCAACCTGGGCCGGGCAGGTGCCGCGCCCCGCCGAGCGGGGGCCCCCGGTGAGGCTCTTCACGGAGGAGGAGCTGGCCCGCTACGGCGGGGAGGAGGTGAGCGGACGGGAGGCCGCGGGGGAGGCGCGGGCTCCGAGCTGGACGCCCGGCCTGCGGGCTTCCTCCCTCCGGACAGAAGGCCGCGCAGGGACCCGGGGGGTCCGTCCGAGTCGGGGCTGCGCAGACTTGGCCCCGGCCCTGAGCCCGCACGCCCCGGCCCGCGCTGCCCCCTGCCTGCCTTCCGGCGAGCTGCTCCCCTGAGATGCGTTTCGGCTGGTGATCGGCCCCGGGAACCTAGGAACTTTGGGGGGTTTAATGTTAGCATCAGCTGGGGGCAGACCCTTCCGCCTCCTCCGCGGAGTGAGTGGCGGGGGAGGGAGAAGGGAAGTAAAACCTGTGGGGCAGACCCAGGGATGATCTAGGCTTCCCTGCACTTCCTGCCCCGACCTCAAACCCACTTTTACTGCCTGTGCTCTCGGCTGAGAAAGAGCTGGGGAGAGGGCAGAGGGGGAGACCGGAGGTTAAAGACACCCTCCCCCCCAACACACCCACATCAGTCAATAGTCTGGAGGCGTCCAGGAAACTCCTCACAGCCCCCCCTGCCTTTGGGCTGCTGGGGTCCAGTGTGATGATGCGGAGCCTGGGAAGATGCTGCACTCCCCGGTAGAAGGGCCATAGTGGGGCCAATCCGGGAAGAGAGGGGTAAAGTTTGATGCCGAGATCACAGAACCATAGCATGTCAGCGTTGATAGGGAACCGACGTCCTGCTTTTACACACGGGGAAACTGAGGCATGCGCCAGTTAGGGGCAGAACGAGGAAGGGACCATGTCCTCTTGTTAAAACCCTCCAGCCTGGGATCCCTAACCCCAAGTTAGCTAGCCTTTAAATAGACCAGGTTTGAAAGGGGGACAGGGGAAGGGTGGTCAGAAACTTGGCCCTTAGGCAGTAATGGCTGGTTTGAATATCACTGTATACAGACGGTGGTTAGAAGCCCCAGTGGAAGAGAACACAGAAGGAGGGAGACAGGGATGTGACTAGATGTTAAGGGAAACAGAGAACCAGATGATACAGGATCCAGGAATCGTTACAGAAAAGAGTTAACGCAGCAGGCCTACTCTCCTTAGGAAGGCCCGCTGGCAAGAGTGGCTGTTGGCTGATGTCTGGAATTCCAGGGTGTTCCACACTTCCCTAGCAGATGAGGGTGGCTCACTCCGGGCTCTTTATACTGTGTATTTATGTTGAACATTGCTGGACAGAGAGGGCCTACATGGCCAGCTGCCAGTAAAAACCTTGGCCTCTGAGTCTCTAATGGGTAGAGACTAATGTTCTGGGCAGAAACATCGCGCACGTGGTGCTGCATTGTGTTGCTGGTGGAAGAGCCCTGTGTGTGACCTCTCATGGGAAGGACTGAGCATGGGGAAATTCACCCCTGGATTCCTCTAGACTCTGCCTGTGTCCTTTTCTTTTACGATCTCGTATCCTTCTGTACAGTTGTAATACATCTGAGCTCTGAGTACAACTGTGTGCTGAGTTCTGTGAGTCCTCAAAGTCAGTCTTGAAACATGGGAGCGAACTTGGAGACCCCTGGCACAGAACCCAAGAGAAGAGAGAGTTCAAGGTCGAGGGTACTTGTAGCCACAGCTCCAGGGGCTACAGGATGAGGACAGAGAAGAGATCCTGGGTTTTGGGGGTTTTTTAAAATTTTTTATGCTGACATTACGGATACTTAACTAAGGGAAGGAAAGAGGGAAGCTTGAGGTGGGAACAGGTTAAGAAGAGAAGTGTTTTGGGCGTCTATAGGCAGAGAGAGGAAGAAAGTCAGGTAGGAGAGGGGCCGATGAATACTGAGTAGAGCCGTGCTGTTCCCTGAGCCACCCTGGAAGGTTCTGGTTTATGCCTGTTGTCTGGGAAGAATTACTAATGGCACACCCCCTTCACTCTCAGGAGTGTCACTGTTGTGTGACATTATACGGTACCCGAGTTAGAGCTTTGTACCTTTGGATCATGCCTGGCTACCACTCCCTGTTCTTCGGGCTGCAAGCTCTTTGGAGTCTTCCCAGCTGTAAGATGCTTTTATCAGTCAGGCCGGCCCAAGCCACCACCACCTCTCACCGGGATTACTGGATTACTGCAGGGGCTCCCTGGTACACCTGAAACAGAAACAGTAGAAAATAACATATTTGGCTTATTGCAAGGAATTGGTTTATGTGATCATGGGCACTGGTCAGGCAAGTCTGAAGTTCATAGAGCAGGCCAGAATCCCCTGGGCAGTTGCTGATGCCCCAGCCCACCTGAGGTTCTTCTTCTTCTATAGGGAAACCTTAATTTTGTTCCTAAGGCCTTTCAACTGATGCAGTTAGGCCCACCCCAATTATTCTCCTTTACATGGAGTCAGCTCATTATAGATGTTAATCACAACCACACAGTATCTTCATAGCAACACCGAGATACTGTAATTGATCAAAGTTGGCACGTAAAACTGACCATGACAATGGCCATCACAAGAGTGCCTACTCTATGTAGGGATTGTGTGAGGATTAAATGAGATGGTGATATGCAAAGGAGGATAGGCCTGCAGTAATCTTAGCATAGTAAGCCGTTATAAATCTTAGCTGCTACTTTTGTTAGCTTATTACTAAAGTTATAAGCAAGAGGCAGTATAACAGGTCCATAATCCTCTTATGCAATTCAAAAATCAAGCTCTGAACCCAGAAGAGGTTTTTTTTTTAAGATTTTATTTTTAAGTAATCTCTATGCCCAGTGTGGGGTTTGAATTTATAAACCCAAGATCAAGAGTTGCATGCTCTACCAACAGAGCCAGCCAGATGCCCCACAAGGTTTTTTTATTTGTTTGTTTGTTTGTTTTAAGTTATTTAATAGCAAAACCCAACCTGCTCTGAACTCCTTTGGTGACAGAACCTTGTCAGCGCCGACACAAGTCTGTTTATAATGTTCATGTGCTGTCCTTACTGTGAATACTCATGTTCATGTTTCCTGTGCAAATGTTCATCGAGTTGGTTGCGGGGCGCTGCCTCGGACCCCATAGGGAAGACGAGTGAACTTGAGGATTCCCCCTGGTTCAGAGCGGATGTCATCCTCCACCCTCCAAGGGCAACACGATTTTTGCCATCCTCAGAAAATGTGTTTTCCGCCTTCACTGCACGGGAGGATACCAAGGGCAGAGAGGGTCCCCCGCTGGCCCCCACCCCCCCTGATTTCTGGGCCTGGGGCCGGATGGTGCCCGCTCTGTCAGGCGCTATCCTCACCACTTTATTTATTTACTTATTTATTTTTAAGATTTTATTTATTTATTTGATAAGAGATCACAAGTAGGCAGAGAGGCAGGCAGAGGATGGGGGTGGGGAAGCAGGCTCCCTGCTGAGCAGAGAGCCCGATGCGGGGCTCGATCCGAGGACCCTGAGATCATGACCTGAGCCCAAGGCAGAGGCTTAACCCACTGAGCCACCCAGGCGCCCCTATCCTAACCACTTTAAAGCACCAGCTCATTTAATGACCACCACAGCCTCACGAGGGAGGGGCTCTTACCTCATTTGTCATGGAGGAAGGAGGCAAGGGGAGGTTAAAGGAACTTGCCCAAGGTTACACAGCGAGGAGTCCTCAAGGTGAACCAGGCGCTGCTCCCTCAGGCCTGAACAGGAAAAGCAACTACCAAGAGCGCCCCTCTCCGTCCTTGCGCAGTCCTAGAACCGTGCCAGGCAGTGACCTGCCCCACGGGGCTACCGGTTCTAAGAAGATACCAGCGTGCCAGCGTGCCGGGAAAGGTAGTTTGGCTGTGGGAGTTTATTTGGCGGGACTCTGGATCCCGAGCTGGCTGAGGCCCCCTGGGCTTCACAGTTATTCTTCGTAGATGGAATTTGCCTGTTCTCAGCACCAGCTGTCCTCGGAAATCTGTGCTAAGGTCAGGAGGTGACACAGTGACATTTGTTTTCTGCTTTTCTAATACTGAATGATAGGGAGGAGTAAGACTGTGCTTCTTCCAGAAAGATCATTCTGAACAGACATGAGGAAGATACAGACAGTGAAGGCGGTGGGGTGGAGGCTGGAGAATGAGGAGGAGAAACCGCCCTCTCTACGTGTGCAGTCGAGGGACGGCTTGTAGACGGCTGTGTCCGGGCGTACTTCGTGCACCATCCCCCAGGACACACACCCACAACACAAGTTCTGTCAAACAATGCTGCTTCTTACTACGTGTGATGCACCCCAACATTTTCTATTTTCTGTTCCATTTTAAACTTTTCCTTTTCTACTTCATTAAAAAAATTGGTTAGTAAGTCACTAAGTGAATCCACGATCCATTAATAGGTTACCGATGCCACGGCGGTCAGAAAAGAACCCGGCCTCGGATCCTCGGGGGGGCTCCGTTATTTCTGCAGAAGCAAACATCTGCAGCAGTTTCCCTCTTTACCAATGAGGGCCTTTGGCTCTGTCCTTGGCCCCCGGTTCAAGGGCAAGGTTGAAGGCTCAGGGGCCCGCTGTCCTGCGTGTACCCAGTCTCGGGCCTCTCCCTACCTCTCTTCGCCCTGCTGCCTCATCTGCCCTTCCGTGGTCGTTCTCGTGGCCCTCTCCTGTCCCTGCTTGACAGCAGGCGGGGAGGAAGGCCAGACGGTGAGGCAAGTCCAGACCCCGAGGAGAAAGGCGAGGCCTCATTCATGCAGGGGTTCCCCTGGTTCCTGTCCATCTGGGTGCTTCTGACCCACTCCGTGCCTCACTGGTGGTCCTGAGTCTTGTGGATGAATTTCCCAGGCCCCCCTCACCCTGTCCTGGTCCCAGGCAAGTGCGCTGTCTTCGTGCTGTGTGGCCCCCAGTGGGGCAGGCCAGGGAGTGGAATGAACTTGGGTTCTAAGGCTCCAGAGACTGCTCTGATTCCCTCTGGGACTCGGGGCAAGTCTCCCAACTCCCCGGCCTGGACAGCTGCATCTGGAAAATGAAGGTATTGGATAATCTTCAAGGCCCTTTCAGTTTTAACTTAAAATGCCTCTAGAATCCTTATCTGTCACTTGGGAAGTACATTTTTTGTCTGTCAAAATCTAGATTAAGGATCCTGGTAACTAACAAACTGCTAAGGGCTTCCTATCTCTTGCCTTGGTTAATCCTCACAACAACCTGATAAGTGGATACTCTTATAATCTTACTACAGAGGGGGAAACTGCGGCACAGAGAGGTTAAGTAATCTGCCCAAGGCAGCACAGCTTATAAGTCGTGGCTCAAACCCAGGTCTGTTTGATTTGAGGTGACTCCTCCTGTGGGCTCTTGGAAAAAGGCAGACCTCCTGCTGTTACTGCAGACCTGCTGTAGAGATGAAAAAAACGAAGCATCCTTCCAGACGGATGAGAGGGTGGGGAGCCCGGTGGGAAGCTGGTGATGAGCATGTGTGTCTTTATCTGTCTGCAGGGACATTTGTATTTTGGAGTCTGCATTTCTGCAAGACTTCCACTCACCCTCTGTCTTCTCAGTTGCCTGAGTTACCCCCGGGGCCTGGAAACCATGCCCGCTGCTCTGCTGCCAGTGGACTCCCCAGCTCCACAGGCCTGGAACGACCCCTCAGCCCCACTCCCAGCGCACTTGACGTTTAACCGATAAGGCCATTCCTCTCTCTGGAATGTCTGTAACAACATTCCTTTCTGCCCCTTTGCTGGGACTTCTTCTTTGCCCCAACACCTTCAATGTATGGTTTCATGAGGAGAGAGATATTTAATTGTTGGAGTTAAGGGTGTTAGTGATAAGATGCATGTGGTTCTAGTTTATGTACGTGAATGTCATGTTTCTATGCCTCTTTGCATACAAGGAAGGAGTTACGTATTCAAGGAAAAGCGTCAGGATGGAAAATATGACCAAATGCCATGGGTAAAATTATAACTGTTAAAATAGTGTTTAAATTGAAATAAGATGTAACCCCACTTGATAAGCTATTGAAGTCAAGAAATACATAATCACAGTGAAAGAAAGGCCGTTTAAAAAAAAAAAAAAGCAGGCTTCTGGCTGGTTAAGCCATGCCTTTTAAAATGACCCGTATTGGAGTGCTGGCTGACTCGTAGGTAGAGCACACAATTCTTGATCTTGGGGTGAGTTCGAGCCCCACATGGGTGTAGAGATTATTTTTTTTAAATCTTAAAAAAAAAATTTAAATAGGGGCACCTGGGTGGCTCAGTTGATTAAGCCTCTGCCTCTGGCTCGGGTCATGATCCCAGGGTCTTGGGATTGAGCCCCAACTAGGGCTCTCTGCTCAGCGGGTAGTCTGCTTCTCCCTCTCTCTCTGCCTACAGCTCCCCTGCTTGTGCACGTGCTCTCTCTCTGCCCCCCTGTGTCAAATAAATAAATAAAATTAAGATTAAATAACTCTTGGTTGAGGTGGAGCACATGTCCACCAAGACAACGAAGTTCTGGAGACTGTCTGTCCGGAGGTGATAGAGATGTAATAACCAACCACTCACTGAGCTCCTGCGCTGGGCCTACTCTGTGCTCACCTATGCTGTGTCCTTCAGCGTGCCTGCAAGGTCATTGGGTGTTATCCATACCTAACGGTCAGAGAAACTGAGGCCTGTGAAGTTATGTGATGGTGAGATACATTTCCTCGGTCGAGTTGCATACCTTCCCAGAGCCCCAGCTCCTCTCTCTGTGAAATGTAGTCATGAAAACTTGACCTTAAGCCCCACAAGGGCAAGAAGTTTAAGGCCCAAGCCTAGAGGAGACCAAGCAGTGTGCTCTCAGAAATCTAGAAGTTCCTGTGTACCCAGCTGCAGCAGCCCCCTTCACCCCAGCCTAGGAACCGATGGTTGGTGTCCCCGTACCCTCAGTGGGGCTGAGACAAAGGAGGCCTGGTCTTGCGTGTTCTAGAATGTGCCAGTTGCCCCAGCCCAAGTCCACCCTGATGGTAGTTAGGAAATTCGTGCCATCTGTTTTTGCGTTGTTCTCTTCGGTGGTGGTGGGAGGGGATAGGAATTTGAAGATAACATTTTATCCCTATAAATACAGCAAAAAATATACTATGAGACTGTGAGCACATTGGGGAGACAGCATTGCTTGTATATTTCTAGCACTGTAAATGGTTTTTTGAAGAGCAGATTGCTTACATTTTTAATAAGTGATGACATTGTTCATGTACTTTGGTCCAGGAATATAACTCAACAAATTATAAACTAGCTAATAGAAAGATATTCGTAATCCTGCCATTTATGGTTTTAAAGAATTGGAAAGAGCCCAAATACTCAAAATAGAAGAAGAGCCCCCCAACCGGTACACAGTATCACTAATATAAAATAGTGCTGTGTTAGTGACAACCATTTTGGTTATTTCAATACATGGGAATGTTTATAGGAAGCAATATTACCTGTAAGAAGCAAAATATAAAATTGATCATTTATACTGATTGCATCCACGTAAGTACATTAACCAAGATGAAAGGAGATTTGGGTTGATTTTTAAAAATTCACCATTTAACATACTTTGAATTCCTTTCTATGTAGATTTGCTTTGGTCCCTGGGATTTTCTTTTCTTTCTTTCTTTCTTTCTTTCTTTTTTTTTTTTTTCCCCCAGAAAGGTATTGCCATGGGCTTGTCATGATACTTTGTCACTTTTCCTAAGTCTGTGAGTGGACGTGACATTGGGCAGGCAGGGGCGAGCTCCTGATGGGATGAGCTGGCTGAGGACTGGCTCAGGGATGGCCGCTTTGTACCTTCGGCCGCTGCCGTCTGCACATCCTGTGGTGGGACGAGATGTCACCAGCTTGGGCTGGAGAAGCGGAGATCTTCAGCTCCCTCCAACAGCTTCTCTCCTGCTTTCTAGGAGGATCAGCCCATCTACATGGCAGTGAAAGGAGTGGTGTTTGATGTCACCTCTGGAAAGGGTAAGTGGCTCGGCTTTATGAATCCTTACTTCTGGGGAGCTCGGCAGCCAGAGTGGGCACTGGATGTGTGAACAAAGGGAGGGGACACTGGCCAGGTTCTTTTCCCTCAGACGGAGATAACATTCTTCGTCAGTGTTGTACTTCCACAGTGGTTTTCTAATGAGGTCACGCTCCTGCTCAAAAGCCCTCCATGGCTCCCTGCTGCCCATGTCATCAAATCCCAACTTGATGTTTTTACCATGGTTGAAGCAGTGAGAGGAAAAGTGTTGCTTTGCAAGGTGTTGGGATCGCAGAACATGACAGAACATTTTAATGTCACTTCATGGTTTCTCTAGTGGTAATTACCGATGATATCATGGCAGTTTTGTTATGGTTCATTGTTACCCGATACCAAGCAAAAGATGTTGAACTGAGGAGACTTGGCTTCCACCAACATTTAAGAAGACTGAGCATTCTTCCTGTTTGCATTTTAAATATTTTTAAGAGATTGTTTTCACTCTAGATTTTTTAAAAATCACCTTTCAGTCCAGCATGTGTGACTTATTCCAAAGTCTGCATTAGTGGAACCCAGCCTGACGGCAGGGGCTGGCTTATTGGGCTTCATGTCTTCTCTGCTTCCCCTCTCCGTGGGCCTGGAGGCTTCGGCAGCACCGGATTGGGCTCAGAAGCCCCCTCCCCCACCACAGACCGTCTCCTTGCTGCCTGGCGTGCATGTCCACACTCACGACTTCTTCCTTCTTCTCCACTGCAGAGTTTTATGGACGAGGAGCCCCCTACAATGCCTTGACTGGGAAGGACTCCACCAGAGGGGTGGCCAAGATGTCTCTCGACCCCGCAGACCTCACCCATGACACTGTGAGCCAGATTATGAGCCTTTGTCAAAATGTCCCACCTGCCTTGGCCATGGCCTTTTTCACCTAGGCAATAGCAAAGCTTCCTAATTAGCCTGTTGATCTTCCGTCCACTCAGTGTGGCCAACTGTTTTCTTGAAACAGAGATCTTACTATGCCACTCCTACTCAGACACCTCCCAGACTCCCCAGTACCTGCAGAGTCATGTCCAAGCTCCCATGAACTTGGGACCTTCACAGTTTGGCTCCAACCTGCCTTGGTGGTCCCCTCCCCCTTGCAGTCTGCACCCGCCACCCCCAGGCTCATAGGTTTGCTGTTGGTCTCGGACACCCATTCCGCAGGCCGCTCTGGGCACGAACAGGGTTGAGAAGCAGAGTATCCTTCATGTTCATAGTCCTATGAAAGAGAAAACAGCATTGACAGAAGCCATTTGAGGGCCTCAAAATCCCAGCAGGGGGGCCGGCATTCACCCAGCTGTGCTCAGATGAGTCAGACTCACAAACCACAACATTACAGAAAGATTCAGGAGCCAAGGAAGGGGAAGGGTGTATGAATCTGTCACGGGAGAGGGGTAGAGGGCCATGAAAAGAACGTGGGTGCAGACTGCGTAGCGTGTACCCGACCCTGCCCCAGACTGGGTGTTCTCTGGAGTCATGAATTCCCACATCAGTCAAACAGCAAAGGGCCCCTGCCCCACCATCCCCCTACACACAGGGGTGGTTCTTGAAAAGTCGGTTGGTTGTTGAGATACGTTGTCGCCAGCATTAGGGGTGTGGGGGCAGGGGGGTGGGGTGGTGAGAGTCCAGTGCAAGGCATGACTCACTCATCCCACCCCCCCACCCCTCCCCCGTGTCGCTTGGGCTTTTCTCCCCAAGACGGGCCTCACAGCTGAGGAGCTAAAATCCCTAGACGACGTCTTCACCAAAGTGTACAAAGCCAAGTACCCCATCGTGGGCTACACGGCCCGGAGGATTCTCAACGAGGACGGCAGCCCCAACCTGGACTTCGAGCCTGAAGACCAGCCCCATTTTGACACAAAAGACGAGTTTTGATATTCCATCCTGGGATCGTGTTCCTGATGGGGGGCGGGGCAGGGAGACCCTCAGCTGCCCGAGCCTCTGGGCACCCGGACCCAAATAAAGCAGACGTTGAACCGGGAACCCTGAATGCTTGTTATAGTCCTTGGTCGAGTGTTCTGTCCCCATGGCACCTCCCCCACCCCCGCACACTGACCAGGCGGGTCAGGACGGTGGGGCCAGGAGCGCCCTCGGTGTCACCGTGGAAGTGACTGACTGCTTCAGATTTCTGTTTTTTTGTACTTGAACCAGATTCACTGTGACCATGTTTACTTTAGAATGAGCACGAAAATAAACTTCTTATTTTTCACAAGAGAAGATTCTTCCCCACACGCCCTCTCCTTGAGGCCTCATCTGCTCCACGGGCAGGGGCAGCCTTGTGCGTGGGCCGCCCCTTCACAGTCCTGCCTGCAGTGTCCCCACCCCTGAGGGGCCGTCCTCGCCATCCCCACCCGGGGAAGGTACAGTGGGAGCGGTGGGGAGGGGGACGCCAGAGGGGCTGGCTCGACACTGCCACCAGGACAGAGTGACCCCCTGACTGGCTTCAGCCCCATCTGGGCTGGAAAGTGGTGGCCAGGGCCTTGTGGCCGGAGCCTGGCCTGGACGTCGCCCCAAACTTGGTAAGGTCCATGCAACACGCGGGACTCGGATTAGATTCCATAAGGATTTCATTCCTTTTGAGGGGGGATTTTTTTCCCCTCTAAGGGACACTGGCCCTGTCTGAAGACATTTTTATATGTTTGTTGTCACAGCTGTAGGATTCTACTGGTAGCTCGTGTTAAACAGCCTACAGTGCACAGGACAGCCTTCCCTCCCCAGACCAAGAACCTCTGGCCCAAAGGGTCTCATGTGTTGAGGCTGAGAAGCGCCACGTTAAACTCATCCTGGAAATTTTATAGTAGAGATGAATTTCTTTGACAGAAACTAAATAGCATCTCTTCCCAAGAGAGAATTTTTACATTAAGTGGAAGATGCTCCTAAGGGGACTGAATGTTCAAAATGCTGATGCTGGGGCCCAGCCCCAGGGCCCCAGATTCCGGATTTCTAGAACATGGCCCGGGAGCTGCATTTTTAATGAGCACCCTCCTGCCCCCCTCCCCCCAGGAGACTGTGACATGAATGGGCTCGGACAGACTTTGATAAACATTACCTTCTGTCTCACCTGTCACCTCAGGGAGAACCTACCACAGCCTTTCTGAGGACCAGGCTTAACCTCTGCCTGGTTCTTCCATGTGTGCAGACTAGAGACTCTCCCGGTGAACTCTGGAGTCCCACTCAGAAGCTGGGAGCTTGGTGACCACCCACCCAAGAGTAAAGGGCCTGGAACTTATCAGACCAGACTCTTTGGCCTGGAATTCAGAAAGGCCTTCATGTGGCCAAGGTAGTCTGTACCCGGACATGTGGCCCCAAAAACACATGACACTTGAGTGCACACAGATGGTTACAAGTTTCTGGAAACACCTGAGTGAGGACTTCTTTTACCAAACACCTGCAACCCACTTCCTGCCTTATCAGGCAGTGATGGGGGAGGAGTCCCTGCCTCAAAGCCTGGGCTGCAGGCTGGGAACTTTCCAGGACCACTGTCCTCCCCACGCCCCTCTCTCCTTGATGTCCCACCCCTCACAGCAAAGCATGGTTTCCCTCAAGGCTTCAGGCTCCCCACTCCTGGGGCAGTTCCGCCCACTTCGCTGCCCTATACCCCAGCAAGGGGCTTCTCTGAATCAGAATGTGTCTCATTCAGAGATTCTAGGACAGAGCACACAGAAACCCAGGCAGCCTGGAGAGGCCCCACACAGGGTGAGCGCAGCTCAGGGAAGGGAAACCCAGCTGGCCCTGTCCCTGGGCCCACTCCACGGATCGCTGTGATTCCTAGAGACCACCTACAGGGCCCGACTCTGAGGGAGGGCAGCTTGAGGGCACAAAGGCTGCACAGGCTTTTCCAGAAAGGGCAGGCAGGCTGCCTTCGGGTGGCAGGGAATCTGGCCAGGCAGGGGTTGGCCCTGCAGACGTGCACCCAGGACATGCCACATAAGCACGGCCTCAAGAATTACTTAATACCACGATGTGTTGGTCACCTCTGATGCCCCATTCGCAGCCTGTCGGCCCCCCACATGTGGTGGTATCTCTCAGTGCCAAGTTCAGCCATTTTCCCCTGGGCTTCTCTGCCAAGCGAGCCGTCTAAGCCATTCTAGGGCACTCCAGCCGGCAAGGGCAAGGAGCTAACATCCCAGCCCCCCGGAACACTCCTCCACCAACAGGGGCTGGAGTCTGCAGAGGCCTCCCCGCACTGAGGCTCGTTCTTTGGGCTCCTGAGAGGGTCTCAGGTGGGACTGAGCCCCAGCTGCACACAGAGGTGATCCGCTCAGTAACGCCCCTGGACCTGTGTTACTCCCCTCAGTCCCCTGGGCCTCAGCCCAAGGATCATTTCCCAAATGTCTGTCCCTGCGCACCAGCCCCTACCCAGCAGCGGCACAAGCCAGGGTAAGACACAATTGACTTCCTCAGACACCAATGGATCGCCTTAGGCCAAACCCGGGTTTACTAGTAGCACCTCACCCCTTTGCACACTTACCAGTTTCCTAAGTCTCCTTCCTGCGACCACAGCTGTGTAAGTAATGACCCCCAGAACTTACTTGTGTGCAATGGCTCCTCCTCGTGCTCGGAGGTGCAGTGGCCAGTGACTCTGCGAGGGCACCGTTGGGGATGCGGGTCCGTCCCGGCTGTCTGGGGCCTCCGCCTGAACGAAGAAGCGGGGCTCGCTCACATTTCCCGGGGGTGGAGCCGGTCCTGGGCCGGAAGTTCCATTCCTCTCCCCGCATGACTTCGCACGCAACTGGGCTGTCCCTCCTTTTGTGACCCGACCTCTAGCGTCAGACAATGTCACCTCCACACCTCATGGCAGCCACAGAGCCCGCCCAGGGTCAAGGCACACCAGGCCTATTTGGGAAAATATGACATGCCACAGGCCCCTTGCTCCTGATCTCACGAGATTCTTACAAAAGGAAATACTCTTGTTTTCAGGTTTCCTGTGTTTAGCTTGATTGCCCGGCACGTGGCAGGTGTGCAGTCCATTGCTTTCGTCTCGTGGGGAGAGACAGGTTTCAGGGTCAGACTGACGGGTACGAGTCCCCATTTCATCTCTTACCGCCTCTAGAGTCCCAGGTGAGTTTTTTTTAGCTTCCCAGAGCCTCAGTTTCCTAATGTTTAAAATGAGAGCCGAAACTCCCACTTCACGAGGCTGGTGCTAGCACCGGATGTGCCATGTCGTAATGCCCCGAGCAGATTGCTAACACCTGCCGGGTGCCACTTCCTCTTTCCTCTTCCCCTCCCATTCGACTCGGGACTGAATGCTTCTCAGACTTCCCAGCAGGTTCACAGACCGACATGAGAAGAAATCGTCAGTTATGCGTCCAGGGTCTGGGCGATGGGCTGGCTGGGAGAAATCAGGGTGCCCAGCTTCAGCCCATTCTCGTCCCCTCCCCAGATACTTGCCGCTCAGCCCAGAACTTTGAACAGTAACCCAGTTCTGCTGATGATATCTCCCTCCCGCAGTTCAGGCTCTTTGGTGTCTCAGATGCCCTGGAGATTCTCCCAGAGTCCCAAGGGCTGTGGAGAAACATCTGCCCACCTCCCCCAAGAGTACTGCCTGGACCGCTGTCTTGCTGCCCGAGGCCTAATATCAGGTGTGCCTGGGGTGTGCCCCCTGTGGTGCAGCTCCCCACCACACCCGATGGTTTGGGTGCCTGCCGACCATTCACTTCCCCTGGGGTTGGGCCCTGCCTCACACTCTAGAAGTTAGGTGACTTCCATTCCAGAGGATGCCTTACTCGCAATGTCCCCAGGCCTTTGCACATGCTGTTCCCTCTGCCTGGAAGGCTCTTCCAACTAACTGCCTACTCTGTCACTTCCCTCTTGCTTACGTCACCTACAATACCTTGTCCTGGCTTAGATACCATCTCATCAAGGAAGCTTTCCCGGACCCCTCCCTGCCAAGATGGCGCCCGCATCAGCACCGATTCTGCTGCCCCACGACAGTGTTTTCATTCGTCATTCTTGCCACCAGCCCTGTTCTCAGCTGTCTCACCACCACCTAGTGCAATGAAAGCCCAGCACCTTCTGCTTGATAGGTGAACAAGAGAATGCACTGGTTCTCCCACACGTGGGGTACCCCTCGCCTTGGTGACCCTCCTCACCCTTCACTCGGGGATGTAGGTCCGAATTCTGGGCCCCATCCTGGGCCAGCACCACAATGCCCACCCCGACCAAGGCCTCCAACAGAGCCCACTGGGCATCACCTCCTCCTGGACCAACCATGCCTGAGCCTTTCCAAGGCCCTGTCATGTGGGCAACATACAAAAATAGTCAGTGGTTCCCCTGGCAACCACCACGGCAGATGGTAACCGGCACGGACAGTCTTGGAAAGCTTGGAGGCCGGGAGGAAAAGGAAGCCTGCTCCGACTGGTAGCTCTCCTGTCTGGGCCGGGCAGGGGGCCATCCAAGCTGCCTCTCCTCCCCTCTTGGCTTCCTGGGGACCACCTGTTCTGAAGCCCAAAGGGAAAAAATGGGCTAGGGGAGTTGCCCACCTGCCCATATCATATGCATCCCTGGCAGTCCCTGTGTTGTGCCTCTGTCCCCTCCCGGTGGGGTCAGTGAGTCCTCCTCTGGCTGCCCGGCCTTATCCAGATGAGGTCACCAGCAGGAGACTCAGTCTTGCTGCCAGAGGCCTCATTTCAGGTGTGGCCATTGTGCCAAGCTGTCCCAGGCCTCACCCGGAGCATCTGGGTCTCTGCCCAAGTCTTGGGCTCCCTGGCTCTCGGCCCTACTGGCCCCCTCTCCAGCCAGGCCCACGGCCTTGTTCTTGCCAGGCCTCCCCCATGGCTCAATCTCAGCCCCGCCTGAGCCCTGCTCCTGTCGCCACTGAGCTCCCCTCCAGGATGAGTGTAGGGCTTGGGGCTGTGTGGGCTGAGGTCCCGGAGGCCCTGGGGTTTGGGATTCAGGGGGCAGGAGCTGCCGAGGGTGCCAGGAGAGGAAAACAGAAGAGTATGGCTGAAGGGTGAGGCCAGAGGGAGCTGCTGACCCTCTGCAGGCAGCTGGGCTCTAGCCGAAGCCCCCAGAGGGAGAACCAGCAGCTGAGAGAGGAAAGGGCGAGGCAGGACTCGGAGTGAGCTGCTGAGGCGTCTGCAAAGGGAAGCCCAAGGTTTCCAGGGGGCAGGTGGTGGATGTGGCCCTACTGGGCACTGGCCTGGCCTGGCCTGCTCTCTTCCCAAGAGCCAGGCTTTGCCTCCCCAACTCACCCCCTCGTCCTGGGACAGTGACCTTGCCGCATCCTCCTGGCTGTGTCACCCCCACTCGGCCCAGCCCATTCCTGAACTTGCCCCTCGCGGCTGCCCCTGCCTCCTCCGCCCACTCACCCCACTACTTCACGGGGCTGCAGGCCTCTTGCCTGAGTCCCCTGCCTGTCAGTGGCCTGGCAAGCGTGGCACTTGCTGGTATCTCCCCAAGGGAGGCGGTGGGGCCTGGGTCCACCTGTGGGAGCTCACAGCTGAGGAGGCAGCCACAACCACCCCAGAGACGGGAGAGGCTAATAAGGGCCTTGGGACCAGCGATGCCCACATGGAGGGCAGCTGAGCCATGGCTGGGGGCCGCTGGGGCTCACGTTTCCACATTCCTGGTGCCACTGCTCAGGGCTCCCAGGTAAGGGTTTGACCTCCCCACTGAGCAGCTTCTTGCCAGCTAGACCCCAGAAACACACCTGTTCCCCTCCTGCCTGAGCCCACTCAGCCTCTCTTTCCCATTTAGTCATGACCTTCCCCTTAACTCTCAGCCATAATCCTCTCTCTGGTCCGCACCACCACATCCTGTCTCACCATCCCCTTAAAGCTCAGGCAGTCTCTTTTCCACAGCGTATTAATTTCACCAGATTTCACATATCCATTCCCCCACCAAGCGTCTGTGGACTTCATGCCCACTACGTGCACAGCACTAGGCCAGGTCTTGGGGCTGGGGTACGGTACGAAGACAGGAAAATAAATGCAAGGATTGTCCTTGCTCTTAAGGGTTTCCAAGGAGAGCGGTGGACTGAGCTGCAAAGAAGTTTCCCTGGCCCCAGGAGCTGCTGACCTGCGGGGACCCCAGCCACAGGGTCCTGGGCGTGACAAGGTGGGTGCATGAGGCTGCGGAGGGACATTGGGATTTTCATGGAAACTTCAACCCACAGTGACCACTTGCATGGGACGACAGTGCCTCCTGGTGGTTGATTCATGGAACTCTCCAGCAGCTGTTCTGTAAAGCCCAAAGGATTAAGCTCTCAAGAGCTTCTATTTTTGGTTCCCAATATTTCCATAATGAAATGCCTACAGGAGCAGCCAGAGGGCTTCTCAAAGGGCCCGAGAGCTGCACGGCTGAACTCCCGTGATCTGCAGCTATCTGCCCTCCAGCGGTCAGACCGGCGCCTTGCTCTCAGGTGCGGGTCTCTTTTCCACTGGGTTAGACCCAAGGGTCTCAGGACAGTGGCTCTGTTCTCCGTGACGAGTCTGGCCTCAGAGGGAATGCCGTGTGCACATTCAGCGTGACGTGTTGGAAAGAACACTGGGTCCAGGGTCAGGAGGCTTGGGTGCTCGCCCCACGTCAGCCGCTAACTCACAGCGAGAAAATAATCACGGTGAGAGCTGTGTTGATTCGGTATTTACTGAACCAGCCACTGCAACAGGAGCTTTAGGTACGCTGGTCCTCACAACACACCTCTGAGGTTGGGGCTATTATTTCCATGTTAGAGGGGAAGAAATCAAGACATGGAGAGGTTAAGTAAGCTCACAATGTGGGGGCGCCTGGGTGACTCAGTGGGTTAATGCCTCTGCCTTCAGCTCAGGTCATGATCCCAGGGTCCTGGGATCAAGCCCCACACTGGGCTCTCTGCTTGGCAGGGAGTCTGCTTCCTCCTCTCTCTGTGCCTGCCTCTCTACCTACTTATGATTTGTCTGTCAAATAAATAAAATCTTTAAAAAAAAAAAAAAAAGCTCACAATGCATGGCAGTCAGGACTCGGACTCACGGTTCTGGAGACCAGCTATGCTCCACTGAATTATGGACCTAAAAGAATCAGAAACCAGAGGCAGGATCCACAGAGCGCTGCTTTCAGATGTTCCCCGGGTGGCGGTGATGTGGAGTCACCTTCAGAATCGATGGGGCCCTCCAGCTCTAGGCTTCACCGAGCCCAGGGCCATCGGGGGTTCGGGAGGTGAAGGTATGAGGAGGAAGGGTTGGGCCCTAATCCCCACAGGTGTACAGCAGAGCACAGGCACAGCGGAAACCACACCGAGGGCAGAGAGATCCTCCTGCCTGCCAGCCCATCCACCTGGAAGCGGAGAGCATCTGCCTTCTACAACACTCTCCTCCGTGCTGTGCCACATATCCCACAAATTCATAGACCCACCATTTTTTACAACTCATGGAGAACCACTTTTTTGGGCAGGGGGGTACAGCAAGCCAGCAGTGGGGAGAGGGGCAGAGGGCGAGCAAGAGGGAATCCTAAGCAGACGCCGGCTGAGCGTGGAACCAGACACGGGGCTCAATCTCATGACTCTGAGATCACGACCTGAGCCGAAGTCGGGTGTTTAACCTGCTGAGCCACCCAGCGCCACACCACCCCCCCCTTTTAGAACATTTTATATTTTTAAGTTGGTGCATTTGGCAAACTCTTATTGAGACCTACTGTGTGCCTGGCACTGGGTTAGGTCCTGAGTCCGTGGTGGTGAAGGAAGCCAGCATGGCCCTGCCCTTGGGAGTCTGCTATCAGGAGGAGACAGGTGATAAACACACGATTCTAAAAAGCAGAATCACACGCCATGATACGGGCTGACAGGAATGACAACACAGGGGTCGGGGAGCAACAGGGTGGCAGGGGCCCTAATAAGGCAGCACGGGCTGGGAGAATCTGCCCGAAGAGGTGACAGTTAATGGAGACCAGAACTGCGTTTTTAGCTTATACCTTCCATTGGTAAAGGACTTCCCCGTGCTCAGGCACAGAGCCTGCTTCTCTCTGAGTTCCTGGGATCCTCCCGCTGGACAGGGGAGCAGGCATTGTAACCTTCCCTCTGCCGGATCACCGGATGTCCCTCCAGGGATGGAGAATTTTGAGCTTCTTTTTGAGAGAAGATCTCAAAGCAGGGGCTGTCTTGGGGGTGGGGAGGTAATGGGGCCCAGGACCCGCCAATTCAGAAATCAGAGAGGTCCCGGGCAGTCGGAGCCTTGAACTCCGCTGTGACACGAAGAGCGGAAGTCAGCTCTGACAGGCACGGGGCAGGACTCACACTCCAGTCTGCAGGGAAGGAGCTTGGGGTCTGTGCCCGCCACCCCCCACTGCGCGCGCGCGCACACACACACACACACACACACACACACACTTGCACGAGAACACACTCCAGCTCAAGCTCACGGCTGTGCTGATCTTCTCGTTCCCCCCTTCCGTGGTGCCGGAGCTGACATTGGGCGGACCACGCGTGGCTTTGCCAGCGGCCGCCTGTTAGCAATCCGAATCTCAGAGCAAATCTCAGAGCAAATCCCTCCATGCAAATTTCAAGAGCACCTTTAGGGCTTTCTTAAGAAATATGAGTACTTTGGCTTTCATTATTACATCAGATCAAAAAAACAATTCAAAGAACAGTTTTCATTTCCTGCTATGATGAACAATAAAACCAAGTAGAAAAATAAGAGTGTATTAAAAAAACAGATACTCAAGTACTTCTCAGAGGACTTATACGCATTTTCTTCACTACATGCATACTCCTACAAATGACTCCGTAATCTACTATGAGAGGTGGTTCTTCACCTATGTAAGGAACTTCAGTAAATTTTTGTTGAATGAGTGAACAATATGGAAATGGATCTATGACTTTAATTTGTGCTTTTTCTTTAATTTTTTTTTCAAGTAAGAGCAACAGTAAACATACTGAAGTTCCTGTTTGTCCAGATCCTAAGCCCATAGAACAGTGATTGCTACAAACATTACCCGTCATAGCTAATAATCAAATTAATGTGCATTTATCAACCTAGGAAGAAAAACTATCATGTGGCAGAACTAATTCTAATCTGATAATTGACTGGACTTCAGTCACCTGTGACATGGTCAAGAGAAGGAAACTGGGACTACTAGGTTTGTAATGACCTCACTTACCGATGAACCATCTTTGAACCCTCACTCCCACCCACCCCCCATTGAAACCCTGCTAAAAACAGCAGCTGCAGTCTATCTTCCCCCTCCTGTTAATCTGGCTCTGGAAATGTATTTAGGCTCCAAGTTCAGAGGAGAGAACTTGCAAGCAGGAAAGAGTTCACTAGGGCGCGCCCACAAATAGAGGGCGCTGGAAAGCTGGGGGGCACCTGCAGCTCCCTGGCTCCCTGTTTACCTCTGGTTCCTCTGGAGACTCCGGAAGTATTTCTTCACCCCAGCAGCACCCCAGAGACGTCAACACCGGCGGGCACGTGTCCCCAGTCTGATGCCTCCGTCTGCACCCAGGCAGGGAGCTCCCCGTTTCCCTTCGTTGCCTCTGCCTGGGATGGCGGAGCTTCCCGCAGTTGCCACCTCTATGACGCATTTTTGGCATTCTCTGCCATTAGTGTCAGGTGACCCGAGCCATTTTCTGGCCTCTGGGGGCCTTTTGTGCCAGAGCGGACTCAGGGAAGAAGGGCAGACCCAGTTTCGTGAACCCTGCAGGTGGTCAGTAGCTGGTGGCCCCTGGGAACAAAGCGAGACCTCCGCTCCCCCCGGGCAGGCTTCTGCCTCTCCGGGAGAAGGGACAGTGAGGAGAAAGGGGACAAGTGCCATCTCAAGTCCAGGTGTGTCTGGCCCACCTCACCCCACCCCTGCCTCCTTGCTGAGCTGCCCCTTACCCCAGCCTGGCCCGGCTACACAGCGCACCCGGGAGATGAGACCATGGGCTCCTCTATGGCTCGCAGTGTCCCTGGGAGGGTTTGGGGAAGGGGTGGTCGTTCTGGATGTCTCTCTGTGAGTGCGGTCTGGCCCTGCCTCAAGCCCAGGCCAGAGCAGAGGTCTCTGGAAGACCCGCAGCACAACTAAGGCACAGCCCCGCGGCCACCCGCCCCAGCAGCAGCCCCACAGGGCTGGCCAGACAGCAACCATGGCCTGGAAAGGAGAACCATGCAGGTCCTGTGTAGGAAAGTCCAGCGGATCGTAGACACTGAGCTAGCCGAGGACACCCAGGTGAGAGCTCTCGAGCGAGGTGGCCAATGTGAGCAGAGCTTGGTGGGGAGGGCGGGAAGCTGGGCAGAGTTGGGAGATAGATGGCAGGAGACTTTATTCATTTATTTGACAGACACAGAGCACAATCAGGGGGAGGGGCAGAGGCAGAGGGAGAAGCAGACTCCCCACTGAGCAAGGAGCCGATGCAGGACTGATCCCAGGACCCTGAGGTCATGACCTGAGCCCCAGGCAGACCTTAACCAACTAAGCCAGGTACCCCTCTTAAAAATCTTTCATGGGATGCCTGGGTGGCTCAGTGGGTTAAAGCCTCTGCTTTCGGCTCAGGGTCCTGGGATCGAGCCCTGCATCGGGCTCTCTGCTCAGCCGGGAGCCTGCTTCCTCCTCTCTCTCTGCCTGCCTCTCTGCCTACTTGTGATCTCTGTCTGTCAAATAAATAAATAAAATCTTAAAAAAAAAAAAAAAATCTTTCATAGCTACTAGCTCTGTTGATTCTCAAACATCTGGGACCCCATCTCCCTTGCAACACAAGTCTGGAATAAACAAAAAATGGTCACATGAACAGGAACTAACAGTCTTTCTCGGGCTTTGTGTCTCCCTCAGCCCCTGTGCAGGGCCTCTGAGCTCAGGAGCTGGTCCTTCCCTTCCAGCTCCAACTTTCTGAGGTGACATTTACAACAACTGCCCTCAGTGTCCCCAAAGCCTCAGGGGGTGGGAGGAGCATTGCGGTAGATGGGGCACTGCCCATGTGGGTACCGGCTCCCACAGGCTGAGCCAGGCAGCCATGGTGCCCAGCACCCTTCCTTATTTATTTATTTATTTATTTAAGATTTTTATTTTTTTAAGATTTTTTTTTTCTCTCGGGATAAATGCTTTCTTTAAAGACACCTGTGGACTCCTGGTGTCCTAACTCACAAGACATGTCTGAATCTCATAGCAAATCCTTCTATGTGTCAGTGTTATTATCTTCATGGTATGGGTGGGGAACCTGAGTCCCTGGACATCAGAGGATTTGCCTGAGGTCACACAGGGCTTCAGAGCCCTAATACCTGGTCAGTCCCATGTTCCCCTCCCCATGTCGTGCTACACATCACCCCCCAGCTGGACAGAGGCCATTTCAAGGTGGCCACCCCGACGGTCCAAACCCAGTGGGTCTAACATGGTGCGTTGAGGTATCACAGCAGCGACTCCCCCCCAGACCCTTCGGCAGAGTCACCTCCAGGGCTTCCAAAACACGGATGCCAGGAAATCCTGACACGCTAGGTCCGGGGGAGCCCAGGCAGAGCAACCCTATGGCTGATTCTCCTCATTCAAGGTCATTATAGTCTATCAAGTCTCTGACAACAGTGAATGAGCCAATTCCGAACCTTTGCCCTTGGGGGAAATACAGGGTTAGGTTCCTGGGAGCCTCTGGACACAACTTTTCATCAACTGAACCATCAATAACCTTGTTTTATGTGTGTTTCTGTTTAAAGACTGTTAATACAAACAGCGATTCATTAATGTGGAACTCACACCTGCACGGAGCCTGGCGAATACCCCTCTTCTCTCCGCAGCGCCCATGACAGCCTTCCTGGGCTTGGCAGCCCCACACGGCACTGCAGGGCTGCCCTGGAGAAATCACCAACAAACCCCCCTCCACACACACAGCGATGGCCCCACTTAGGCAGTGAAAAGGATACTTCCTTCCGGCGGCGGAGGTGAAATGAGCCCGTGGAGTGTCCCCTAGTGACCTTAGCGGGGAGGGTCCCGACGGCCAGCTCAGATTTTCCCTCTGCATGTCAACCGCACACGACCACAGAAGAGCCCTGAGCACTGACACATTTTAGCGAATAGGTAAATTTGCAAATGAAATCCACGAAAAGTGAGCATCCCTTGTGTCTGCAAAGCTCTGTTTGCCGGGTGATGGGCTGTGTCTTATGCACCTGGTAGGGGAAGTTGGGCGGAGGTTCTAGAAGGTGCAGCGGACAGACTGAGGGGTGAGCGGGCTGCTCGGAAGGGTTGGGAGAGTGTCCACAGGGGGCCTCGAAGCCAGCCGAGCAGCCCCTGTGGGTTCTAGGCTGTGACTCTGCCCTCCCCTCACACCCCACAAACCCTGGACCTCCACTCCCCTCTGCAAGTTGGTGGCTCAGGATTCAGAATCTGGTTTCTCTACAGAAATCGGGTCTGGAGGGCTGGTCCTCAGCCCGGGTCACAGAGGCCCATCTGACCTAGTGAGACAAAGCAGTGGCACCGTCGGGCCGCGCGTCTAAGCTCTCACCACAGCTCCCCACTCCCACCCCCCAGCCTCCTCACGGGGCTCAGGGCCTCCAGCTGGAGCCCCAAAACGCAACGAAGGGGGAGGGTCCTCACAGGCAGTCTCAGGAGGAGGTTGAGGACAGGTGTGCTGGGTGGGCGAGGTCTGTCTTTTGTCAGGCGTGGTGACAGCCAGGGTGAGTGTTTCCAGCGCGGAGGGGGCACAGGCGTCAGGATGGGAGGAACGGGGAGCGGAGAGGAAGCTTCCCTCCACTTGCCACCCGCTGGGTCCCAGATATCCTCTCGGGTCGTGGGCCTGGGCCTGCGGGGCCCCCGGCAGCTCTGCAGACATTTCCAAGAGGGGGTGTACAGCTGGGCCCGTGTTAGAGCCGAAGCCAAGGCCTGACCTTGTGCGGCCTTGTTAGCGCTCACCTCCGGAGCGGGACCTGGGGGAGTTGGGACGCCCTCGTCCACCTAGAACGGATGCATGACTGAGCACCCCACCCCTGCCTCAGACCCTCTTGTTTGCCCTGTTCCCCCCCACCCCGGGACCAGCTGAAGCAGGGGTGCAGGTGGGCGGGGGGAGCCGCGGGCACAGTAGGGGGTGGACCCCTGAAGACGCGGCCACCAATACACACACCACCTTGCGGTCTGCGAGAACGCGGCTTACCTTCTACTCAGATTTCTTCCGCAAGGCACACCACGGCCTTCTCAGGCTTCGGAACACCCCTGGTTTGACCCGACTCCTCGCTTGCCGCCAGACAGAAAAGGGTGGAGGCCTGACCCAGCCTGTTCCCCAAGCAGGTTAAACGGAGTTCACAGTTAGATCTTGTTCAGGAAGCTCTGAGGCCCGGGCTCTGAGGAGGACTTGGATGCTGGTCAGGGAGTGCTGGGGAGTGGCCTCAAGGGACGGATGGCCGATGCCTGCTCCAGGGGGGATGAGGGCTTTCCCGGCATTGAGGAGGGATGAGGTGTGAGGGTCAGAAGGCTCTAGAGCGGAGCTGGGGAAGGGGAATCTGAGATTCCCAGGCTTCGCACGCCTGGCCTTAGCAGCAGTGCCCGCCTTCCCTGAGCCCAGCCCAGGCATGGAACTTGGCCTCCTGCCCGCCTTCTACTCTCATTCACTGGGCTCCCAGCGCTGTGCGCAGGAAGGGAGGTGGCCCTTCTGGGGGGCCCCGGCCCCGGTTATTGCAGAGGATGACTGGGGTCGAGAACCTGTGCGGAACCGTGACACAGGACAGCAAGCTCCTTGAATCCCTATCGCCAGAAATCTTCTTTTTGTCCTTTAAGATTAATTAATGAGAGAAAGCAAGAGAGAGAGCGCGCACACAAGCAGGGGGAGAGGCAGAGGGAAAGGGAGAATTTTCAAGCAGAATCGGTGCTGAGCACAGAGCCCAGACATGGGGCTCGATCTCACGACCCTGAGATCATGACCTGAGCTGAAACCAAGAGTCAGATGCTTAACTGGCAGCCACCCAGGTGCCCCACCACTGTCTCTTTTTAAAGGGTTTCATGTTTACAAGCTTTAAACAATTTATTCAGTTAAAAAAAAAGACAAAAAAAAACCTAATTGATGACTGTCTTATTTCTTTTCCTCCCTCAACGTCGAGAATTAACTAAATGGGTCCGTTCCTGCCCTCTCCTCCTTCCTCCTTCTCATTCAAACATTTTTTAACATTTGCTATACACCAGGGGCTGAGGACAAGCTGGTTCCTCCCCTAAACTGATGCCTTTGCTCTGAACCCCCTCTGGCTGGCTGCCCAGGTCCCACTGCACGCCTCCCTCACCTCGACCGACGCCACCACCTCTGGGAAGTCCTGGGGGGTTGCGCCCCCACACCAGGTGCCGTGCACAGCCTGCCAAGTATCCGGCATGCCTCTAGACCCTGTCTGGCCCCGGCTGAGGACTGTGACCTGCCTTCCTGGGAGAGGGGCAGCTTCTGGGCTCTTCCTTTCTCACTCTGTCTCTCCCCAAAGAGCAGGAATCCCTTCTCTTCTTCCCTCTGGATACTTGGTCTACGGTTCTGACCAACTGTCCTGAGGTCCCAGGGGAAGGGACCCTGGGGCCCAGAGCAGGATTTTCAGGGGAGAAGACTCAGAGCTGTCCCTCGCCCCTTCCTCTCTGTCACCCTCGACCTCAGCCTGGCGTGCACAGGGAGGCCACCCCAAGCGGGCTTTCCAGGATTCTGGCTGGCACAGAGGGGTTGCTGAGCGAGGACACGGAAGGCACCTCCAAGGCAGGGAGAGCCCAACCAAGAGCACTCCGGGATGGCTTTTAAAATGGGTGTAATGAGGAGAACCTGGGAGTTTTTGCAGGTGGCCCCAGGGCCTGGGGAGTGAGGGGATGTGTGGCCCAGTGGAGGAGGCAGGGCCCAGCCTGACCCTCCGGTCAGTCAAGTAACCTGTGTTTTTATCAGGCTGCCGTGTCTGCTTGCATTTAGAAAACGGGTTTCTGTAGCCTCAAAGATGAGCAAACCATCAGCTTATGGGAAGCCCACAGCTCTCCTCTGCTCAAATGAGCCTCTCATTGCCAGTCAGGGGCTGCGGCCCTGTGACCTCAGACGGCAGCCCCAGCCCTCTGCTGCTGTGAGCTAGAGAAGGCAGGCCCAGGGCTAGCTCAGGGCCACGTGCGTAGGAAGTGCTGATGAGAATCAGATCAGGCCGGCGGAGAGAGATGGGGCCTGGGTGCTTCCGCTGCCCTTGGACTGGGGTAGGGGGTGCTGGGATCCCAGATGAAGGAAGAGAGACCTTGCCGAGGAGTCCAAAGACATGGGTTTCGGTGCTGGCTGCCACTCACCATCATGGGGCCCCAGGGGACCCAAAGCAGATGACTCAATTTCTTTATCCATGGGATGGAGGTGGCACCCTCCGCCCGCACCTGCAGGTTATACCGAGGAGCTCCGTGTGCTTCGAAAACGGTCAAGTTTTGCTGTTCCCGTGCAAGGTACTGCTACGGCTCTGGGCACTGACCCCCGGTGGCAGTCAGGGCCGGGGCTGTCCTGGGGCATTTGGAGCAGTTCCTGGACTGGAGCTTCTGAGTTGAGCTTTACGAAAATCAGAGGGTCACCGGCTCAGTGATGGGCAGGGGGTCATTCGGGAGGTCATGCCCACACCCACCATCCTTGGTACCATGTGGGCTTTTGGAGGTTTTGTTAAAAAATGGAGTGGGTGTCCCTAGGCACCCCGAGATGGCTTCAGGGCCCTTAGGAACAACAGAGCTTTTCTGTTAGGCACAACATGAGGCCTTTGGCATCGGCCCCAAGACACAAATTTCCTTTTCCACCCTTCAAGCAACTGAACAAATCTGCCTGCCTTCAGGCCAGGGGAAGCAGGGCAAGCTGCGGCCTGCCTCGTCCCCAAGGTGACAAAGAACCAGGGGTCAGGAGGACAGTGAGTCCCAGGATGCACACGCACCCAGGCCTGCCCTGCCCACAGGCACCTTGGGAACATTTTTGTGTTACAGAAGTTGCTCATGCTTGTGGGAAGGAACAATGTGAGCAAGAAATATACAACGAGAAGGAAACTCCTTCCCATTCATGGCCTCTGGCCACTCTTACGCTGGGCCCGACGATCCCTAACTTGGGAAGACCAAGGATGTGAACTGATGTGCCCTTCAACCTGTGGGTGTGTCAGCTGATGTGTATTTCCTTGTGACAGCCCCAGCTCTGACCCCAGACCTGCGAGACAATGAGCTCAGGGCTTGGTTTCTGCGAGTGTGGCATCAGTGACAGAGATGACCCGAAGCAAATGGTAATCTGAAGCCAGTTCCCTTTGACGTGGGTTTTTCTAAGTTATTTTCTAAGGTGTTGTTTGCTCCAGAGTTAGCTTTACAGATGTGCCTGGTGACTGTTACTTGATGGGGACTCAGGGTCCTCATTTTGGTCTAGGAGGCACGATTTTTTTTTTTTTTTCCGGGTGAAATGCTGACACTAAATTACTTTACATCTTCAGGGCCTCAAACTCCAGTGTTACCAGGAATTCCAGTGACACCGTAATTTGTCAAAAATGCGTCGAAGTGAGTACGAGGGTATCAGGCAGTGGGGACTAGTGGGGCCTGTGGCAAACCACAGGCCAGCTGTGAGGAACAACAAAAGCAAGAGCATCTATATATGATATATCTCCATGGCTTGTGGCCTGGGAGATTGACATCCCACGTGAACCTGCTAGGCCCTGGCTGACCCCACAGAGAGGTGCTCCACGAGGTAAAGAGTAGCAGTAGATATGATGAACCCTTCTCAGCCCTGGCTGCCCCTTGGAGTCACCCCCCACACCCCCACCCAGATCTCTATCATTCTTAGCCCATGTCTTCTAAAGGGGGATTTTGAGGGATCACCTGGGTGTCTCAGTTGGTTAAGCATCTGCCTTCAGCTCAGGTCATGATCCCAGGTTCGGGCTCCCTGTTCAGCAAGGAGTCTGCTCTCCCTCTCTGGATCTCCCTGCTTGTGCTCTCTCTCTCTCTCTCTCTCAAATAATAAATAAAATCTTTAAAAACAAACAAACAAATAAATAAATAAATCGGGATTTGGATACAGAGCCAGGGACCTGCTGGCTGATACTGGACCTGCTGGCCAGCGAGCTCTGCCTTTCTTCCCTCATCGGTCCCCACCTGCACAAAACCCTCCAAGTCCACCTGGGGACACTGTCCCCTTAGCTCTGGGACATCACCGCTCTCCTCCCTCTCCAATAAGGGAGGCCCTTGTGTGGAACAACCAAGAGGTTCCTACTACTGAGTCAAGACTTAGCCAATACGAACCATGGGTGGACAGGCCGAGGACTCAGAAAAGAGTGACACTGTCCCAAAAGATAAGGAGAACACAGGTGTCATGAAACAGATCCTGGGCTTTGGAATCAGGCAGACATGGGTGAGCCCCACTTCATCACTTACCAGCTGTGTGACTTTGGGCAACACACTTAACTTCTCTGAACCTCAGTTTTCCCATTTTAAAAAATGGGAACAGAACCTTCCTTGTATTGTTGCTGTGCAAATAAAATTCGATCGTGTATGGGAAGGGCACTGTCAGGCCAACAACAGGAGCTCTGCACACAGGCTCCGGACAGGATACCGGAGGTGAGACTTCTCCTTAGCAGTGGCATGACCTCGGGCAAGCTGTTTCATGTTTTTGTGCAGAATTTCCTTATCTGCAAAATGGGTTCACTGCTGTTCTCAGAGGGCTACTGGAAGGATAAAGTGCGATAGCACATGTCAAGGACTTCAACCGTGCCAGGACTCCGCCACAAGTATATTATTGATTATTATTATTGATTATTGACTAACTCCATTCCGGCATGGTGAACACTGTCTCCCGGACCCTCCTGGGCTGTGTTTCTGGGATATGGAATGGAGAAGTCGGAGCCTGTTTCCTGGTTTGCGGGCAAGGCTGATCATATTCTCCCCACATCTGTCTGCCTGGTTCCTTTCTCTGATTCCCCTAACCTGGGTAGTCTGTCATTTTCACCTTCTATCCTATTGTCTGTGACCTTCCCAGACACCTGCCGACCAACACACCCTGGGGTCCTGGTGTGCCTGGGAGGCCCCTGGGGCTGCCCTCTGGCTGAGAAGCCCCCTTAGTCCCCACAGAAGACGAGCACTGAGCCACACGCCCTCCGCTGGCCAGCACACAGGCCAGGCGGGCTGGGATGAATCACTTCCCACGCTGTGCTGTCATCCATGCTCCAGCCGGAGGTCCTGTGTGCAGCTTCTGTGTATAGTGTTTCTTTCCATTCCGTGATTCAGAAAATGCCACTCACTCAGCCATGTGATCCCCTAATCTTCTGCCAAGGAACTGAGTGCAGAGAGTTGCTGGAAAACCCTTGAAGGACAGGGGAGGGCAGCTGTGTTTGCAAGAAAGCGATCTGAGCCAAGAACCCTGCAAGGTGGAACTCCTGAATCCATCACTGGGAGAAGAGTACTGGGGGGCTCAGGTGGCATGAGGAAAAGACCGGATCATGAGAGCGTCTGTTGGTGTGCACAGGTCCCCAGCGTGGCTGTGGACACAGATCTCCAACCGCCCCACCCCCAGAAAAATAATGTGATTCTTTTGTCTGACCGCAAATGTAAAACTTGCTTAGGCCAAAATTCTGATCAATACAGAAAACTGTAAAAAGGAAAGGACCTATCACTTGTATACTATGACCAGATGCTGTTTTTATCCATTGAGACATTGTCCATATGTCCTCAGGCTCAGAACTGACAGTTTCTGGTCCTTAGAGCTGCTGGACATAGCCCGGCTCTGCTCCTGGCTCCCTCCCCAGTCCTGAGACCCTGTGCCTGAAATGCCACGGAGAGGCTGGCCGGCTGGACCCCAGCATTTGGGTGGGGTCTAGGCTCAACCTGGCCATGAGTTGGCTGGGTGCCCTTAGACAAATCACTCTGAGTCCCGTTTCTCTATTCAGTTAAAAAAGGGATAATAATTGGACTGATTTGTTGAGAGGATGAAAAGCGTGAGTGTGAGTGAAAACTGCAAACCCCCCAATGTCTTCAAATATCGGAAGTGCTAGCCCGGTGCCTGCCCCCCTGCTACGGCTTATTCAACCCCAGGATGGGGCTGAAGCAGCCCCTGCTCCACCACTGAGCTGACTCTGCCCACGCTGACCAAAGGCCTTCTCCAGACACCCTCAGGACGGGCTCAGAGCGGGGCCGTCTCAGGCTGGGGTCCCCAGTCACACCGGCACCACGCCTGAACATGGCCAGGCACTGAGGTGGGCAGGCACCTAGTTCAGAAACATCCAGAGCTCTGTTTTGTCACCAGGTTTGCCCCGAGACCGCTCTGTTCCCTGGCCTCCCACACAGATGCTCACTCTGGCGCAGGCCGGGCTCCTCTTCGGTGCCACTCCTGCTCAGAAGCACTCTCTGACCTCGGGGACTCTGTGGCTTCCCCAGCTTGTACCATTTTTATGTCGTAAATGACTTTTAGTGGAGTCCCCAGCACGAGAAGAGGCTGTGAACGTAGACTCGGACAGTGACGACAACGTAAGGACATGAGTTCAGCTGCTCCAAACTACCCCGCATATTCGTCTCACCACATCTCACTACACACGCAAGAACTCGCTTGCTGGGCATCGTCCCCTTTCCTATTTACGGAAGGGTTAAAGGAGGCTCAGGGGACACATGGCTCTAACTAGCACAGCTCCCCAGACCCCGTTTCCTGTGCCCCGGCCTCCCCGGCTTCCCTCCAGCAGAGCCAGGTGGGACATTGTTCTGCTTGGATCCTTCTAGTCTGGAGGCAGGAAGCCCTGGGGGACCAGCAGCCCGTCCTGACTTAGCTCCCCTGGGAGAGTGAATCCGAGCTGACCAGGCGGCCAGTCGGTCCCTGTACCCTATCTGTGGGCGTGAGCTCGCGGGCTGCCCCTGTGTGGACTCCAGAGATGGCAACGCTTCAGTCATATGAAAACAAGACCTGCCCAGTTCCTATGTCTGGGTGTTGACCTCAGGTCCCCTGAGCTGAGGCCCTGCTCCTGTTGTGTGTCCTGGGGCACCTCTAGGCTCCCCTGAGCCCCGCAGGAGGTGGGCCTGGTTGTCTGCCTCCGTCCGGCCCCTCCCCACCTCCCGCTCAAGTTCATTCTGCCTGCCCCTCTGCTCTCTGCCCCTCTGCCTCTCTGCCCCTCTGCCTCTGTGCCTCCCTCCAGTACCACACGCTCCCGTGCTCCACTGCAGCAAGGACAGAGGATCCAGCGTCTCTCAAAGCCAGCCTCGGACAGAGGAAGGGAAACTGAGAGGTAGGTGGTGGCCATGAAGAGGAGACAGCGGGCAGGACAAGGGGCCCCGTGGGAAGCGAGAGGCCTGATGGTGGGGGAAGGCAGCGGAGTGATGGAGAAATGGACGTTGGGGTTAACCAGGAGGGGCCCTCTGGCCACTCACGGGCTGCCCAGAGTGTTGTAATCATAAATAATATGTTGTAATGATCATAACCACCTTGACAATGGCAGGTGATACAAAGCGAGCACTTACTGTATGCTCGGTATGGGGCTAACGTGCCCTACCTGGACCCCTTCATTTGCTGCCGAAAGTCACCTGCCCACGCAGGTGTCCTTGTCATCCTCCATGTCACCGATGAGGCGGCTGCAGCTTGAGTCGGTTCAACAACTTGCCCGAAGGCCTTATTTCATCAGCGGAAGATGTGGGATGAGAAGCGAGGCTGTCCGAGCTCACGTGCCACTCTCCCTAACTTCTGTAAGAGCTGCTTCTAGAAAAAATAAGAACAAAGATATAATCCCCTGTGCCCAGAAGGTGGCTCAGGAGTATCAGGTTTGTTGAGGAAAGAGGAATGTGTTACAGACGTGTCAGGGTATATCCGGCTTCAGTATGAGGACCCCCTGTGATCCCAGGGTCTGGGAGGCTCGCCAGGGTCTTGCTAATGGTGGCGGGAGGCAGTGGGAGCAGCTAAACCAGGCCACACCACCCTCCCATCCACACACTCGTGCTTTCTGTATTCGTACCTGGGATGCGAGGAGGAAGCCCAGTAAATCATGCCAGAACTGGCTGGTGCGGAGCACGGATGAATAAATGGCAAATTCATAAACTGGGTTTTTTAAATATATATTTTATAGGAGGATTTTAATGACAAATATCCACTAGGGAAATATAGCTTAGTTTGGCTAATGTATGTTAATTCATAATGTATGTTAATTCAAACAATTTAATTCACTGACAGGACTCAGGGTTTAGGCGCGTAAGTTAAGCAGGTCACTGGAGTGTGAGGGGGGTCATTGTCTGTGTGGCTCCTTTGCTCCATCACGGGCGGTATAGACGAGCTGATGGAAACTCACTTTCCGTCATCTTGTGCAAAATACAGGTTGCAAAACGGCTGCAAATAAGTGTTGCAAACGCAGAAGAGGAAACATTTAGATGTGTGGCTCTTTAATCTTTCTGACTGGACTCATGATAAGAAACATATTTCGGATCATAGCCAAGTGCCCGCACATACCCACAGGTGCACCCAAAGAACACACATATCCCTGAAACAAGTTTTAGCCATACTACGTGAAATGCACCTGGTATTTTTTATTTTATTCAATTTCATTTAAATAAAATGTGATCTGAGATGTACTAAATTGTTTTCATGATCTCTAATGTGTGGCAACTCACAATTAAAAAACAAAAAACAAAAAACTAGCTGACTATACCAATAACAAGTAAAAAGAACAGAGCTGAGAGGTTGTCTTGAGTCCCCTTGGGGTAGCAACGTCCCCAGATTGGAGGCTGTGCCCTCGAGTTAGTGCTAGTGGGGACTCTGCACCCTCTGATCTTTGGGAAACAGACACTGTGGCAAACACTGGGACTCGGAGCAGACCGGAAAGAAGTTTCCAGGGAAGAAGGCAGAGGTGCCCCTCCAGAGTCAATATTTAATTGGGATTCATTTAGCCGTAAAATGATCTTCAGGGAGGGAGGAAATGGGCCAAATGAGGGTGGTGAATGGGATAGAAGGCAGTTAAAGGCAACCTGCTCCCCAAAGTAGTTTTGGGCACTGCTGTGTGATCAGCACAAAGAGGGAAGGAAATAGCCAGTGGTTGCGAACAGAGACTCAGCCTTCTAATCCTGCGAACGGGGCTGGGCTCTATGCCTCAATTTCCTCATCTAGAAAATGGGGACATAATACTATTCAGTCCTTAAGGCGGTGACCTATCAAGAAGGGGGCTGACCTGCACACACAAATCAGGCTCCAACTCCTGCCAGGAAGGTTGGCATAAGGCTCAGAACAGCTCATGCTGAGTGGTGTATAATGGGTGATGAGTGAACTCCAAAGCTGCTCTATGGCCACAGAGGCGGCTGCTTCAGGGGAGGTCAAAGGTGGGATTCCAAACACTTCCTCCCAACGTTGGGGTTGCGGGTGGGGGGTCCTCAGCCTCAATGGCACTCAATAAATTCATTCTGAGAGCCATCATTACATAAATCCTCCTTCTTGCTGGCTGCCTGTTGCTATGTCTACCTGTGCAACCTGAGGTCACTGCCTGCCAACCACACCCCCACGCTGCTCGGGCAGCTCTCCAGCTCCCCAGTGCTTGGAGCCCCGGGGGGGAGCCAGTGCAGGGGTGGGGCCAGGCTACGTGAAAAGCCTGGGAGTCCTGCAGAATCTTTGCTTAGCCGGAGGTAAAGATCCCTTGAATACTGTAGGTCTCCTGTCAAGATTCTACATCTCAAAATGTGGGGCAGGTGAGTGGCTTCCTTCTACTCCGCATAAGTTGTGGGTGTGAGGGGCGGGGGACGATGTGGGTGCCTGGGGGCTCAGGTGCCTCTTGGTAACCCCAACATTACCCAGTATCCCTGGCACAACGTCTGGAATGAACGAGTAAAGGAAAGGACGGAGACGTTTCCTTCTCTCCAGCCCCCCTGGCATGGCTTTGTCAGGTCCCTGGCCTCTCTCGGCACTAACTGGGCTCCCGCTCCCAGCACGTTCCATATTCCATATTCCACATTTTTGCTAGAATGATCTTTTTAAAGTGCAGTTGTGATCGTGTTACCTTCCTTTCTCCCTACAGGACACCCCTGTTTAACCTTTGGCCGGTGTCCCGCTGCCTAGGATGCATTTCCAAGTCCCTCCACCGGGTAGCCTCTTAGCCTCGCCTTTCCCAGCCCGTACGAAGCCCGCGCTGCCGCCGCGGGTTCCACCGAACGCCGGGACTCCCCTGATTGCGCAATACAGCCTCACGCCTTCGGGCTTTTGTCCACACAGTGCTCGGTGCCCGGGCGGTCACGGTCCTGCCCGCGGGCTGGCCCCGCTTTGGAGAACTGCCATGCTCGGTGGAAGCACCGCGTGCTCTGGGAGGTCTTCCCCAGCTCTGGGGTCCCAGGGGCTCCTTCTCCTGGCTCCCACAATTGTCTCCCCTGGATCGTTCCTGGGAGCACCCCCAAGGGCTTGACGGGCTTCCCGGCTCTGGCCACTAGAGGGCAGTGCGGTGCAGACGAGCGTGGGGCCCGGCCGCGGCCCGAGGGTGGCCGCAGAGCGCGGGGGTCCCCCGAGGCGGCCCCTGCTCGCCTTCTGTCCTCACACACCTCAGTGTTTGGGGTTTGCCGTACCTCCTGGGACGTCACACAGCCCCTGTGCGGCTCCCGGCCTCTGCCGCTCCGCCTTCTCTCCTTCATGCCCAGGGCTCCCCAGCTTCCTTCCGTGCCTGGTATTTTTCACCGCCTTTCCTTTCCTCGGCCTCACCCCACCCTTCCTCGAGAACTTTCAGCAGCTCCTGATTTTTTCCGTATTAACTCTACACATCTCATTTGCGGTTTCCTTCGTTAATTAACTTTGTTAATTAAAATACTGCCACTTCAGTAACAATGAAAAATGAAAGAAAAATAATTCCCAAGTCCATTCCATGATTTTATGTTTTGCTCTCTCTTATTCTGTGTGTGTGTGCGCGCGCGCGCGCGCGTGTGTGTGTGTGTGTGTGTGTGTGTGGTTGTGGTCAAAGCATCGATACAAACTTGAATTTAACAATTTTGTCTTATTTTGAGATAGTAGACAATCTTTCAAATTACCATTCGGCTTTATAATATGCATCACTATGAGGGAACGTGAGCTTGGGTCTCCAGGCCGTGCTCTCCATCCCACCATTCAAACCACAGTGTCTCCATTTCGAGGCTGCTCAGAGCCAGCCCTCAGAATTTGTGTGGAACAAATTGGGGGGAGGTCCCAAACCCAACTCATCACCAAAATCACAAGGGTGTCAGTGGGACTTGGAAAATGCCTCCGTCCAGGGCCCATGGTGTTTCAGATCGAGGGGGTCTGGGCCAGGGCCTGCACGGAATCGGCGTATCTCTGACTGGGTGTCCACACTCGCCAGGGCACCAAGGAAGGGAGCAGTGAGGGCGAGGCCCGATGCCCTACCTGAGAGTGCTCTTGTGCAAACAGCAGGAGCTCAGCCTGCTTAATGAGCTGAAGGGAAAGAACACTGGATGATTCAGAGAACTGACTAGAGGCCTGGCAAACCAGGTTCAGGGCAGTGGGCAGGGCACTGCCAGGGGAGGTCCGGCAGCAGAGAACACAGTCACAGACACTCGGGCTGGTCAGGACGCCTATGAAGGTGCCACGACCAGTGCTGTGGATGGCTGACTCTTGAACCCACCGCCACGGCTACACATCGCCTCTAGCTGTCTGTCTGTCCCTTGAGGGTCAAAGCCCAGACCATAAGCATTCCATGGGCCGAGACTGGGTCACACACAGGCCTGGAGGACTGTCTGTCCCTCCCTGAGGCCATACAGCAGTGGATACCCTAACTCGGAAGGGAACTCTAATGTGGGCAGGCAAAAATCAACAAACGTTGTCTACTGAGAATCACCTGCTCCCTCACCAAAATGAACTCATCTGGGGGTGCCTGGGGGCTCAGTCATTAAGCATCTGCCTTTGGCTCAGGTCATGATCCCAGGATCCTGGGATAGAGCCCCACATCAGGCTCCCTGATCAGTGGGGAGTGTGCTTCTCCCTCTACCGCCTCTGCCTTTCCCCCTGCTCGTGCTCTCTGTCTCTGACAAACAAATAAAATCTTAAAAACCAAGATTTAAAAGAAAAAACAAAGTGAATTAATCTGGAAGGCATTTAGGGGTTGACTTGATTCTCTAAGGAGCCCCTTCCCTGCTTTTCTCAGGGGGCATAAAGAGAGAGGGGTATGCATGTGCTTACCGTCTCCTCATTGGTTCCACAGAAACCACCAGCAGAACCACGCCAGCCGACTGGCTTGGAAGAGGGTGCTCCGGTGTGGGCCCCAGAAGGATGGAGCTGGGAAGCAGGAAGGAGGAAGGAGGAAGCACAATAGTGCGGCTCTGTCACACGCCTTCGCACAACAGTCTGTCAGCAAGAGTCAAGGTTTCAGTGAAAACAAGGTGTGAAGTAACCCGTGTTGGACTTAAAATCAGGGGGAGAACAGGCATAGCTCTTTGTCGTAAATGAGGCTGCTAATCGAGTTATTTTGACCCATTTTTGGCAACAGCCTATCCTCACTGCCTGCGACCCGCATGGACACCCAGGATCCAGGCACGGTTCCTGGGGGAGGAGGCCTCAGCCCTGCTTTGGGGAGCAGCACCAGAGATGGGAGAAGGAAAACAATATGGTGTCATGGCTTTTCCTAAAACAAAGGTTCCTAAACAGGACTGCACAGCCCCAAGGAGCCCCGGGTCTCCTGTGGGCGCAGGTCCAGGCAGAGAGTCACCAGTCAAAATATAAGACACTCAGTTAAATCTCGATATCAGACAAACAAAAAAATTTTAGTATGTTCCATACAGTTTTGGGATCTACTTATACCTTAAAAATCACTTTTCTGAAATTCAGACTTAACCATATTTTTACTTACTAACCTGGCAACCTTACTTAGGTGTGCTGCTTTTCTTTTATTTACCTTGGGGCTTAGGTTAAATTTTTTTGGAATCAAGATTTTTGCTGCCAAAGGCACGAGAGTTTTAAAAGTCATGGCTAGATCTTTGTGTGTGTGTGTGTGTGTGTGTGTGTGTGTTTTTTACATTGAAAAGGTTAGGTTTGGGCGCCTGGGTGGCTCAGTCGTTTAAGCGTCTGCCTTCCACTCAGGTCAGGATCCCGGGATCCTGGGATCGAGTCCCGCGTCGAGCTCCCTGCTCAGGGAATCTGCTTCTCCCGCAGCCCCTCCTCCCACTCGTTCTCTCAATCTCTCTCTAATAATAAATAATAAATAAATAAAATCTTGAAAAAAGAAAAAGTCAGTTGCAGCGAATGTTCCATGTTCCAGACATTCCTTCGCCCAGCGTCCAGGTGCCTCTGACAGTGCAGGTACCGTTGCAGACGACGGGGCTAAAACAAGACAGGGCCACTGCCTTCCAGGAAGTCGGCCGAGTCACCAAGGGAGACAGCAGGCCAGCCACACGACCTCATGTTGCTGGAAGTGCAAGGTGCAGAGAGAGGGAGTTGACACCATGCAGGTCTTGGCAGAGCAGTCAAGAGGAAAGCAGAGCAGTAATGAGATGTTAACCAGGAGTTGCCGCCGGCACTGCGGCCTCCACGGGAGCAGGAGCTTAAGTTGACGAGCATTGGCGTGTGGGGAGACACTGCCCCTCTTGGACTTTCATTTTCCTCTACCTTCTAGTTTAATAATGACTCAGTTAAGACTGATGCAATAGTAAAGCAACCATTTTGTGTTTGGTTGGCTTAAAAAAACCTGACCCCGGGGCGCCGGGGTGGCTCAGTGGCTTTAACCCTCTGCCTTCGGCTCAGGTCGTGATCCCAGGGTCTTGGGATGGAGCCCGGCATCAGGCTCTCTGCTCAGCAGGGAGACTGCTTCCCTTCCTCTCTCTTTCTGCCTGCCTCTCTGCCTACTTGTGATCTCTATCAAATAAATAAATAAAAATCTTAAAAATAAAAAAAATGACCCCAGCAAGATATTTCCTAAGGACATCTTTAGGATGGAACAGCAGAGTCCATCCTTGGGCTGGAGAGGACGTGGTCCAGGAGCCACCTTCAGCCGTGTCCTTGAGACTCTGTCCCAGCTCTTACTGGCAACAAGAACGTGGCCAAGAGAAATGAAGGGATTCCGAAGGAAAAGAAACATCCAAAGGACAAAACCGCTCTTCACCTTATTAACTCCTAAGCAAACACCTCGGCCCAGAGTGTAGGTGAGTAAACCAGAAGGAACCCACGTCTGTGGGGGGCAGAGCTGCTCTCTATCGCCCAAGGAAACAGCAAGGGCAGAACGAGAGTTCTGTTACTACAAATACTGCTTGTTGTCTTTTCTTTTAATCATTAGGAAAAATTATTTCCTTTCCAGAAGAGTCTCTTTTCTGGGAACTGGGCCTGGCTTTCAGTGAGTGTGGCAGTCTTTCAGCCCCCAGTTCTGGATTGTGGGTGCCTGAGGGGCTTACAGTGGACAAGGCCTGAGGCTCGGGTAACTCAGCCCTGGAGCTCGGTCACACTTGGCGGGGAAGGCGTGAGCTCTCCCGCATGTGACTGGGCCAGCCTGGGCTCAGCCGCCCTGTGGGCTGTGGAAACAAGAGACGGTGCTGTGTAAGCCCAGCACAAGCCCACGTAGCCCAGCGACGCGTGAGCCAACCGCAGGCCTGTGGAAAGAAGGCCGCCTTCCCCTGCTCCCACGGGGAGCTAGAAATAGCGCTCTGCCCTTTGTCCCTGACCAGCTGGGGCAACTGCCTGGCGTGGGTGTCATCGACCACAGGCCCCTTTGTTCCTCTCTCCCACATTGTCCCTCTCCGTGCCTTCCTCCCTGACCTTAGCTCCCCACCCCTGGACAGAGAGGACGGCAGTGCGAGCCCACAGTCTGGCATGGGGGCAAAGGTGGTTTCTCACACATGTTTCCACACCCTGGAATGTGCTGCTGACGACCGCAGCACAAGTGTCTCCTCCCTGGCCTTGGCACGGCCACCCTGCGCCTTCCTCACGGGCGCTGACCCTGACCTGGGGCCATGCGGAAACGTCTGGCTTCTTGCCAGCAGCAACCTCAGTGCCAGACACATGCCTCCAGGGCTCTAAAAACCTCCTCCACGGACCCTGGAGGTGAGGATTACGGCGCATCTCATGCCGCCTCCCGTGTGCACGTTAGGCACCGGGGCGGTTCCCCCGCGGGGCCCCACTCTGTGACTCCTGCTTCCCCAGGGCTCAGCTAATGGGAAGCCCCGGCAGGAGATGGAAGGTGGCACAGGAGTGGAAGGAAGCACTGATTTCTCTGGAGGTCGGCACAGCCTGGCTGGTGACCCCTCTGGCTGAAGATCACAGCGCCCGTCGGTGCCCTCTCTACATTGCTACGTCTGCAAGTTCCAGAAGGGCCTTCCTCCTTCAAGCCTCCAGCCTCTGGGTGATCACGAAGCTTGGCAGTTCCTGGCTCTGCACGGCCTCCCGTGATCTCCTACAGCCTGCCCACCTCTCTTATAAATGCCCTTTAAGTCACCCACGTCGAAACTGCCATCTTTCTATTGCCGTAACCACGCAGTGTGAGTGTGCGTGTACATACACGTAACACACACATACACACAACACACCAGCATGACTGCAAAAGTCTTGGGAAGTAACATTGACCCTTACTCCCCACAACACACTCCGACTAATATGTGTGACTCTAATTGTTACAAATGCTCATCTAACCCAGAAAGCTGATGCCATGGCCCACCTCTGGGTCTCCATTCCTCGGTCTGAAAGCACTGCTTAGGACCAGCCCAGGGGAGACAGACAGCTCTTGGCTGGCCGGGGTGCAGCGTCTAGCAGAGGTCAGCATGGAACACGTCACGGAGACCATCAGGTGACTGCAGAATGGATGTCATGTGGGGCTCCCCTTGGCAAAGGCTAGACTCCCCTTTGGGGGGTAGTTCCTTTCTGTGGTCATCCCATTCCGGTGCTGGGTTTCCACTTTGCAGGCTGGAAACCCGAGTTGGTCAGAAGCCTGCGGGATGGATGTGTTCAGGGGTGACTCACGACAACACGAGTGTGAACACCAGTGCTGACTCAGCCACTCACAGTGAGGATACGACCACGAGTGGGCTGAGGAACCACGTTCACCCATCAGCACCCTTTCCTGGCAGGGGATTCTCTCTGGAAGGTCAGGCTGTCATCAGAAGGGGCTTGGCCCTAGAGCAAGGGAGGGCTCAGGCGTGGGAGCACACCTGGGCGGCCTGAACACCTTCTCCCTGGGATGTCCGTCTCACTGCCACTCCTCTGACCCCCTGCCTCTCCTCTGTCCCCACACTCCTGCTGACCCAGCCCCTCTGGTTGACCCATTGACTTTCTTGTTCCGCTCCCTTCTCTGTCTAACAGTTGACGCTTCTAAACTTCAGTTCTTGGTGGCCACGGCTGGGGGTGGCTATGTCCACCAGGGCCCCCCACGTCGCTCAACAGGTAGCCAGCACATGCGATTAGGGAAGAGCAGGAGCTCCCTCTGCTTCATCTTCTGGGTGGTCCAGAGGTGTGGACTCAGTGTCCAGCCAATCGCCGATAATCATAAATGCGTTATCTGTTTGAGTGATTTGTAAAAAGGGAGGTGCGATGCTGGGCACCTTACTGGCAAATCTCATTCCTGTCCTATAACAAGCTGATGAGATAGTACCAGTTTCCCCATTTTGTACAAAAGGAGACTGAGGCCCAGACAGGACAGATGACTTGGCCAAGGTCATAGCATAAGCCAGCTGCTGAGTGGTCCTAGAGGCTGTTATGAGTATACACGTGTGCTCTGGAAGGACAGAGAAGGTTCGGTGCTGAGGGAGGGGTGCCACCTGGGGTGCCACCTGTGCCTGCTGACAGACATGGTCCGGGGCCAGCCTCTTGTCAGAAGGAAGGCCGGTGGGAGCCTCAGACCACAGGGAAGTTGACTCCATGAACCATGGCCGGTGACTCAGCTGCCTGCCTGATGGACGGTGGACGGACGTCAGTCCTCACTCTATGGCCCTTCCCTTTTTCCCCGAGTAATGACAAATCCTAGCTCTGTGATCTGGTTGGTTACCATAGAAACTGGAAAACATTTGATAATGTGGGTCCTCTGGGACAGGTGCCCCGAGCAGGTCTAGGAAAAAACAACCCTTTCCTGCCCCTTCACCCCGAATCCCAGGCGTCTCACCTACTTGGAGCAGATCAGGTAAATGGTCCAGGGCAATTACACCACTGTCTGGCTCCAGTGATCCTGTCTGAACCAGGAAGTCTGGGGAGGTCACAAGTCTGTGTGCCCGTGGGATCTGGCCCAAATTCCTGCCGGAAGCAACTGGATCCCAAGCAACCCGGTCCACTCGGCAGACTCTCACATGGTGTGCCCCACGCCACATGCCTGGGCCCCGTCCCAGACTGGGGGACATCTGAAGAAGGGAGACACCGGCCCCGTGCTCAGCCAGCTCCTGGTCACTAGGCACAGGACACACACCTAACAGGGCTGTCAGGTCCCAGGGCACATCAGGAATCACCAGGGAACAGTGAGGAAGGGGGCTGGGGAGTGGGCTTCTGGGAGGGGAGGGGTTTCAGTGGAATGAAGCCCAGAACTTCACATTCCCAACAAACCCCGAGTGTGGGGCCACCCTGAGTCACTTGTCCATGAGGTGTCATGGATGACCACTGGGGCCAGGAGACTCGATTCTTGTCCAGGCTCAGGCACCTGTGCCTTCTTGGGCTGTGGCTTTTCCATCCTCCCATCCTCCCCATTGCTGGTTCAAGGCTCCCTGGGCCCCTCCATGTAGAGGGCTCGGCTCAGACGGCTTCACAATGATGCCCCACCTCCCCTAAGATTAACAGGTTCACATTCAAACTCACTCCCCCTGCCCAACCCCTTGCCCAACACTGCCTCTTCCCTAAAATACCAACATTATCCCATTATTGAGCCATTCTGCATATCCAGATCCACTCAAGTCTCTCTCACGGGGCCCTCCCTCTCCTCCCCACGGCGGCCCCCCTGCCCCGGGTCACCTTGCATGTGACCACCACAGCCAACTCCCAGATGTGCTCTTAGTTCCATTCACACTTTCTTCCCCAGTTTTTAAACCTACTCTCCAAGGATCAGTATTCCTGGGGATCTTGACGTCTGCCCTAATTTCTAGCATCTTCAATTTCTTGTTGGCATCGCCCTGAGCATTCAGACTCAAATGTCTGGGACAGGACCCACATCCTGCCCCCACAGACCTTCTATTTCCTCTCTCGGTTCATGGCCCAACCCAGCCGCAGACCCGGAAACGCCGCTGCCGGCCTGCTGTCCTCCTCCTTCGCCCCCCCACCCGCTGCGGAGCAAACCTGGGGACACGGCCCGGGTGCTCTCCCCAGTCAACTCCCTTGGTGCTGTTATGGATGCCGTCGCCATCTCCTGGCTGGTTCCTGCCTCACGGCTCTGTCACCTTCAAGTGCCTCCAGGCAGGGGTCCGAATCCACTTTCTGACACACAGGTCTGTCATGGTGCTCGCTCTCGGAATCCCTCGATCACCTCACCGCATCACAGTGACATCCCGGCCCCTCGGGAGGGCAGGTGAAGGCTTCCTAGGCTGGCCCTCAGTCCTTCTTTCCAGCCTCACCTCCCAACGTGTTCTCTCTCTCTCTCACACACACACACACACTCACACACACACATACACAACACACACACCACACCAGCCTGCTAGTTTCTGTTTCTTGGCCTTTAGTAGCTTTTAGTAGCATTCTTTGTGGTGACGCTTCTGCCCTCTCCCTGCTACTCAGGGACCCCCACCCTTCCCCAAGACCCCAATCCCCCGCCGATGTCTTCCCAGCCCCAGCCCACACCCTAGGTCCAGGGAAGAGTTCCTCACTCCCTCCTCTGCGTACCCACAGGACTCGAGCACTTGCCATACTGAGCAGCAAGTCTTGTTTCTGGCTGCCGTCAATGCTGTCTGATTCCTCTTGATGGCTTGAGTCCCTCTAGCTCCAGTTAGGTGCTCTGGGAGCACAGCCCGAGCCCAGGACCCACCCTGCAAGCCTTCCTCCTCCTGACCTCTTCCTACCTGGCGCTCAGCATCTGCCTCAGCTTCCCCACCTCTACCCCCAGCCTCAGTCTGGGAGAGCAACCGGCGCTTGGGCTTTTGACCTGCTCAGGGCAGGGCCAGGTGTCCCAGGGCCCCACCACCAGGGCCGTCCTTCCCGCTGGTTCTTCCCCTACACAGTGGGTCCCACCATCTTCCCATTTCCCCATGCTGCTTTGTACCTAGTAAGAGGCCCCCAGTGTTTGTCAAAGTATTGGGTCTGCCATTCCCTGTGCAGAGCCCTGAGGTGGCTCCTGGGGACTGTGAGAGCCTGGGACCACAGGAACACAGGGGGGCGGTGGCCCCTGTGTTCACTCTCTGATCGTGGGGCTCATGGAGTTTATGTGGCTGCAGAGGGGTCCCCTCAGCTCTCAGGTCAGCCACTCCATAAGGAAACAAACCCAGCTTCCCGTGCCTGCTGGTGACCACCAATGGCTAGAAACTTCCTCAGCTCCCTCCTCACCAGCCCTCGGTTCCTTCCTCCCGCTTCGGCCATCCTTCTTTTCATCCTTTCCATCATCCCAAAAGCAGAGACTTCGCAACTGCCCCGCCTCCCCCTCCCCAGACTCCCCTTCTTCTCCAGTCCTCATCTTCCTGCCTTTACCACACCGCCTGGTTCTTCCAGCCCCGCCTGACCTGCATACTCTCCAGGCAATCACCCGTGCAATTCTCTTTCCCCAGAACCCCTCCCTGCTTTTCTCCACTGATCCAAGTCTGTGGCTCTGGTCTCCCCCTTCTCGGGAATTCTCTGACGCAGAACTGACTCCCTTACAGTCCTGTTGCAACTGGCAAGCATCACACCATTTAATATTTAATTATTCTCTGCGCTTGAAAAAATGCACAGTAGTTTTCTTTCCCCACCTCAATAATAAGCTTCTTAGGGGTAAATCTGTTTTTTTATATGGTTGGGGAAGGCCCTAGAATATAGGCCCTCTTTGAACTCTTTTTAGCTTCTTGTTCAGCACACAGTTTCCATGGGGTCATCTTTCCTGGGCGACTCTGAAAATCTGGCACAGGTTACTGGAGGCCTCAGGCCACAGGCTTCCTGGACTGAAGATGGACGGACCAGAAGCTCAGTGTCTTCGTTCCGTCTGGCTCGCTGAGAGGGTTCTCTGAAGCTCAGAGAAACTAGGACGGTCACACTGTGGGAAGAACTGTAGCCCTACTAAGTGGTAACTGAGGCATGACATCCACGAGCTAGAGCTTTCCTGTGATATTTTCATGACCCAGGCGCCTGTGCCCAGGGAGGTGAACCATGGGTTCCTCTGCTTGGCCTCACGGGGCAGCCTCCCTGAAGCTGGGGCAAAGGGGGAGAGAAGCCAGACAATCCGAGGGCCTTGTCGTGTCCCGCTTGGCACTGGGCACCGTGACTGCTCCCTCCCCGGGGCCTCCAAGCATGGCGGGCTTTGGAGAGGGGCTTTGGCAAGCTGATTGCAGTGAGAGAAACCCTGGAGAATTTTGAGTTAATCTTGCCAAACAGCTTCCTTTAGGTCAGGCATGTCCACAAGCAGGTCCATGAGCACCTGGAGCCCTGTGCCTCCTGGGAACAGGCATGGCAGGAACCCGGGGCGCAGGAAGGGCTCAGGGTCAACATCCAGGGCTCCTTTTTCTCTCTCACTCCCTTACATCCCCTGCAGATTCCACACCTTCATCCTGGGCCCCTCACATGACCTTTTTTCCTGCCAAACCCCCCATCCCTTCACGCCCCACCTTCTCTGCTGCAGCTGCCCATCCAATCGCCCGGGCACAGACTCACCAATAACTTCTCCCTGACCATCTGGGCGCTGCTCCCCCCGCCTCTCCCTTTCCTCCCTCTAGGAAGCAGGCCACGGCTATGGCCCCTGGAGCTAGCGAGTGGCGGGGTCCTCTGGAGCCCACTTCCCTTGGGCCACAGCCTGGACGGAACCATCCACGGAGCATGTACGGCGTGGGCTCTGGGGAAACAAGGGGGGCAGACACGTGGCGCGTGGGCCTCGGGGTCTGGTGATGCAGCAGAGGAAGTGGTAAGCAGGCAGGCCACTGCGATGGGCTGCGGTAGCTGGAATGTGCTGGCTGCCGGGCCCAGGGGGCACCCAGGCCCGTGCCAGGGAAGGCGAGCCAGGGAAGACACTGTCCAAGGGAAGGGAGGCCTGGAGAAAGGTTGCTGCTGGGCTATAGGCTTGGGGGAAATTCTATTCTACACACAGAGAAGCCAGACAGAATGGGGGTTCTTGGGGGCACTGCCAGGAGGTGGACACGGCTCTGAAATGAATGAACGAGAAGGGGAAAGAGGCAGGGGGAGACTCGGGCAGCAACCCCAGTCCAGGAGAAGAGACTGGGCTCCATCCAAGAGCCGTGGGAAGTTGCGGAAGGGCCTTCCACAGGGAGTGATGATAATGTTGAGATATTCATTTCTATTCGCATAGTGGGGAAAATTCATAGGGTGGCTCACTCTTGCCCAAATTCACGTTCAGAGGATGCACTGAAGAAGAGAGGCCTAGAGGTCCCCCCAGGCCCACAGTGAGCAGGGCCAAGCTGCCCTGGGACCACTGGGGGAAATAGGGTGGCGGGGTGTCCACAGAGGGCAGGAAGCAGATAAGCTGAGGCTCTTAGGTTGTGACTAATGGAAGTAACCCACCCGATGTGACTTAAGTGGAAGGGGACGTTGGTTGTAAGGATGTGGGGCCAGGACAGGACAACAAGAGGCCCTTAAGAGGAGTCCTGATTCGGAAGTGGGGCGTTTGCAAGGTCTTCCCTCCCGTGCCGGCCTCTGCCCACCTACGTCGTCTCTTCTCTTTGCAGCCCTTCCTTCGTCCCCTTGGTGCCGGCAGAGTGTGCTTGGCCCCGGCCCTGCAGGTGGTGAGTTACAGGCTGGCTCTGGGTTCCAGATCCAAGTTCTCGGGGAGAGACTCTGAGAGCCCCAGAGCATCTAGTGTGAGCCCCTAGGGCCGGGGTGTGCCAGGTACAAACCCAGGGGCTGGGGCTCATGACGGGTGCTGGGTAACCCCCAGCATTCTCTGTAGGAGCAGACACCCCCAAAGCTCTGAGTCAGTATGCCATGCTCTCCGCCCCTCCTGGCTATACAGTTCTAGAAATACACAGATTCCTATAAGCCAAAGGACTTTAATGACAATAGCTAACCTCTCTGAGCACTTACCCTACGCTGGCTACTTCGCGAAGTGCTAAGTGATTCACATGTATTCTCTTACGTAATTCTTGTGGCCCGGGGAGGTCGATGCTATTATTGTTTCTAATTTATAGACAAGAAAATGGAGGGGCAGAGAATTCTGGTTGAGCTTTCCAGCTTGTGAGGCATAACACCTGTCTTAGGGCACAAAGGAAGAGGAAGGCTGCCCTCTTAACCAGCGGGGTCCTAATAAAGGTTCACCAGCCAGCAGTCTGGGGTGCCTGGGTGGCTCAGTGGGTGAAGTATCTGACTTGACTTTGATTTACATCCTGATCTCAGGGTTGTGAGGTCAAGGCCGGGCAGCTGGGAGTCTGCTTGAGATCCTCCCCCTCTGTACCCCCCCAGGCTCAAATAAGTAACAAAACAAAACAGCAATCTGGGGAAAAGGCTCTGCTTTGTAGTATTTGCTGTTTTCCAAGGTGTAAATACTCCCACCATGGCTGATTTCAAGCCACCAGCTTCCCAGAGCCAGTCTGAGCTGACTTCTGCACACAGTGACTCTCGCCCCTTCTGGGGGACAGCTATGGTGGTGTCCAGGAGCTGTGTGATTTAGAGCAGTGGTTCTCAAAGTGCGGTCCCTGGACCAGTTCATCAGCATCACCTGAAAACTTGTGAGAAAGGTGAACTCTCTGCTCCCACCCCAGCCTGAGTGAACAGGACAGCCCCGGAGCTGGGGGCGGGGAAGGGGCTCCTGTGTCTTCGCTGCATCCAAGTGCGGGACTGCTGGGGCCAGGGGGTATTGTGTCCTTTTGCAAACCCAGCTTGTCCTAGTTTTTATCCTGCAGCTGGGAGAAGGGGGTTCATTTCCAGCTCCTTGGCAGATGGGCAAGCTGAGGCTGAGGGGTAAAGGTGTACTGGAAAGTGATGGGTGACTGAAGTGGGTTAAGACGTCACCCTGCCAGCTCAGTCTCCCTCCGCGGGTCTGTAAAGCGATGTGCCATGGACCCAAGGATGGGAAGGCTGAGCTCTGACTCCAGGCAAAGAGCCAGGGCAGAAGGAAGGTAGGGAATCCCAAGAAATGAGGAATCCTGAGAAACAAGGAAAGAGGCCCATGAAAGCCATGAAGGCCCATGAAAGCCAGCAGCGCCCAGCCCTGGCCCTTGGAGTCTGGTCCAGATCTGAGGTAAATCCTGGGACTGAGGCAGGAGGGGCTGGACCCGCAATCTCTAGTCTCAGGTCTCCGCAAGAAGACCCAAGAGGGCTCCTGGGGCCGGGGCGGGGTGGGGGGTGTCCTGGGTCCACAGCCCAGCAAGCTCTCTGTGGGACAGACCAGTCTGCTGTCTGCTCGTCTCAGCAACTTCCCTCAACCCCAATCCAGATTAACTATTAACCAAAGACAAACAAATCGAGAGCCAAGTATCAGAAATGATGCAAATACCGGGTCAGCCCCGGGAGGCCTTGAAACACCTGGGCAATCAGCAAGGGTGAGAAAGGCTTGGCTCATGGGGTGGGGACAGTGGTCACGTGATGCCTCCTGTGCCCTCTGGTCACAAGGGGGGAGGGGGTTCCCCACTGAGCTCCGCGTTTCTGAAGGAGAACCAAAACACAAACAGAAACTGTCCTGTCACACTGAAATCCGTAAGTCATGTGAGTTTCTCTCCCCAGAGCATTAGTCACAGAGCAAAGATTCAGAGCCGGCATTACTCAGCAGAACCCGGGGTGCTGGCCCACTTTTGCTCTGGCTGGAAAGTCGAATTCCAGTTACTCTCCTTTCAGGAAAGCACCTGTGTAAGAAAGTTTCCTCAAAGGCATCTGCTCTAGAATTTCTTTAGCAAAAACCCCCAGACCCAACGCTAGCCTTCCTCTCCTGGGCTACTGTGTCTCCGTGGTGTCTCAGCTGGGCTTGGCCTCCGTGTGGGTCCCCAGGGAGAGGCAGGCTGCAGGGCCACCGCTCCTTCCTTCCAACCCCCAGTGGCCCGTGTGCAGGAGCTTCAGATATTTCTGGTTTAAACACTAAGGGGAGTTTTGGGGTGTCTGCAGATAAAGCATTCTGCTCAGCCAATGCCGAGCAAATGCCTGATAGGGAGTTGAAGGCTTTAGGGAGCAGGGAGGTCTGAGGTATCAGGAAGGAGGGGGCCATGGCCCACTCCATTCTCCTGCCCCCATTCTTCTAGGCTCTCATCCTTTGCAAAGCAATGGTTGATCACCTGGACTCCTGCCTCAAAGCCATGGTGTGGGCAACACCTAAGAGGGCAGCCAGGTCACTGCCCTCAAGGGGCTTACATTCTATTTAGCTATCACAGGCCAGCACAGTAAGCCACAAGAGGGAACAGCAGGCCATTTACCACAAAGGCAAAGCACCGAAAAGCCTGGATGGTCCCTGTGCTAGACACACTGCATCTGGATTCTAGTGCTGCCACTCCCTAGCAGCTGTGTGACCTTAGGTAAGTTGCTTAAACTCTCTGAGCCCCAGTCTACACATCTATAAAGTGGAGATTAAAATTCCCAACTCAAAGGGCTATTATGAAAAACAAAATAATGCTTACAAAGCAGCTGGTAAAACGCGCTGCATTCCCAGCAAAAGTGCAAGAGGGTTCCCCTTTCCCCACACCCTCTCCAACATTTGTTGTTTCCTGCCATGTCAATCTTTGCAGTCTAACTGCTGTAAGGTGGTCTCTCCGTGTGGTTTTGATTTGAATCTCCCTGATGGCTAGTGATGTTGAACAACAGCCAAACTGTTGAAGGAGCTCCTCAACAGATGAAGGGATGAAGGTGTGGTCCATATACACCACGGAATATCACTCAGCCATCAGAAAGGATGAATACCCAACTTTCATCTGGAGGGACTGGAGGAGATTATGTGGAATGAAATAAGTCAAGCAGAGAGAGTCAATTATCATATGGTTTCACTTACTTGTGGAGCATAAGGAATAACATGGAGGACATTAGGAGAAGGAAGGGAAAAACGAAGGGGGGATATCAGAGGAGGAGACGAATCATGAGAGACTATGGACCCTGAGAATCAAGCTGAGGGCTTCAGAGGGGAGGGGGCTGGGGGGCTGGATGAGCCTGGTGATGGGTATTAAGGAGGGCACGGACTGTGTGGACTACTGGGTGTTATATGCAAACAATGAATCGCGGAACACTAAAAAAACCAATGAAGTACTGTATGGGGACTAACATAGCATAATAAAATAAAATAAAAACTTTAATTTTACTAAATAAAAAAAATGCACTGTACACAGTAGGTACCCGATACACTCTAACAGTCCCCTTAATTCCATTTTGGACCAAGATGGGCTATAAAAAATGAACATTTATGTCTGGTCTCTAAACTTGGAACAGATTAGAGGCAATAAAGTGAAAGGAGGCTTAAAAAGAACAGGGGAAAATGAACACTTGAAGGCCTAACAATGGGGAAATACCTAGAAAGAGTATAAGAGCAGATGAATAAATAAAATAGTAACTGGGGACCATATAGTGTGGGAGCCAACAGCTGCCTCTACCCCACAGCCTCCAGGGCCATCCTATCCTAGGACCGACAGCAGAGTAGATGATGTTCACAATGAAACCATGTTCAGTAGCTTCTAAGAAGCCAGGGATGAGGGGCACCTGGGTGGCTCAGCCGGTTGGGTGTCTCTCTTTGGCTCAGGTCATGATCCCAGGGTCCTGGGATCAGAGGGGGTCTGCTTCTCCCTCTGAAGGAGAACCAAAACACAAACAGAAACTGTCCTGTCACATAAATAAATAAATAAACAAACAAATCTTTTTAAAGAAGAAGCCAGGGATGAGCAGGGATGTGTTCTAAAAATATTTTCATCCAAAATATTTAACTTTTTTTTTTTTTAAAGTATGGGGCTGGTCCATTTTCAGGTGTCCAGAAAAGCCACAATTTCCCAACGGCTGGATTAGCTGCGTTTGCACTCTACTTTTCATATATTTGTCACAGATCTCAGAATCATGCGGAGCACGTTATGGGGTCTTACAAGGCTCCTGTTTACTGATAAACCCATGTAGTGTTGGTTTGCTCTGTTTGCCATTTTTTAGCCATTTTATGCATTAACTGTCTGAGATCAAGGACAAGCTCCATCTTCTCTTTGAAAAGACAATAACCATCTCCCATCTCTCCTGACACTCCCACCAACCTGTCTCTCCTCTTATATTCCAGATTTTGGTTAAGGGCACCATCATCTACCAGACAACAGCAGGAAGAACTCCGGTCATGGAATTAGCAGGTAACTGCAGTTCCAGGTCCTGCCTAAAGGGGGCGCTCAGCCATAGCCTCTGCGCTGCCGCCCAGGTGCGCTCTAACCCCTGAGCTTCCAAACCGCAGGTGAAACCTGAGGCCCTAGGATTTCCCTGGTTTCTGGATACCCCTTTAGGTGTGGGGAGTCAAGTTCCTTACCACTTGAGCCACGCAGAAGACTTGGAGGACCGGAACGTGGCCCCAAGCAGAGGGTACCCAGAACTTCACTACTGGTCACTTCGTCCCAGGCAGGAATGTTCCCAGGACACTGAACTGCCTGGTTTTGCTCCTCACACGCCCAGCCACTGCCCAGCTCCTGACAGGCAGCAGAGTCGGCTGGCTGCTGTCCTGGACAGGAAGGACCTGGTCGTGTGCACCGGGCCCACTGCTCCCCTGCCCTGCTGGTCGTCCCAGCCCGGAGCCGACCTCCCACCTTGTCCTTTGCCTTGTCTCTGGGGCCGCCCACAAAAGATGCTCTCATCCCAGTTTTCCATGTGATTTTTTAACTTTTATTTTATGCTAATGCTTTTTTAACGTGTAAAACAGGTGACATTCTTCTGGGAATTAGCCATAAGTAAATAAGATATCTTTATGTTCAAAAATTGTCACTTGGAGCAAGCTGGGAATCTCTATTCCCTACTCCTTCTGAACGCAGTCAGGGTCCTGGTCTGGATACACACTGTCTGGCCGTTTACCACAAACTTCCTTTCCTTCTCTCAGAGGCACCCTGAGACCCGGAAAGTGAGCCCAGAGGGGAGAAGGGCTTGGGGTGGATTCTGGAGTTTGAACCTAGATGCCATTTACTAGCTGTGTGACCCTGAGTGAGTTACTGAGCCTTAGGTTTTGTTAGCCTTATCTTTAAAATGGGCACTGGAACTGCTCTTTCAAGTGTGAGGGTGACACCTGTATTTACCCCCCTGTACTTAGCAGAGTACCGGGCACATGGTGAGTTATCTGATTCCACTGTGGTTCTTTTCTTCTGTGAAGTCTTCCTTGATTATCCCAGCTGGGGTAGAGACAGCGAACTACCCGCTCCAACCCTACTCCCCGCTTTTCTTCACTAACAGTATCCCGGTTTATTTACGGGCAGCAATGTGCCCAGTTAAGAAACTACATTTCTCAGACTCCTTTGCAGTTAGGGTATGCACAGGTCACAGGTAAGCCCAATGAGGTGTAAATGACTATCACTGGGAGGGGATTCTGAGAAAGCCCATTAAAATAGGTGAACTCAATGGCGCTCTGACTCCCCTTGTCTGGAATGTAAATGCGATATTTGAAGTCACAGGGGCTTTGTCACATGACCACACAGCTGCACTGAAGATGGAAGTCACAGCCCAAGTATGGCAGAGAAAGAAAGTAGAAGGAGCCTGGGACACTGAAGGCGTGGTCCACTTCGGGGACCTCACGTAAGACTTCAGGGCTTACGTCACATGAGGGAAGAAAAACCCAGCTCTCTGAGATTCCTATTACATGTAGCCAGTGTAGTCCCTATGGATATGTGGGCGCGGAGGGCTTGCCCTCTTCCCTGAGTGCCAGTCGCATACGGTCACCATAGCATTCGGGGAGATTTGGGTCATAAGCAAAGCAGCCTAACAATCTAGGCTTTTAGGGACCCCAAGTGTGAGGAACAGAAAGTTTCAGATTCCCAAGGGGTCTTTGCACCCCACAGCTGATGGTGCTCTCGAGCCCTCCATCGCCTGGTTCTTAAGGGAGGAATGCAAGGCTGATGAGTGAAAGTCACACTCTTGGCAGTCCTGCGGGATTTGTGACCTCATAGGCAGTGTGATGGGGGAATGGACCAGCAGAGGCTGGTGGACCTCCAGCCCACCTCCGAGGTTTGGGAAAACTTAGTCCATTTTGTTTATAAGCGCACGGGTTGTAGACCCTATAGAGGTACTGAGTCCCACGGCGGGCAATGTACTTATTTCTTCACATGTCCACATCCGTATCCCCAGAGCTCAAGCTCTCAGGTACATCTAAAGGCATTCACTGTACACCCCCCCATGCAGGTGTCTGGGCTAAGTGCTGGGGGAGCTCAGGGATGAGAAAGACCCAGGGCTTGCCCTCAGGGAGGGAGTCAACAATCTCACCGGGGGATGCATAAGCATATACAATTCTCCTGGGAGTAGATGTGCAAAGGCAATCATGGAAGTAGAGAGAGAGGAGGAAATACAAAGGAGGTGGGGTCTGGGGCCTCGAAGGGGAGCTGCCTCTGAGCCGGGCTTCGGAAAACCAGTGGCCTTTCGAAGGTGGGCAAGGTGGGGAGGTCCCGTCCAGCCTGAAGAAACAGAGGGAACAGGTCACAGCAAGGTCACCAGCATGGAGTGATTCCAAAATGGCCACAGCCTAGCGAGGCTATGGTGGTGGGAGCAGTAGACAGTGAACCGTGGAAAGTAAAGCGATGATTGAGTTTGAAAATAAAAATAACGGCGGCCAGCCTGCTCGGGGTGGGTGTGAGGCACCAGCCACCTTCTAAGTACTTAATGGGAATTAACTCACAATAGCCCGAGAAGGTGAGGGCTGCTGTTCTGCCCATTTTACAGGCCAGGAAACTAAGCTCTCGCCAAGGAAAGGTGAGACATTTGCCCAATGTCAAACCTCTGAGGACAGCCCAGTTTGGCACCAGCGTCTACTCGTAGTGATTAAGCTATAGTGAGAAGGGGTCGGACTGTGGTGGGCGGGGGTCTTAAACACCACCCTAAGGAGTGTGGTTTTCCCTGCACAGATCTGTGAACTATACATGGGGCCTTCAGAATTACATTTGTGACTTTGATGAATCCCTCTGGGGGAGGAAGGCCCGGTGGTGGGACAGTGAAGGTCGGGGACCCATTAGGAGGCTGGAGTCCAAGAAATACTTGGAAAAAGCTGGCCTGGAGCAGGGCCAAAGAGACAGACAGGTGGGGTCAGAGCCTCTCTGCAGAGACAAGCCAGGGCCAGCGCTTGTGAAGCCCTCCGTGCAGGACGTATTATTACTGAGGGAAAAAGATGAAGGTTTTAAAGGGACGTTGAAGGAGGCGGAGGCGCCTGGGGGAAGGAAGGCTGTTCAGAGTTTTGCTTTGTTTTGTTTTAGAGAAAGAGAATGCAGGCATGGGTGGAGGTGGGGAGGGGCAGATGTCAGAAGGAGAGAGAACCTGAAGCAGGCTCCGGGCTCAGTGCAGAGCCCAAGGTGGGGACTGATCTCACAGCCCTGAGATCAGGACCTGAGCCAAAATCAAGAACTAGATGCTTAACTGACTGCACGAGAATAATATCTTGTGATATGTGAAAATCACACGAAATCCAGATTTTGGTGTCCATAAGTCAACTTTGCGTGGGACACAGACAGATGTATTCATGTACATATCACCAGTACGTATCACCTGCTTTCCCACCACAACAGCAGCTGAGTTATGCGAAAGAGGACTCTGGCCCTGCAAAGCCAAAAACATTCACTATCTGGTCCTGCACAGCAGAAGTTTGCTGGTCTGACATAGACTCCTTCTGGAAAGCGGCATAAGAGGAAACCACAGCAATTGCCCCGGGGTAGGGGTGTCCAAAGGACAGAGTTGGAAAGGAGACTTCCTACAGTGGAAATTTTGTACTTCTTGAATTTTAATCATGTGGATATTTAACCTATCTTGAAGCTTAATTTGAAATTTGAAAAAGAGTAGATCCTATTTCTAATCCTGTCCTGAAGGACAAATAAATGAAGGCAGAAAAGGTGGCCAGACTCTAGCCCTTCAGTGCTGGGTTTAGGGGAGGTCACAGGCCTCCAGCCAGGAGAGGTCGCAAGGTGAGCCTGGACCCGACCTCAGCCTTGCTCATGCTGAACGACCCAGGACGGCTCTCCCTCCGTGTGGGCGAGGGATCCATGTTGCTCCTGTGCCCAGAGGCTCTGCCCCGGAAAGGGGCCAGAAGACTGGCCTCTGCCTCTCTTCCTGTTGAGGCACGAGGGAAATAGACAAGTGTACCCAGACCATGGCCTCATCAGTAGCTGAGAAACAAGGAGGAGAACAGACCGGGAAGGTGAAGGACACGAGGAGTCCTAACAGTGGGTCCGACTCTTCCCTGCCATCCCTGGGACATCAGATAGGGCATTCTGCCTTTGGGGCCCAGCTCCATCCCTGTAGGCAGGCCCCTGGACCAGACTCATAGTTATCCACCTGCCACTTTCCTGCCCCATTTGCCCACTACGTAAACTACTAGGTATTCCCTTAAGACTTCACAGAGGCCCTAGATGAAAAAATGACTACAAACCAGTCAAAACAATAGTCTCACCTAGATGGCCTTTAGGACATGCAGTTCTGTCACTCCATAACTCTGAAAGCCACACCGCCTTCCCATGAGACCAGCCCTTCAGGCAGGGAAGTCAGGAGAACAGCCTTCAGTCACTGGCCAAGCTGTGGGGACACCACAGCCCTGAGTGACGACCAGTCTGGCAGGGTCGTGGAGGGCAGGAAGCGGCTAGAGGGGTCAGTGGGCTGGGCAGAGGGCCCCTCTTGAGCAAATCCAGGCAGATGCACTAACGGCCCAGTGCTGGAAAGAGCTGTGGTACTTGCATCCCCAGAGGGCTGGTCCCTAGGACGTTCCTGGGGGGCTGGTGGGGAAGAGATGGTCAGTGGAGGTGTCTCCCCTGAGCAAGGCACACGGCGGCATCGTCCTGGCCCTCGTGGTCAGGAATAGTGAGCCCAGAGGCCGGGCAGCATCCTCAGAGAGCACGGGGTGTAGATGGTCCATGGTTTCCCTCAGGGTCATCTCAAGGCTGGAAGCTTCTGTTCTCCCTCCTCTGGACCAGCCCCTATGCCTCGTTTAGGACCCAACTCAAAACTTGCCTTTTGAACACAGGAGTCCATCTGATGGGGCTCAAGGTGGCCAAAATTGAGGCAATTTCAGTAGCAAAATAAATAATCAAAATAGACTATAACATAAATTAAAGGCAAAATAAGAAATAATGGGTCCATCCCTATATAGACAAGTATTTCTAAAGAGATTTTATGTATTTATTTATTTGAGAGAGAGAGATTGTGTTCTCTCGTGAGAGAGCATGAGCAGTGGGTGGTGGGGGTCAGGGGAAGCAGAGAAAGAAAGAGAGGCAGACTCCCCACTGAGTAGGGAGCCCAGGACCCCAAGACCATGACCTGAGCTAAAGGCAGATGCCTAACCCACTGAGTCACTAGACAGGTCCCTAGACAGTATCTGAATAAATAAAAGGGAGAAGGGAAGCTCTTTTTTACAGCAAATTTCCAATGAACAGATGTTAGAAGGAACCATGGAAATAGAAAGCTACCATTTGGCAAACACCCACAGTAATGATTGTTTTAGGCAGGAATCATCAATGGAAACAAACATTCATGGGTGAAAATGTAATGAGAAGCAGGATGTTTACGTATCTCAGAGTATTTCCCCACAAGGCGCTTGTTAAATGCAAAGATGAAAATGGTATCTTGACGGTGGAAAACCTAAAAGACACTGCCCTACCCAGGGCATCAGAGCCAGAGTAAGGGGTCATACGACATACCGGCCTCAGGCACCACCCAACACAATGTGCTGGGAAGGGCACTGCACTGCTTCTGTGGTGCTCCTTCTTGTTTGTTTTTGTTTTTTTAAGATTTTATTTATTTACTTGAAAGACCGAGAAAGAGCACATGTGCATGAGCAGGCGGAGGGGCAAAGAGAGAGGGAGAAGCAGGCTCCCCACTGAGCAAGGAGCCCGATGTGGGGCTCAAGTTCAGGACCCCAAGATCATGACCCGAGCCAAAGGCTGACGCTTAACTGACTGAGCCACCTGGGCACCCACTTCTGTTGCGTTGTTGCCGAAACACACAACCTGAGGAAACACCAGTCAAACCCAAACTGAGGGACGTCCGACATCATTGCTAGTTCCGCTGTCCCAGGCTGGAGGAGCCTAAGGACAGACGGCAGCCACGTGCCATGAATGGGCCTGGATTGGCTCCTGGACCCACAAAGGACATTAGTGAGGCAACTGGTAAAATCTGAATGAGGTTTGGAGCTCATGTTGATTCCCGTTTTGAGGACAGCGCTGTAAATCTGTAGGATGTCAACATTTGGGGAAGCTAGATGAAAGATCTTCGGGAATTCTTTGTACTATTTTTACAACATTTATGTAAGTCAAGTTATTTTGGAAAAAAAACAAAACACAAACTTTTCCTCTTTTCTCCTACTTCCTCAGAGTAATTTCCTCAGCTGTGGGCAGCCAGCTACTTGGTATGTGGTATTTCTAGTATTTGCTTACATGTCTGTCTCCCTCCAGCTAGGAGTCCTAGCACGGCGACAATGTCTCTAATTAGAGACACTGTGACTTAGCGTTATAGTGTCTCTAATTTTCCTTTTGTCCTCATCTTACAAATCTTATTTGGATGGAAGCTGGCTGTCGGTCTTCCCCGTCAAGGAGCCCCCTCCTTGGCCCCTCTTCCTTCTGCCACTGTAAAAATTAAGCGCTGCTGCTATTTCAGTTGCTTGGACCAAAATCCCGGGGGTCCTCCTCGGTGCCTCGATTTCCTCCCATCCCAGGACTGCTAAGTCCTGCTGGGTTTCTCCAGAGTTACCACCACCCAGACCATCCCTCCCTCGCACTTCTCCGTGGAACGTGAGCCCCACTTGCTAACTGATCTCCACCTACCCAACCCCCTAGTGCCTTTTCCACGAAGCAGCCAAGGGAGCGTTTGCAGGGGAAAGTCGGGTCGCACATCACTCCCTGCACTGGCTTCCCACTGCAGTTCGCGTGAAACCCACATGCCCAGCATGTCCCATGTCCCAGGGCTTCCTCCTTTGACCTCTGCTCACCTTGACCCTCTCCGCCCTCACCCCCCCTGCTCCAGCTTCCTGGCCCTGCCAACCCTCCCCTCATAGAAACGCCGAAGTCCATTTCCATGTGTGGCTCTTCCGCAGACCTCCTCGGACAGCCTTCTTCTCCATGTGCAGGACTCAGCCCGTGTGTCCCCTCCTCAGATGGGCCTCGTCCCCTGTGTTACCTGAAGTAACCCTGTTCTCCACACACGCTCCGTCCCTCTGTCAGTTCGGTTTTGCGTAACCAAGCACCACCGACCGGGTGGCGTAAGCCACAGAGATTTATTTTCTCACAGTCTCTGAGGCTAGAAGCCCACGATAAAGATGTCGGAGAAGCTGGTCCCTTCTGAGCACAGGGAGAGAATCTGTTCGAGGCCTCTCTTCCAGCTTCTGGTGGTTTGTGGCAATCTTGGCTGTTCCTCAGCTTGTAGGAGGATCACTGTGATCTCTAGCTTCATCTTCTAGGGCATTCTCTCTGTGTATGTGTCTCCAAATCTCCCCCTTTTCTATGGACGTCAGTCATACTGGATTGGAGCCCCACCCTGGTCTCACCTTTCACTCGATTACCGCAGGAAAGATCCTTTCTCCAAATAAGGCCACATGCAGCAGGACCTCGACATGTACCTTTTTGGGGGAACACAGTCCAACCTATAACAACCTCTCACCCTGTTTTGTTTAGATCCCTTATAACCAACTTAATTATCTCATTTATTTGTGGTCACTGTCTGTGTCTCCCCACTATAACATAATCTACGCGACGGGAGGATCTGCTCCGACTCCAGTGCTAGGGCCTTTTCCTGCCCTGAAGACAGACACTCGCTCCTGGTTCCACAACGTGAATCAGGATGCCTCCCTCAGGCTGCCCCAGGTGGGAGGAAAGGCCTGGAAAGGCCTGCCAGCATGCACCTTCCTCGGACAGCCAGTGTGCTCACTCCACACCCATCACCTAGCTCAACGTCCCGCCAAAGATTTGTGGCATCTGGCCCTGGGCCCAGCCACGCATCTCAGAGCCCAGGAATTCTCTACACATAGTCAACACTCAGTAAACACTTCAAATGAATGAAGGCCACACAGTTTGGGCTTTGACCCAGGCTCCCTGCCCTCCAGCCAGGGCGGCATAACCTGGTGGTTGAGGCCAGGAATGGTGTGGCTAGACTGCTTGGATCTGCCCCTTACGCTGAGACCCAGGCACATTACTTACCCACTGTGCCTCAGTTTCTCCAACTGTAAAATGCAGATAATTATAAAAGTACTTCCCTGGTAAATTGTATGAAATGAGATCACAAGTGGTGAACAGTTTCTTGCTAAAGGAAAGTGCCCGAAGCTGACCCAGGCCTCAGATTTTAAGCGTGGTCTGAGGTCTGGGAAAATTCCTGGTGGCCAAAGGGACCAGAGCCCAGGGAAGTGTCTCTGTCAGCTGAGACTCAAGGGGCTCAAGGTTTCTGCTCAGTGACCCTCTTCAGAATCCCCATGAGGCTTTTGACTAAAATGGGGAGATTTTGACTCTAAAAGCCTTACTCAGTTACTGGGTTGGGTGGGCCTTGGAATTTCACGGGTGCCTCTGGCTGACTGAGGAGAAGGACAGGGAGGCTGTAAGTCCTCAGACTCTTTCTGAACCCCTCACATGAGGAGTGCAGCTTCCAGCTGACTCAGCAGGCCAGTTTCCTTGGAATCGGCCACTCTGGTTCAAAACTCTTCGTGTCGCAACAGGCTCGCAGCCACCCCCGGAGAAGCTGACCCACCCCTCAACTTGCTTCTTGGTTTAATACCTATATATAGCCAGAGTTACAGACCTTTCTATATATGTATGTATTTAGAAACCCACAAAGCTAAAAATACCCCCTCCCATGTGCCATTTCTCAGTTTTCTGTAGTTCCTTATTCTTATTTTCAGCTCAGGAGGTTGGAAATTGCCATCAGGATGGGGTGACCTCCAGCCGTGGGTGGCAGGGAGACCAGAGCGCGAGCTCTGCTTGGGAGATGGAGGGACCCAGTCCCAGCGCCAGCTCTAAAGTCAGTGTGCTGTGATTTGGGGGGATATCCTCTCCCTCCCTAGGCCTCAACTTCCCTCAGCGGAAGGGGGAACTGGACTTGATCTAAGGTGTTTTCTTGCTCTTCCTGTCATTGGCTAAGTGCAGTGGTCCGCGGGAACGGTGGACAAGGACACACCAGAACCACTGACTGCTGTTCTTTCCTGCATTTAACAAATATTTATTGAGCACTTACTGTGTGTCTGATAAAAAACCTCCACCTTTAGGGAACTTACATTCCATTTAGGGGAGAAAAATAATAAGCAAAATAAATAATGTACACAGTATGTTTGGTGGGCAGTGTCACGGAGAAAAATAAAGTAAAAAGGGGTGACAGAAAATGGGGGGGGCAATTTGAATGAAAGAGGTTAGGGAAGACGTCCCTGAAAAGCTGGTGTTTGCGTACGGATGGGGAGTGAGGCTAGTTCCAGGAGGCAGGGGAGCAGGCAGGCAGACACCGGGGGTGGGGGTAAATGTCCCAGCAAAGCTGCCAATGCCAAGGCCTCCGCGTGGGGGTGTACCTGGTGTGCTGGGGGCCACGGCAGCTGGAGTGGGGTGAGCAGGGGGCGGCTAGGGTCTCCATGGAGAGGTGACAAGGACCACCTATGGATGGGGTTTGAGCTGAGGAGGGAACTCAGCTGACTTTCATTTTCCCAGGATAGCCTGGCTGCCAAGTTCACAAAACACTGCCGGGCCCAGGGGTGGAAGTAGAAAGAGCGTGAAGGAGACCACAGCAAACCCAACAAGGGCCCTTGGTGGCTCACGGAGGGCTGGTGGGGGTGGAGGTGGGAAGAGGTGGCCAAAAGTCACAGGTATGTGGTTCTGCTGATGGCTTGGGAATGAGCCTGTTAGAAACAGAAGCCGAGGGACGCCTGGGTGGCTCAGTTGGTTCAGCAGCTGCCTTCGGCTCAGGTCATGATCCCAGCGTCCTGGGATCGAGTCCCACATCGGGCTCCTTGCTCCGCAGGGAGCCTGCTTCTCTCTCTGACTCTGCCTTCCACTCTGTCTGCCTGTGCTCACTCTCGCTCGTGCTCTCTCTCTGACAAATAAATAAATAAAATCTTAAAAAAAAAAAAAAGAAAAAGAAAAAGAAACAGAAGCCGAGAGAGACTCCAAGGGTACTGGCTTGAGCAATGATGGAACTGCCAAGAGCTCACATGGAGCCGAGTGCGGGAGGAGGAAATGCCAGGAGCTCAGGCTGGACCCGCGCTAAGAGTGATGCCCATGAGACCTCCCAGAGGGGGCGCCGAGTGGGCCGCTGGATGTAGGAGTCTGAAGCTCTGCAGGGAGTCCGGGCTGCGGAGCCGCAGAGTTGAGAGTGGGCCCCACATGTGTGGCACACAAAGCCACAGGCCTGGGTGACAGTGTGGGAGGTCCACGCGCTGCGCTCTGGGACTGGGAAGTGAGAAGGAAGGACAAAGAGGACAGAGAAGAATCAGCCCGGGAAGCACGGCTAACCCCTCCCCCGGCTTCAGTGCTTTATCTGTAAAGGGCAGGGCAGGGGGGCGGCTCTCTGGCTTTCCCTCCCACTCTGATACCTCTGCTTTTAAGATGTGGAATGCAGGTGAGCCCAGATCGTAGCAGAAAGCTCTTGCTAGGTCTTGTGTGGGATGCCTGTGGGACCCCGGTTCCTGACTGAGCTCCCTGGTGCAGGAGCATCTGTGGATGGCCTCATGCTGCTGCTCACCGGGAGGGGTGAGAGCTGGCGGCCCTGCCCCAGCAAGCCTCCCGCAGGCCCCACCATGCAGCAGGGTGGGCCAGGGCCAATGGGTTCTCACCTGGGCTGAAGTGGGAGGAGCCAGCTTTTATTTATTTATTTATTTATTTAAGATTTTACTTATTTATTTAAGAGAGAGAGAGGGGTGGGTTGCATGAATGGGGCAAGGGGCAGAGAGAGAGGGAGAGAGAGAAGCAGACTCCCCACTGAGTGTGGAGCCCAATGTGGGGACTGGATCCCAGGACCCTGAGATCATGACCTGAGCCGGAGGCAGATGCTTAACCAACTGAGCCACCCAGGCGCCCCAGGAGCTGGTTTTATTCAGACACTGCTTTCTTAAAAAAAGAAAAGCTTAACTTTTCTCCCATGAGAAATGATCATGCACATGATTTTGAGCATTTTTATAGAAAATGAGGAGGGTGGTCTCTGACATGTCTTCCTGCTGTTCTCTTGGGAACATGAAAAACAGTTCTTTCTTGGCTCACTCACAGGTGATGCCTAGGTCAGGTTTTTTTTTTTTCCCCCCTTGGGATTTCTAGATCCAACTGTGGACTGAGCAAAGTGGCCCAAAAGCAGAGTGGAGTCGGGCTGGTGGGATTCCAGGCCTGGGACAGCGTGGGCTCAGCCCTGCCAGAGTCCCTCGCTGACATGTCCTGTCAGCCCACGCACGGAGTGGTCCTCGGCGAGCCCACGCTTCAGCCCGGCCAGGAAGCTCTTGGTTTCCTGCCACCAGTTAGTCACTCCCATTGCACATGCACCGTGCTAGCATCTTACACGTGTTCACATATCTACACAGAGAGAGAATATACGTGTGTGTGCACGCGCACGTGCGTGTGTGTAAACACACTGAATCCACAGGAACCCTGCTGTAACACCTCGTCACAGCTGGATTCACACGCGCCATGAGAAGCTCCAATCTCTGCGGCTTCTCGTTAGCCTCACCGTAATGACGCTCCAAGTTTTGTGCTGCAGAGTTCTTGGGATGCCACCTCTGCTGTTCTGATTAGGTTCTGCAGTATTATTGTTCCCTTCTGAGCAGGAGAACCCGGAGGCTTAGAGAGATTAATTTACTTACCGGAAGCACCTCGGGCAGTTGGAGATCTGGACCCGGCGTCCAGACGCTGTAGCTCATGGGCTTCGTCTTCTTGCCAATGGTATCCCTTGGGCCTTTGTGATCAACCCACTTGACAGGAGGGGACATTGAGGCCTGGAGGGGAGAAGTGCCTTGCATCAGGTCACATGGGCTCCGACAGTTGAGACCAGGCCCAGAGGCCTTTCAGAGGCTGCCATCGCTCATTTAATAGATATTCTGAGTACACACCATGGGCATTCTACGAACACAGGGGTGGGCACGCTTTTCCCAGCACCCCCAGCCTGGTGCCCCCGACGCTCATTGGCCCTGTGACACTCACCACGGGCAACATGGACACTCACTACGGGCTAGGAGAAACTGTCCTGTGGCTGGGAATGGCTGGGGAGGCAAAAATGCACCAGCAGGAATGCCATCCTTAAGGTCTACGAACCGCACCCCTGAATCGCATGCTGCCTTAGACCACCTGCCTCCCCGCGGGGGGCCCTCCCTCTCCCTCTCCACCCACTGGTATTCCTGGCAACTTTCAAGGCCATGTCTGGTTCACTTGACCTCTGCTGGGAAGCCTCTCCGCAGAATCCAGGCCTGTTTCCTCTCCTTAGCACTCAGTTTCCAGGCACTTCTCTGTGGCTGGGTACTTGTTTGTATTGGTGGCTGTCCCCCTAGGCAGTCAGAAAGCCCCCCAAGGGCCAGGACCATGTCTGGTTGAGTCTTGTCCTGCGTGCCGCCCCAAGCACCCAGGCCCATGTGCTGCAACTCAACTTGCAGCATGGCTTAGGAGCAGGACAGTGTTTCCAAGTGGGAAAGACAAGAATTCAGAAGGGGCGGAGGTTCCTGGATCAAAGAGTTGGGGTCACACTCCGCTGTGCAACACAGGGAGAGATGATGCACAAGGAAACCCAAGAGGCATTTAGGAAGAACAAACTCAAAGGCACATGAACTCAAAGAGACGAATTCTGAAGAAGGGGACACAAGGACCACGCACGGGAGACAGCGAGTCTTCTGTCTCGCTAGACCCATCAAGGGAAAATGTGGAACCTGAGTTGGATCCGGACTGTGGAAGATAGGGACTGTCCGGGCAGACACTCCCTGCAGGCTGCAGGAGGCCTGGGGGTGTGGACGGGGGTGCCCTCCCCAGACGGGGAGCAGTGGGAGCAGGGGCACTGTATGGTGCTTTGCAGTTTCCAAAGGGCATTTTACCTGAATTTTTGGCTCACACAATTTTTACTGTGTGTCTTTTGGATACTACTATCATCTTCATTTTATGGATGGGGAAACGGCTTGAAGCCACTTGCTCAAACTCACTGTGCTAATAATAAGCACCAGGCTGGGCTCAAAGGTGAGCCCATGTCCCTCCGTCCCTGCACACAGAGCCCCAGTGGGGAACGCACAGGAACATCCTTTCCTATCAGGGACCTTGTGGAGACATAAGGAGTGTATTTTTGTGGCAGAAACTACTCTGATTTCACGAAGTCTGTTTGCCTTTCTTCCTGGGCTCACAGCTACCTTCACTTCCAGCTCTTGCCACAGACCAGAGCTCAGTGGCCATGCAGAGGGAAGTGGCCACTTCTGGTCTGGCTCATGATTGCTTCCCATGTGATTCTCTGCCTTTCCTTTCCTCTGCCAGTAGGATGTCATCGCCAAGGGTAACACGGAAGCTCCGTGTCAAGGGGGGAGCACCTCCTCGGCCTGGGCTCCTGGATGACTGAGTTCCTTTCCCTCCAGAAAGGGTCACCAGCCCTGCACAGTTAACTAAGACTTTATTATGGCAAGACACTGAAAATCTGAACATTATCTCACCTAGAGGAGCATGGAGATGTTTTCTGAGAACCACAAGATGTTGCAGGATTGTAAACCACTTTGTCCTGTTTGTATTTTAAAATCCAAGGCTTTCTAGCCTGGGGAAAGCCATGTGGAAGGGCCAGTTTGGGGTGCTCTAGGACCAGGGAGAGTTCCCCTCACAGCAGGGCCCCAGGCCCCCCTGCTTCTACGGCACTGCCTATCTGAAATCAACTCACTCTCAGCACATCTGAGAAACTGAGGCGAGGGACCACCCAGGAAAAAGCCCCTCCCTCGTTGTGCAGATGAGGTCATGGAGAGAAAGAGACCTGCCCAAGGTCACACACCCCCCCCCCCCCCCGGTGCCGTGTACACACAGGCAACATTCATCATTGTCACAGTGGACAAGTGCCTGCGGTCACCATTACCCTAATCACTCCAGAGCAGTGTGCCTCTGCTCCCACGCCCTGGTGCAGCCCCTGCTCAGCCTGGCTCTGGGCTTGACCATAAGGTCTGCTCTGGCCAATGGAACATCAGCCAATGTGATGCCAGAGAAGGCACAGGAGCACGGGGACATGCGCTCTCTTGCTGCTGGGGCCGCCCTCCATCCCCCGCTACGCCTACTGTCAGGAAGTCTGGGTGCTGGTTCCTCGGGACCGGTCGTCCTCAGCCAGAGGGCACTTCCATCCCCCAGAAAACAATGGCCTATGTCTGGAGATCTTCTTAGTTGTCCTAATTGTATATGGTGTTGGCGGCATGGGGGTGCTGCTGGAATTGAGTGGGTAGAAGCCCAGGGCTGCAAAATTCTCACAGCGCCTGTGGCGTACCCAAAATGAAGTCCTATCCAGTCCCAAACGTCGACAGTGACTGCCCTCAACCAACCCACCTCCGCTGCCGGCCTCGTGGGCTGCAGCCCCATTAGTGAGACCAGCAGGATGGCCCTACCGATCGCAGCCTCAATCACTAACCCACAGCACCGTAAGCAAAAAGACAGTGGTTGTTTCAAGTCATTACATTTGGGGGTAAGTTTTTACGCAACCAGGGTGGCTACAGGACCCCTTGCTGGGGATTTGCACATACTCTCCATGTGACACAGAACGCGGAAGTGGTTGGGTCCTCACGCAAAGATATTTATCCAGTTTGGTGCCGTTTCTCCCACCCCACCACACGCACACGCACACCCCCCCACACACTCACACACCCCTGTCATGGACTAGCTGCTGTATTAAGTATCGTGTACGTATTCATTTAATCTTTGTCACGACTCCTTGAGATACTGCCTCCACTTGAGGCTCAGGGTCATTAACCTGCCTGGGGTCCCATGACCACTACTCCGTGCTCTCTCCTGTCAGTGACTCTGTTTCTTGGCTTCAATGTGTCCTCAGTCCTCCTGAGGCCCAGCTGCGTCCTCCCCTGTCCCTAGACCGCAGCCCACTAAGATGGTCGGCGGCTGCAGTTCCCAGATGGCCACAGGTGTGTCTCTTGTGACACACTCTGCCTTGAGACAGGACTCTCCAAGGGGGTGAGTGTGAGCCACAGATTCTGGAGTCAGAATCCGATTTCAAAACCTAGCTCCAATATTCATCCGCTGCGGGATCTCGAGTGCTTTCCTTAACTTCTCTGAGTCTCCATGTCCTCACTGACTGAACAGGGTCACATCGTCGGTACACAACAGTCAGCGATCTGGGGACACAGGGTGAGACGCTGATGGTACCGAGTCCACCAGCCAAGTGAATGAGATCCCGGGTCTCCGGGAACTCTCGGTATAACGTGGAGGGAGACACTGACAGACACAGTGAGAAGGGAAATCAACAGATGACTGAGGACATTTGAAACGTTGTCTGCCGGAGGAAATGCTCGGTAGATACCAGCGGAGCCTCAGCTGCAAGCGGAAAGTGGTGGATTTCTTTTCCTTCTTTTTTCTTCTCCTTCCTTCCTCCCACTTTCCCCTTCCTTCCTTCCTTCCTTCCCTCTTTTCTTCTTTTTTAAGTGTAAGAGAGACACGCCAGCAGGGAAGGAGCCCAGAGAGAGGGAGAGAGACTCTTAAGCAGGTCCCACACTGAGCGCGGAGCCTGACAGGGGGCTTAACCTCTCGATCCTGAGATCATGAGCTGATATCAAGAGTCAGATGCTTAACTGACTGAGTGACCCAAGCACCCCTGAAAGTGGTGGGTTTCTAAGTTCATGGCTGCGAAATTACTCTCCCACTGGGAAGACCTCGGGGAAATAAAGAGGAGCTTTTTTTCAGGAAGAGAATGGGACTCTCTGGCACATAAGCATTTCCGTCGCGCTCTCTGGCTCGTGTTCCTTCGGCTGCTGCACTGTGGAGGCTGCCGGCCCAGCGCCCACAGCTGGATGCTGGGGCTCTAGAGCCAGCTGGCCCCTCGAGCAAGTGCTTGCCTCTCCAGCTCCCATCCCCCATCTGTCCGGTGCGGATGACGACTGAGCCTACATCACGAGGTCACGGTAAGGACTGAGTGAGAGAGCAGCACCCAGCAGGTGCTAGGTGGTGGGGAAACACGAGCCCGTTATTCTCATCCTGCCTCAACAACCCTCCTGCGCCCCTCCCCAAGCCGGCTCTCAGAATTCTAGAAATCCTGGCAGCCAGAGGACCCGCATGTTCCCAGCTGTTACTGAACTCTCAAGCTGAAGGTCACCTACCGCACCCACCCCCCTTTCACGCACTCGCCACTTTGCTCTTTCTGATTGTTATTAATTGAGAACAAAGAGAATGTATGATTACTGTACAAAAATTGAAATATACAGAGAAGCAAGAAGAAGTGAAAAGCATTTCAAATCCCACCACTCGGGAGTGTGGTTAACGTTTTAGGGTCTCTCTCTCCAGCCTTTTCCTCATTCAATATATTTGTTTAAATGAACACGTGTGTATAGTGAGGCCAGGGGGTCGGCGTCCTCAGCCTCAGGCCCTCCTCTGAGGCCCCCGTGGGTGGGTGGGACACCAGGGCCCTGTGGGCAGCTCTAGCTCAGGACCCAGGCAGATGGGGGGCAGGACCCCTCTGCTTGAGGCCAGCATGCTCCCACCTTCTCCCAGCTCCGCGAGGAATGCCCCATCTTCCTCGGTGGCAACTTTCTGTGTGGGACAATTGTGTCAGAAGGAAACCCGCCCACCAGAAGTCCCCTGGGAATGAATCAGGCCTTTATGTGAAAAAGCTGCTCCCGGCACCCCCGAAGCTCCTTCCAACCCGCTCTGGAAGCCGACCGTGCGCCGCTAGTAACGGAGATACTGAGCAGATGGGGTGGGGGCCTGCCGGAGGTCTGCAGGCTTAGCAGCAGCTGGACAGCTTCCTGGAATACACGAGGGTGACATTTCTCCATTCTTTCTCAACTCCTCCCAAACCCTGGGGAGTGGATTTTGCTTTCACTCTCTACCACGGAATTTCTCAGGAATCTTAAAATCCATAAAGGTTATCATTTACTGAGCACGTACTCTGTGCTGGGCCTCGTACAGAAATGATGTCGGGTCCTCACCTCATTCTGCAAGGGAGATGGGGAAACTGAGGCTGGAGCTTGACCCGGGCCTGCCACCAGCGAGGGTCCAGAGAGATTTAAACACGGTGATCAAACTCTTGAGCCCACACTCTTGATTTCCACATAAAAACTAATGTTGGTCTTATTCACGTGACCAACGTCCATCGTGGAAAATCCAACAGGGCTGAAAGACACAGCAGAAGCCAGCCCGACCTTCTCTGCTCCCCAGAGACCACCACTTACAACTCAGCGGCAGCTTGTTTTTCCTGCTCTTAACTCCAGATTTCAAAATAGTCACCTAAATTCTATTGCTTAGATAATATGAGATTAAGTCACCCCCACACCTCTTTCCTGTTTCTTAGTTTCTTTTTAAAGCAATTTCCCCCCAATTCCTTTAGCGGATCTGCCAGCGGCTCGGTGATCATTTTCCCACCACTCACCCAGGTTGAGTGTCAGTCCTTCTACTGCCCTGATCCTGACTCCATGGCCCCGGAAACCTCCCCTCCCCAGGCTGGCTCCTGGCTCTTGTCCCCTGAGACTTCCCTCCGACTTTCCTTCACAGGAGCCCCTGATCCTGGAGGCTGTGGCTTCTTGTCCCGATGAGCACAGTCTTGGAGCCCCTCATGGCCCCTGTGAGGTCCATGCAAACCCACCACAGGGCACAGGGCACCATCTTTCCCTAAGGTGGAAGGCTGTCTCCCCACCCCACGCCCCATCCACCCTCGTCCCCAGTCTGTGCTGACCCTCTAGTGGGGGTCTGGGGACGTAGGCAGGCCCAGGGCTGCTGGGGCCCAGGTCCCCAAGTTAGCTTGTCTCAGCGGAGGGCCCCTTCCCCACGCCTCTCACCACAGGGATTCAGTGACTCACTCTGAATAAGGCGTCATAAATTTCTTCTTAATAACACACTTGTCACTGAACCATTCCAACAATTTGGCATGGCAAGAGATCTGGCTCCAGGCGGCAGGGCGGAGAACTAATCTGCTTATAAAGTGTTTCCCGCGGAAGACTGGAGAGGGGCAAGGACCACCCAGTCTAGGTCTCAGGTGTCCTGCGGAGCTGGAATGACGACACCCACATTACAGTGAGGGACGCAGAAACTCGCTCCTCAGGCCCAGCAGGGCAGACCCTGCACCTCACCCCCAGCAGGCAGCACTGTGGAGGGGCTGTGATGGTAGACGGCTCCGCTTTGGATCCTGGCTCTGCCACTTCTAAACCAGACCACCTTTGGCAGGTTCCCTGATCGCTCCAGCCTCTGCTTTCCTCATCTGTGAAATGGGAATAATCCCTAGTTCATGAGGATTTTGCAAGATTCAGTGAGGTACGTCAGGAAGAGAACCTTCCACATGGTGCCAGCTCACGGCGAGTGCTCTAAGTGTAGCTGCTGGTATCACAGACTCCCGTCTAGGGTCACCTGCCTCCCTCTGGCTCAGGACCACCTCCCTTGGCTTCCTGTTGGCCTCCTTTGGCTCTCTGTCCCCTCATGCTTTATTGCAAGCAAAAAAAGGTAGCCACTCCTACCTTACATAACTTAATGATCTCGACTAGTATTTGAGGAAGGTGGTACTATCCACAGTTGACAGGGGGGAAACTGAGGCTGGGCGAGTTTGGGTGACTTCCCCAAGGCCCCCGCTAGAGGCACGGCAGAGGCAGGATTTGGGTTTATTCTCCCACAGAGCAGCTCCCCGGGGAAGCCCCCGGTCAAGGACCAGCCGCACCAGAGACGTTCCGGAAGTGGTCGAGTGTTTTTGTCACTGCATCCTTCAAGGGCTGTTCACTCTCTGGACTCTGGCCAGTGGCTGAGGAGGCGTGAATGAGAAGGCAGAAGGAGGCCCTCCGCTGTAAGGTGCTATGAGGCAAGCAAGCTGTCATTTACTGAGCCCTTGCCATGTGCCCTCCATGCTGTCAGCTGTATGTCTCCCTCAATCCACTCTCACTCCCGTGAAGCAGGCCTAACGCGGCTCCTACATACAGGGGAAAATGACGCACAGAGTGGTCAAGTCACTGGCCCTAGTAGGCATCTAGGTGTTCGCCTGTGTTGTTCTGCTCTCCACCTACTGCCTCCCATCAGGGTGGCCTGAAGTTGGGCCACAGCACTCAGTTTTGGGAACCACATCCAGGCTAAAGGACTGTCACCCCCACCATGGGCAGAACTGACAGACCCTGCGTCCCTTCAGGAGCCTCCTGGGTCTCTCACTAAGCATCCTGGAGTTTCTATGTGCTGGCAGAGGAAGGGGATCCGTGAGGGGCATCTCCTGCTGCTTCCGTGCATGGTTTGGGGACAGAGGTGGCACCAGCCCCGGCAGCAGCCTCCACAGGACTCTCCACCTCAGAGCTGCCTCTGGAGAGTCTGCAGCGGGGCCAGACTTCATTAAACAGCAAGGCAGGTCCTGGGGCGCACAGGGTCCTCTGTCTCTCGCCCGACTACACATGTCCCACCCCTGCTCCCCGAGGTGGGGGCGGTGTCCCTGAGAGCAGGAGCTCGGCCTCATCCTGCCCTGCACCTCCATCACCCAGAACTGTGCCCAGCCCTCAACAGACATTTGCTGACTGGCAAACACCAGCCAGCCCCAGTGACAAACAGAACCAGCGTGGCAGGACCTTGCTGGGTTGTTGAAGGGTGAGGGGTCCGGATGGCGCCCGAGACAGCTGCTGTGTGGAGAGCGGAGGCGGGGCGGCGCAGGCAGGCTGGACAGAAGGAACGTGTGACAGAACCCGACAGCACTAGTTCAAGTGGTTTGAGGGCAGCTGCCCACCAGAGAGCAACAGGCTGGCCAGCTGCGTCCTGGGCCCAGGCCGTACAGCACCAGGGCTGCTAAAGGGCCTCTGGCCCCAACACTCCCTCCTCGGCCATCACTGCTCCCATGTGTCCACCAAGAGGAGGGGCTGTGAGACAAGGGAAACCATCCGGACTGGCAGTGACACGGTCTAGGTTGGAACGATGATCCCCTCTCTGATGTGTTTTTCCCCTAGGGCAGGTCACCTCGGGACTGTCCCTCCACCTGTGGACTGTTCCCTCACACCTCAACACCTATAAAATGGAGATGTGTCTCCCTCACAGGTCATGCTGTGGATGAGAGAGCCCAGAACGTGTGCAGGCCCCCTTCACAGCTGAAGAGCCTAACTCTGTGGAGAAGCCACACCCCTCAGGTGTCTTCCCAGTGCAGACTCTCCACACCCCAGCTCAGAGCCCAGGGCTTCGTCCTCCACATTCATGGCCCCTTCCCTGCCCACCCTCCTGGCCCCAGACGTGGGCTCCCTGGGGAGCAGTCCCTGACACAGAAAAGGAAATAATTAGCATAATCACCAATTCCATTCTCTCCACTCTCTTCTCTGTGAAAATAATTTGCTCCTCTGGCAGCTACCAGGCCAGGGGGAGGGTGAGGCTCAGGGAATTGTGGAATCTCAGGCTAATTAAGTGGAAGGGATGCTCTGGCTCGAGGGAGACAGGCCGTGCGCTCCTGCTGCTCCACACACACGAAGCACAAAAGCAGCCTCTGGAAAAGGTGGAGAAGGCACGGAAGGATGTGAAAATCAGAGGGCGGGAAAAGGAGACGGGTGTGAGATTAAAGGTTAAAGGGCAAAAGGGGCGCCTGGGTGGCTCAGTGGGTTAAAGCCTCTGCCTTCGGCTCAGGTCATGATCTCAGGGTCCTGGGATCGAGCCCTGCGTCGGGCTCTTTGCCCAGCAGGGAGCCTGCTTCCTCCTCTCTCTCAGCCTGCCTCTCTGCCTACTTGTGATCTCTGTCTGTCAAATAAATAAATAAAATCTTTAAAAAAAAAAAAAAAAAAAGGTTAAGGCAATGGATGCATTTAGCCCAAAGGAGAAAGAAAGGAGGCAGGCGGCTTCGCCATCCCTTCCTGAGTTGTAAAAAGAATATTCCTCCTGGGTCTTTCCCTCCTCAAGCCTGTGTTCTCTTGTCCTCAGTCCCTTTATCACACTCATCTTTGTTTTCTATTTACTTGTTGATTCATGGTGACCTTGACTGAGAACGTGCTCGGTGCCGGACAATTTATCAGCTTCTAGAGAGGAAAAGACGAGAGTCTCTGCTTTGCAGGTCCAGTGGGAGAGATGGGCTGCCTCACTCCCTACACGAGGGGACCCCAGCCACGCACACTGCAGGATGGAGGTATTCTAGGGCCTGTCTCAGGCCTCGGAGGAAGGAAAGACCGAGGCCAGGTGCTCTGGGAGCTGAGGAGCAAAGTGGGCCTCTCTGCCCTGTCCGGTCTTCAGGGACAGTTTCCCTCAGGAGATGAAGCCCAAGGGGAACCCTGAAGAATGAACCTGGGGACCAGGGGAGGCAAGGTGGGAGGGGCACTGCAGGCGGCAGGAGCAGCCGAGCGAAGGCCCAGGACACGTAATGCAGAGTGTGTACAGGCAATGACGAACTGTCCGTCTTTGTGAGGCAAAGGTAGAAACAGATGTGGTAGGAGCCGCAGCTCGAACACCAGGCTCAGAGCCCAAGGCCCTGGACGCTGTGGCAGGGAACTGGCTTCGTCCAGAAGCAGCGCTACCCCGAGTGTCTAGGACGGCACAGGGTACATGCCGTATGGAGAGACAGCCCCCTCCCTCCCAGCTAAAGGTGCTTCTTGGTCAAAAAAGTTGAATGATGTTGAGTTCACCCAGTGGTTCTCAACTGAAGGGCACTTTGCAAATGGGGACACCTGGCAGTGTGTGCAGATGGTTTTTCATCATTCAGGGCGGGGTGCTACGGGCAACCGGTGGGTAGAGGCCCGGAAGGCCGCTCACCATCCTCCAGTGCACAGGACAGCCCCCTGCGAAGACCCTGCCCCCCTCGGGGTTGCCACAGCTCACGCACAGGCCCTGCCAGGTCACTGATCTCGGCCGTGCTACGGTCTGTTGGCTAGTCTGTCTCCCTCAGCCTGGACTGAACAAGGTCTGGACGGCTGCCAAGTCAGTATGTGTGGGTGGGAGGAGGGAGAAAGAGAGGAGAAGAGGAGGTTTGGGCAGGCTTGGGTGGGGCTGCACAGGGTGGAGTCCAGCTGGCGGGGTGTACCCCTGCTGGCGGGGTTGGCGGGTACCTGGAGGGGGTCCTTCCACCCTAGCAGCTCCAGCCACCCACAGCTGGGGACCTGGGAATCAGACCCAGCTCTGAGGACCTGGCCAGATCGGAGCCGGGGGTCTACTCTGTACTGGGCACGTGGAGGGCGCTCCCATCAGCATCTCCTGCTGCCAGCTTTTTCTTCACTGTTCTGTTTTTCTCCATTGCATCTTTTAACCTATTTTTCATTTCTTCTTGCTCCCTTCCCCACCTCAGAATGTGGCTCCATAAAGCAGGGGCTTTTCGTCTTTTATCACTCACTACTTTATTGCAATATTGCCTGGAACAGGGCCTGGCACACAGTAGGTGCTCAGTTAAACTGTGTGGAAGCACTGAATGTCTGAGTGCGGCCCTGCTCGCAGCCGGGAGAGCCTGTCTACCACGCGCGATTCCTCCTCCTCTGTACCCGCTGGGGTGAGGCTGGGGGGTCCCAGGAAGCCCGCCTCCCGGACCACGCAGGATGTGTTCATGGTCCACAACATGAATTCAAAGCTGCTCTGGGGGAAGACGCGGGAGCTTCACAAGCACACCCTGGATATTCCCTGAAAAATCCAGGATGACGGACTGACCATGACCCAAGGGAGGAGAGAGCACACTAGGGTGATGTAAAAGGCCACGCCAGCTGGCAGCCAAACGAAGTTACAGCCAGTTGACAAGACAATGGCGCAAACAAAGGCCTCCCTGCCTCCAGGAACTGCTGCCAAGCATGGTGACACACGGGGCTAATCGCATCTGAGGGCACGGCACTGCCCAAGAGCAGCCTGCGGGGCTGGCCGGGCTTCAGTCACTGCCGGCTTGCCTGAAGGAGCTCATTCATCACCGTGCGGGGCCAGCACGGGCGCCCTGATTACACACAGGGAGCAAGGACCACGGTGGGGAGGGCACATCCCTGCTGGTCCCCTTGGAGACACATGCAAGGAAATAAAAAGCCATGGGTAGAAAGAGATGTTGGGGACAGCCAGGCCTGCCAGCAAACGCTGTGTCTGTGGGGGGCTGTTTACCTCACGGACTGGGACCCATAGGGCTTTGGTTAAGCTCGGGCTAATGGCTCATGGGCTCAAGGCCTGGTCTATTGGCAAAGGTTTTTAAAAACCTGGGCTCAAATCCCAGCTAACCCTCCAAGCTAGGGTTCCAGGCACTGTCATTTTGAGCTCTGTGGCCTCAGGCCAGTCATCCCAAGGTGTATGTGAGTGAAGACAGGGTTTATATCTGCTCAGCTCGCCTAACAGGTTTACCGGGAAAATTTAAAAGATGGGGCAAAAGGAAGCACCTTGGGAACCACAGAGCCTGGAGTGCAGGAAGGCATGGGAGCGGTGCGGCCAGGTCCCCCACCCTGTCCCTGGGCCGGGGGGTTGTGGAGGCCCGCACAGTAGCCCCAAAACAGCAGCCACCCACTGGAGGGTGGCCTGTAGTCACCCATGGAAACCAACTGGCTTTCAGGACACACCCTTCAGCTGCAGGAGATGCCTTTTCAGATCTTCAGGTGGTTCTTAGAATCCCACTTAAGACCCCCTGGTGGGCAAGCTTATGGACACCCCCAACACACACACAGTTCATGTGGCTTGTTCTCAATGCTTACTTTAGGCAGTACATTTATAATCAGCTCCATAATCACAAGGCATTTTCCATTTTGTGAAACTCATACGGATGTAATCCTTCATACCAGAAGACCGGCATCATTATGCTTATTTTACAAAGCACAACTTTGGAGAATCAGAGAGGTTGGGTAAGCTTCCCAAAGCCACACAGCCAGTCTGTATCAGAGACAAGCTTTGACTCCAGGCTTCTGATTGGAGGTGAGATCGGTGCCTGCTGGGTAGACGGAATTGCCTCTCCTTCCAGTGTCGCCGTCAGTCTTCTTTTTTACGGTCTTTGGTTTGGGGCTCATTTCTGTTGTTTGCATTGCTTAACGACTTTCCCTGACAAATCTAAGCAGACCCTCTTTCAGAAGGGGATTCCCCTGGACCACAGAATTCTCCCTGGGAGAAGAGGAGTCTGGCAGTTTTCTGAGCAGGTGCCTTTCCACTAGGATACCGAGCAAAGCGGGGCACCTTACCTCTCAGGCACCATGCTGCCTTGGAGGACTACAGATGTGAGTCTTCCAACATCTAAGTCGCGGACATGGTGGTTACCGTAGATCTCCTGGGTGTGAGATGATGGACACTCTCTCCCCTTAAAGTAAGCACAGTGCATGTACTTCCCCGTGGAGAGCTTGTGTCTGGATTCTGAATGCTGGGAATAAAACAGAGGGAAGAGAACTTTCATTTATGCTAAAAATGAGCGCGCTCTCTGATTTTCAAACGAGAGTTCACATATTACCAATCCTGTTCACATCATTACCACCTCTAATTCTTACCATAGCCCTTTGAGAGTAGTTATAACCCTGTGAGGCATTATAATTCCCATTTTAAAGACTGGCGACACTGAGGTTTAAAAGGGCATGGGTGACTTGTCCAGAGTCACACAGCTCATGCATGGTAGAGACGGACTAAAGACCTGCTTCTTCTGTCTACAGGTTCAGGGCTTTTCACAGGTGGCAGCATTTTCTTCTTTCCATGGGTGAGACGTTTACTAACAGTAAATTCCAAGGTTGACTAGAGTCAGGCACTTCTAACGGGGATCGCTTTAAATTCCTTGTAACATGATTACTTTTCTCTTCTCTAGGAATCCTGAAATCAGGCTAATGGCATCTAGTCTATGCTTATCACAGACCTATGACACTGTGTCTTAGCAGATGTCGTGTGAGGACAAAATCACGTATGAAGAGACTCACCGGTCACCACCTGAGGTTAGATGACTGGGCGCTGCCTGGGACTCTGCCTTTAGAGATCCCACGCTGGGCTAGTGTGGCTTCAACAAGCACTCACAGAGCAGCACGAGCTTTCTCGAAGGATCCCACACATTTGGGAGTACGTGTGTGTCATAGTCCCTATCTTCGAGGAGTTTACACTTTGGTGGGAAGGTGAGATTTCTTACAAGTTTTGAATGGCAATGTACAAAATGGGAGGGAGTGAAGCGCCCATCTGTTTGACACATAGCCCAGAAAGGCTTCCTGAAGGAAGGAGGTCTCGAGTGCGTCTCGAGAATGGGTAGGACTTGGAGGGGGCGGTTTTCCAGGATGAAGTGCCAACAGCTGGTGGAGTGTGGGGGGACATGTGGCTCCAAGCTCTCTGGCCACCGTGTACACATTCCCCGAGTCCTGGCAGAGACAGGTTTTAATCTCTGAGCCTTTGTTCCCTCTTCTGGAAAGAACCTCTCTCTCTTGCTTCCTGGTCTCCCTCTCTCTCACGCCCCATCTGCCTGTCAACGCGAGTCGGGTCACCTTCCTTCTGTTAGGAGACCACCTGTGCCCTCCTACGGTGCTTTGCCTTCCTTTGCACGCCACTGACCGTGTGGCATGAAGACGTGTGTGTAAGTCTGTGAGCCTTGAGAACAGGGATTCCCTGCTGTTGATTTTTGTACGGCCATTTGTTGAATAAATACAGATGAAAGACGGCAAGGTAGGCGGCATGAATAACCCTGCGAGAATCCTGCTGCAGGATCGTGTGGGTGGACACCTAGGAGCAGTGTGGTCCTGGGCCACTGCATGTATGATGCCTAATAAATCTGAATTACTGTTTCTTTGATGAATGAGTGCTTGGTGGACTGACCGAGTTATACACACATCATGATGAAAATCCATCCTCACTATTCAGCTAAAACTTGGTTGACGTTTTAGTTTTCCTTCAAATCCTCGAGGCTTAAACCAAGGGAGAGTCAAAACGTGCAGGGCAGCTGAGCAAAGTCCAGGGGAGTGGGTCAGGGGCTGGAGCTGAGGGCCTAGCATCAGCCGGCAGGCGACGGGCAGAGTCTGGAAAGGCAAGAGAGGCACTGGAGATGCCAGCAGGAGCCACGGAATCCAGTGTTTTCCTGAGGACAACAGGGCAGGAGTAGACCTCGAAGCAGGGTGTGTTATAGATTATTTTTTTCTTCTTGTAAATAGTATTTATTTATTTATTTATTTATTTGTAAGAGGAAGAGAGCGAGCGAGTGCGTACGCACAAGCAGACAGAGGCAGAGAGGGAAGCAGGCTCCCTGCCGAGCAGACAGCCCAATGAGGGACTCGATCCCAGGGCCCTGGGATCATGACTGAGCCGAAGGCAGAGACCCAACCGACTGAGCCACCCAGATGTCCCTATTTTTTTCTCCTTTTAAAGACAGAAGCCCCTGACTGAAATGGAGAGAATGCACCCGAGCAGGGCAAGACTTAAGACCCAGAAGACTGGTTCTGAGGACATTACAGAAGCTGGGAATGCAGGCTGGTGCAGCCACTCTAGAAACAGTATGGCGGTTCCTCAAAAAGTTGAAAATACAGCTACTCTACGACCCCAAAATGGCATTACTGGGTATTTACCCCAAAGATACAAATGTATTGATCTCAAGGGGCACGGGCACCCGAATGTTTATAGCAGCAATGTCCACAATACCCAAACCATGGAAAGAGCCCAGATGTCTATCAGCAGATGAATGGATAAAGAAGATGTGGTCTATATATGCAATGGAATATTACACGGCCATCAAAAATGAAATCTTGCGATTTGCAATGACATGGATGGAACTAGAGGGTATTATGGTAAGAAAAATAAGTCAATCAGAGAAAGACAAGTATCATGTGATCTCACTGACATGCGGAACTTAAGAAACAAAACAGAAGATCACAGGGGATGAGAGGAAAAAGTGGAAACAAGATGAAACAAGAGAGGGAGACCAACCATAAGAGACTCTTAATCTTAGGGAACTAACTGAGGGTTGCTGGAGGGGAGGGTGAAGAGGGAAGAGGGTGGCTGGGTGATGGACACTGGGGAGGGTAGGTGTTGAGGGGAGCATTGGGTGTTGTGTAAGACTGATGAGTCACAGATCTGTACCCCTGAAACAAGTAATACATCATATGTTAATTAAAAAAAAAAAAAAAAAAAAGATGTTCCAGAAGCTTGGGTGTGAGCTGGTGGAGGCTGCTCTAGTGGTACTGCTCAGTGGTACTACTCCAGCTGCTACAGGGACAGAGAACAGCAGAGGGGTTCGTGAGCGGGCAAGAGCTAGCATGGACAGGACTAGTGACAGCCTGGCCTGGCCGGGGGCCGGGGTGCTGGTGATGCCTGTATAGGAAAAGGAGCTGAGACTGGTCTGGCTCAGGAAGCTGGGTGGATCCTAGTTTAGTTGAGGGCAACTGGAGGCATTCAGGCTGAGAGGCAAGAAAGAGTGAGTTATTTTTCTACACGTAGGCTATGTTCTGAGTCTAAATTATATGATTTTCAGAGACGTAGCTATACGTAGATACTGATATATTATGCTTTCTCAATTAACATAATACTTTCCCACATAAATTACAGATGCTTCATAAACATTACTTTTAATAAGGAGCAACTGGGAATAAATACGTAACTTGTCAGAGCCGGGCGTGCTGACAGAAGAGGGTTTCCCGTGCTGCAGAGGACAAGAGGCCAGCTGGCCCGCCCACAGGTCCTCCGGGAGGACCTGTTCTCAGCCTGGTGAGTGATAAAAGGAACCCATGGACATCCTACAGATATACTCAGGGGGCCCTGGGGGGTGCACACCAGCTGCGGTGAGGTCTTGGTCACAGATGCATAGGCTGCCAAAGGTATGAGGGACCCAGAGAGCAGTGCAGGCCTCAGCTGATGGAGGGGGGTGGGCTGGGGGAGCCTTTGTGACTATGAAGGAGGGTCTGAAGAAAACGTCCCCAACAAGCTGGGAGGAGAAAACAAGACTGTCCTTGAGAGTAATCGGTAACCTCAAAAGCTGAAAACAAATACTATCATTATTACCCACATTCAAAACCATTAATTCAAAACTGATGAAGTTTTCCTGGTATTCATCTATAAGGCAACAGGGGTAGAAAGGAGACTCTGTGCTACACTCCCCTTCGGATCTTTTGAATAATTCAGCTGTAATTAAAAAAAAAATTAAATCTGTGCAAACCAATTCTCTCTTGTTCATTGACAGTAGTGATGGAGAAAGAAGTCAGACCACAGGAGGTTTTTTGACTTGTCCAGAAAGAAAGGGAATGACTGCATCTCACAGTGACTTTATTCATTCGAAAAGCATGATGTCCATCCCTAGAATAACACTACATGTTCACCTACTGAATTAAGAGGAAATGAGCCAGAATGGCTTTAGGGGAAAAGGACATGGCATTAATGTCCAGGACTTAAATTCCAGTTGGGCTAACCTTCTTGGTGACTCAGTTTTTTAACCTGTAAAATGGGTATAGCAAAACCTACCATGAAGAATCATTGAGACTTAACTGGGAGAACTTCTGAGAAGGCAGCTGGCACCAATGACCCCCAACTCCATCCATGTCTATTCATGTCTATCCAACTCTATTCACTGAAGCTTAGGATACCAATTTTGTGCAATTATTTTTTTTAATTATATAATAAGTCATCTCTGGAAATAAGAACCCCTGGCTCGGATGGGGTGACCAACTGTAGGCTCGAGTTCAGGTTTGCCCATGACTGTTCCCGTTTTAGTATCAAAAATCCTCCATCTCAGAAAATCCCTCAGTCCCAAGCCAACCAAGAGGTTAGACAACTTAGCAATTATGGTCGTCAATGATGCCATCAAGAACCAAGTTACTTTTTTTTTTTTTTTTAAACTTGGCCCTTCTGACTGTTGCTTATTGTATCATGGCTGCAAGATGGCTAATGCACTTCCAGCCATCACGTCTGCATTCCAGGTAGGAAGGACAAGGAATGGCAAAAGGATCAAAGTCTTTCTCTTAGAAAGGTCTGCCTCTTACTCTGGAAAGAAAGCTTTCCCTGAAGATCTGCGCTTACACTTCACTGGCCAGAACCATTTCACATGGCCACCTCTAGCTGTAAGAGCAGCTGGGAAAACTGAGGACAGGTGACCTTTGAACAACGTGGGGATCAGGGGTACCAACTCCCTGTGCAGTGGAAAATCCATGTATAACTTCTGACACCCTAAAAACTTACCTACTAATAGCCTACTGTTGACCAGAAGGCTTACCTTGAAACTAAACAATCAAGACACATTTTGTATGTTTTAGGTATTACATGCTGTATCCTTACAATAAAGTGAACTAGAGAAAAGAAAGTGTTATTAAGAAAAAGAGAAAATACATGTAGAGTAGTGTGCTATAAAAATTCCATGCTGAATTAGACCCGTGCAGTTCAAAGCCATGTTCTTGAAGGATCAACTGTATTTTGTTTCCAAGCCCGCCACAGAGAAGGCAGGAGAGAAAGCAATGAGCGGCTCTGGGTGGTCAATCTGCAGTGTCCGCTACACCCCCTCCCTCTTTATGACCCCCGGCCAATGCCCAGCCCCTACGATGAGGCAGGCAGTGTGCTAGGATTTTCAAAGGGCAGAAAGATGAATACCATACAACCCTCATACCAAGTAAGCGCACGGTCTGGCACAGTCTGACATATGGCACAGGGGAGTACGTCTGAAGGCAGCCGGGAGAGAGGAGGAAGCGTGCCGGTACATCTTGCCCAAGATGCGGGTGGGAATGACAGGGGTGCTGGGTTATCCCAGGCAGTGATGAACACGATGCCTCTTCCAAGTAAGGATAAACCCAAAGTGAGGGCAGCACTTGGCAACAAGAAAGCTCCAGGAAGAAGAGCCAGTAGATGTGAGAAGGAGGAATGGGTGTGTAGGGTAAGTCCGTGTCATCTCTGAAAATGACCCGGCTTTGAGGGCTTCGGTTGTTGCTATGGCTTTAGGGAGCCATTTCGAAAAGAGGGTGACCTCGAAGCCCACCCACCAAAGGCCTGTAAGAACTCATGGAGATAAGTCACCAGAGTAAATGAGATTCCAAACCCACCCTCAAGAAAGAGAAAGGCAAACCCATATCATCTGAAGATCCTGCTGGGTCCCCAAGCCCTCACCCTACCCCTGTTTCCTAGCCTTTCAGCCCCTGAAGCCAGCCCCCTCCTCTCTTCCAGCCTCTCTGCTCCCCCAGCTCTGCTGTTGGATCCACCTCCAGGCTGGCCTGGCCAGCCCTCGAGCCAGCCAGTGCAGAGTCAGCGGCCCCAGTGGCCGACCAGCACCCTGCCTGACGCCAGCGACTGCCCAGGTTTCTAGGCGAGCAGCAGCGCGTCCCACCTCACCTGGGCAGGGTGCTGGCCCAGACCACAGTACAGCTCCCTCCCTCCCTGCTCTCAGGCTGCAACAGTCTGTAACCACCCTTCATAAGCCTTACTATCTCATGGAAGCAGCAGAAAACCCCGCAAGGTGGGGACAAGTATCTCCAGAGGCTCAGGAGGAAATGAAGTCGGGTACCCTGCCCCAGATGACTCAGCTACTTAGTGGAAGAGGTGGGACTTAAACCTGGGTTGGATTCAAAGGCCTCTGCTTCTCCCACTGCTGTGCACCATTTCTCTGTACACAGCTGAGCTCTCTCTTCCTGGTCCCCTTGGCTGTAAACTTGTCTTCACCCAGACCCCTGGTCCTGATGGCATCCTCTCGGGGAGGGGCTTGATCGCTGTAGCCTTTATTACTCCAGCCAACAAATATTTATTGAGTGCCCCGTTTGCCGGGCACTGTGCTGGGCTGCTGTATGATTTTCCGGCTGCCTGAATTTGCCCACAGCTAGGCCCACCGACCTCCCAGGACCATCAGATGCCAGAACTTTGCTCTGTCCTTGGGGCACCTTGGCAGAGTGGCCTGTGGCCAGCTTCAGCCAGGCCCAGCGGCACAGCTGGACCCCTGTTCATCAACCCCGTGCATCCATGGCCCACCCTGGCTCTGCTTCTTGCCCTTTGTTGCCACACCAGTTTGCAGTCTGGGCCTGGCATGGTTACCTCTGAGGCTGTCCCAGTCATGGCAATGCAGCTAGCCACTGCTGTCATCAAAGTCAGGGGTTCTGAGGATGGGAAAGAGTTGAAACAACCACCAGGTCCACCTGATTCTTGATAAACAACATGATGAAAGTGGAGATTACAAGAGAACATAATGAGGGGGGAGAACATAATGCCAATAGTCACTCTCCTCACTGTGGAGGGTCCTAGAGGGGAGCCATGGAGGCACAAGAAACAGGGACTTGGGGTGGGGGAGGGGTAAAAGGAGTGAAACCCAAGTTTACTCAATGTAACTGCATTTTTTTTTTTTCTATTTGTAGAAGTAATACCTGGGCACTGTGGAAAACTGGAAAGTACTAAAAAGCATAAAGAAAAAAAAGAAAGTAAAAAAAATTGGTAATTACTAAAAGTATAATGAAAAAACTACAACCACTGTGTGATTCCATTACTCAGAGATGATAACTACTGTTACCATTTGGTGTGTCTACCTCTAGATTTCGGTCTATGCATGTATGCGGATTTATTCTGTTCATACTATTTTGTACCAATATTGTCTCACTTAACACTATATTGATACCCACCGGACCAAGTGTTTTAGGAAAACCTCCTTTCCAGTGGCTCCACGGAATTCCATTCTATGGGTGTGCCGTAATTTATTTGGGCTGTTTCCCCTCCACCCCCATTTTGTCCTAAGTAAGTGAGGTTGAGATGAACGCCTTTGAACCTAAGTATCTGTGCGTGCGTCGCAATTTTCCCTTGGGCTGAGCTCTGAGGGACACAGTGTGACAAACCACTTCGGCATGATCAGTCTCTCTGGCCAGAGACCAAGGCTGGGGGAGGCACCTGTCACCACCAGGCTTTCTGAGCAGGAACTGTAGGGATACCCAAAGGGGGACAGGCCGAAGCAGGGGACACCCCAACGCTTCACTTCTCTTACAGATTTTCTTTGGAGGCCCCTTGCTTTACTACTCGGAACCCTTCAGCTTAGAAATCTGCTGAAACCAGCTCAAGCAGACAAAAGAAACGGAGACAAGCATGTCAGGCAGCAGCCTTGCCAGTCCTCCAGAAGAACACCAAACGCCCTCTCCCCACTCTCCTCTCCCCACGGCTTCTCACGGACCAGTGCAGCTCCAACTTGAGAGTGCATCAGAATCATTAAAACGTCAAGTGCTGGGAAGCCGATCCCCAGGTTTCTGACCAAGCCTGTCCGGGGCAGGACTGAGAATCTGCGTTTCTAATACATTCCCAGGTGCTGCTGGTGCGGCTGACCCAAAACCACGCTTGCAGAACCAATGCTAGAGCACAACGTGGCTGCTGGTGCCAGGCACACACCCTCCAAGACTGCTACCATGCCCTGGTCTCTTAGTGAATGCCGTCCTCTCACCGTGATCCTGCCTCGTGGCACCCAAGCCAGAATGTTACCACCTTCCATCAGAAAAAGACCTCCCTGCCAAGAGGATGAGGCCCAAGAGGGGGCTGAGGTCGCTAAGGCCTTTTTCTGAGAAATGATTCCATCTGTGCTCAGGTGGTTTCTCTCAGTCTAACTTGCTTTCCTAGGGCCTGACTAGACGTCAGATGCCACACAATGGTTGGGGAGCATCTCCCTGTCTCAGAACACTGGCTCCAAAGGGCCCCTCCAGTCCAGGTACCCATCAAGCAGGGCTTGCTAGGGAATCTGGGTGACCCTCCACAGTATACGGCTGCAAGTAAGGAAGGGCCCTTCCCTGGGTCTTGGATTGTTTGAAGTCTCACTAGACAGTGACTCTGAGAGGCAGCCGACAGTGGAGAACTAACCACCCACCAAGAGGCCACAGAGGAGCTCTGGTGAAAACAATATGATATCATGACAGGTCCTGAAAGATTGTAAAAGAAGAACCAGCATTTACTGCGCTACTCCTTACGCCAGGCGCCAAGAAGTGTACGTTGATCACCTGATTTAATCTTCCCTACAAACCTGTAAGTGCAGAGCTGGGAAAATGCGTACTATCAGCCCCAGGGAACAGATGAAGACGTTAAGGCAGAAAGGCTAGGGTACTTGTCCAAGCTCACTCGGGCTCTTAACAACCACTGTACAGCTGCTCTTGGGAGGAGCCAGAAAACTAAAAAAGGGCAAAGGGGAGGAAACACACACACATGTAGCCCTCAATTCAATCATTCTATCAACACTCCAAGGAGGGGAAAACGATCCCATTTTCTAGGCAAGAAAACTGAGACTTAGTGAAGAACCTTTCCAAGGTCACACGGCTGGTGAGAGCTGCCCCCAGGCTTTGGAGCACAGGCTTTGAGCCCCCAAAGCCCATCTGCCCCCCCATCTACCACTGCGCTTCCCAGGGGCCGTTCCTTGCTGCGGGTGGGGGGGGGGGGACGGGCGGGCTTTGGCGTAGGGGGCACTGGTGAGCTATGGGTTGTTCAGTGGGCAGGGACAGCGGGGCCACGTGCCTGTGAGGAATAAATGCTTGGGGCGAGGAACGGCACATAATGGCATATTCTTGAGTAGACTTCCAGGTAGGCAGTCAACAAAATCACATCTGAATATGGTGACAAGCAAAAGTGATTACAAAATTAGCACACATTAAAAACTCAGGATATTACTATTTAAGATTCCGATTTATCATGTATATGTAGGCATGTATCGCATATACACACATATGCCACATGTAAGTTATAGTTGTAACAGCCTGGAAGAAAGTACACTATCTAGTTAAGCAGACTTCCCAGGACAGAAAACTTATGAAAAACTTTTGTTTTCTTTCTTACTTTCCTTTCTGTATTTCCCAAACACATGATCTTGCATGACTTTTACAGCCACGAAAAGAAATCAGGTTTGTTGACAAAGAAGCAAGAGCAGAGCTTCTTTCCTGACACCGTCCATCAGGGAGAAGGTGAAATCCCTCATCCCGCCCGGACCCTCTTCCTTTCCTGCCTTCCTGCTTCACAAGTTGATCTTCCAAGACTTTTCATTTGTGAGATGTGGCTGTTTACTTTATCTGTTCAAAAATAATTTTGTGGGGGTGGGAGAGAGGGCCTTCAATGGTTTGACGGGGTCTATAGTTTAGCCATGCTGGAACACACACGGGAGCCCTGGTCTCCTCAGTGTCCCGCCCCCACCCCCCCGCCCCAGGGGACCAGGCTGATGTGGGTGTCGCTCCACCCCAATCCTTGGCAGACTTCTGAGCACATAACCCCTGAGGCTCATTTTTGCTCTCTCTACACCTCTCTCTGCCCTTACATGATTGCCTCCTTAGAAAGCAAACCCTCAGACTTAAGTTGAAGTTTCTATAGTCTTTAAGCGCTTTAAAAAAGATCAAGCCAACCTGGAACTTAGTGATTAATAATTATAAAGTCGACTCCATTTTTTAATTTTTTATGATTCTGCTCTCATACATTTTCATTTGTATTTGGAGGATTTTGACACAGATGCTGAAGTATTATTTTTAAGAAATTCTGGAGCTACATAAAAAGAAACCAGGTACAAAAAATGACCACTAAAAATTGAAACAAAAAAGGAGCTTTGACTTAAAAACTAGTCCTTAAGTTGACTTGACGAAAGAACTCCAAAATCTCCCCCGCCTTCCCCCTACCTAGATTTGAAAAGGACCCTTCCTCCTCCACTCTGTGTCATATTTTTAAAAGTCTTGGGCCCGATTTTCAAACCAAGTTCTATATTTTTAAGGGTGACACAGGCCAAGTAACCAGAAGTTGGCCTCGGCTTGGAAACCCTCCCGGTTCTGGTAAACATGCCATCACTAGCTCCTTTCAGGATGATGAATCCTATTGATTGGCTCAGATCGGCTTGTGACCCAGCGGTGGTATTAGACATTGGCTATAAAGCATCTCCTTATGAATTTTTCATTGGCATGAGCGTGGAGAGAGCCGGGCAGTTGCCTCCCCGAGTGCTCACTCTCCCTCCTCCTCTCTGGGTCTCAGGGCTGATGATGCCACTCTGCAGGACCTCGTTATTGGATCAGAACGATTAGCTTGACAGTCTGATTTTCTGAGTCGAATCCAATTTCTTCTGCAGGTGCAGCAGGCTTACGAGTAGTCATGTGCTTTCTGTTTCGCGATGGCATCACAGGGTTACCAGCAGATGCGGTCAACTGAAGTCATTTCCCATTAACCGTATTCCCCGTGATACTAAGACAATGTGTCACTCTGCAGTTGCATTCCCAAGCATTCTTTGGGAGACAGAGTGCTTCCAGCGGCTCACGTAAAAGCTGACAAGGACGCAAACTCTTGAGAAACACTGTGTCAGGCACTTTCAAAAAACACCTTAGCTCACGATTCTCCTAACAATCCGGAGAGGGGAGGAACATAATTCTCCCTTTTACGCTGGTAGAAAGTGAAAGGCACTGAGAAATTTGGTAGTCTCTCCGAGTTCATATTGTGGATTTATCGAGCTCACACGGAAGGAGATTGGAGGATGAAACCTCCAGACTTGATCAGGTGGCCAGAGCTAATCCAAGAGTCACCTTCTTTTGATAGAGCAGGGAGAGCTTCACTCAGAGCAAACCTGTGTCCTGATACACCCTCCGCGAGCTCTTATACTCTAGATCTGGACTGCATGAAAATTTCAAGTTTCCATGTCCAGAAATAGAGTTTGTTCCTATTAGCATCTGTAGCCAAGTGAAACTGAGTTAAAGTAAACTTCAAGCGCCAATTTAGGGGCGAAAATAACACAAGGTCAGTAGGGTCAGCGGTGGTTGGAGAAGAGTGGAGGGGGAAGGATTAACCGAGTGTGGATGAGCTTCTCTCTCATGGGGGGGGCCCTCTCTCTGGTCCTGCTTCCTTTGTAAACACGGAGGCACTCTGAGAAACCTTTACCACACGGTGAGCGAGCGCTGAGTCCCTGTTCTATGGCTGAGTCACTGTCAACGGCTGAGTCACTATTCTACGGTTGACCACTGCCAAGTATTTTGTTGTACACATAAAGAAGGAAGGAAAAGAGTAATGGAATCAGGCAGTGCCGTGCTGTAAGTGAAAGCCAGAATTCCTCCCGGTTTCAGTCTCTGCTAAGGGAATCTAGACTGTACTCAGGAATAGTGGCTGATTTTTTTTTTTAATATTTTATTAATTTATTTGACCGAGAGCGAGAGATCACAAGTAGGCAGAGAGGCAGGGGGAAGCAGGCTCCCGCTGAGCAGAGACCCTGAGATCATGACCTGAGCCGAAGACAGAAGCTTTAACCCACTGAGCCACCCAGGTGCTCCAATAGTGGCTGATTTTAACAAGGTCTATTGTTCATCTCGCTGGCAGCAACCCGCATAGCTGAGCTATGAGCCTCTAACTGCCAAAACCAGGAGGCCAAAGGAAATCTTTGTATCCATCTCTGTGTGCTTATTAGCACAGCACAAGTGTGCCACGTGTTCTTGATTTCTTTGATAGAAGTCGTGAGGTAAGACTGAAGACCAGACATTAACACATACCTAACAGGTCCCTTCTCCAGAGGACCCCTGAAAGGATTACATGGAGATGCCTAAGACGATGCTGTTTTTGCTTCTAGACATGAGGCCTTTTCCTAGACCTACCCCCTTGATTTTAAACACTCAAAATCCTAAAAGACTCCCAAGGAATTCCAAAAGCTGGTTACCTGAGCCAGACTGAATAGAAAAGTCAGGTTGTGGATTCTTCAAAACTCACTGAACGGGAAACTTTGTTGGGATGATCAAGGTTTTCTAGACAGTGGCTGTTAGCACATCGACTTCGTGGATACTAAAGATTTGTAGGACAGGATTGCTACTCTTCACTGAGTATCTCTACCAACCCCCTGGTTCCCATGCCCTCAGGACTTAGCTGAACTGTACATCTCTTGGTAAATTTTTAATCGAAGGAGGTAGATAAAGTATTGCATTTAACTCAAGGATAGCTGTTCTGGAATATCACACCTGAAAGGAACTCCCACCTGTCCTCTTAATTACTGTCTAGATCCGCAGTCCTCAGTGGACCTCTTCTCTGCTTCCTGATGTTGTATCCTGAGGAAAGAGCCTTTAGGAGAACACCATGACCTCACTTTCTTATAACCATGCTCTTCTAAATTTTTGGAAGTTCTCATTTCCTTGTAATCTAGACTTTCCTTAGTAGAGTTAACAGCTAATAATAGTCCCCCCCAACTCAAGATAGTCACTAGTTAAACCAAGTGGTATTAAGAAGGATAAAGTTCAACCAAATTCGTTGAAGCTTAGCTGCGCCTGGGTGGCTCAGTGAGTTAAGTGTCTGCCTTCGGCTTAGGTTATGATGCCAGGTCCTGGGATGGAGCCCGCATCACACGGGGCTCCCGAAGCCTGCTTCTTCCTCTCCCACTCCCCCTGTTTATGCACTCACTCTCTCTCCTTCTCTGTCAAATAAATGAATAAAATCTTAAAGAAAGAAAGGGAAACTTAACTGTGACGATGGAGGCTAAATGGCAAGAGAGCATCTTGGAGTCATGTGAGTCTTCAGGGGCCACAGTCCTGGTCTCATGACAAAGATGACACAAGATGACAGGGCATCTGGGGAGGAGGTCTGCATCCACCTTGCAGTTTATGGCTGAAAAAGTGGGTTGACTCTGATGACTATGGTGAGCTCTTCCTTCCTCCTAGTCCAAAAAGGTGAGTGGTAAAGCATATCCTGGTCTTGACGTGGGTCTTCACATGAGTATTATAGATGGTGAGCCTGGTTTATTTTCTGTTTTGGTGGAAAATGGTTTTCCTAACTAGTGTGGTGATCGTGCCGCAGAAGAATGTTTCTGCTTCCAGCTCAGAGAAACAGTGGGAGGGGAAAAAACAAACAAACAAAAGAAAATCTTTTCCTTCAGGCTTTTAGGAGAGCTTGCTACCTCCAAGTTAGCGAATAGCTTTCAGGATCACCTATGTAACCTCATTCACCCCTAAGACCTCCACATCTGCCATGGTCAGGAGGGCATTTCACTGGCCCACAGGAAGGCAGCCCTCATACTTGGGTTGTCTACAGGTCTGTCCCACAGGCTGGAGGTTGCCTTCTCTTCCCCACTCTAATGAAAGCCAACCTTCAAATTCAACTTAGAAAGAAGGCCCTTTCTGCTATGTCACCCCCGCATTATTGTAGCTTTGAAGTCTTTAGTAGACTCATCCCACCATTAAGCAGAGACCGTAGTCAACCCCCAGGTCACCCTTTAACCAGATCCCAGTGCCTAGCACAGACCAGGGATCCACGATGTCAGTGATCCGAGTTAATTACTCTGGCTCTGTCTATTGTGTGGTTCCTTGCTGGCTCACATGTAGTTTTTTCTGACATGCTGTCTCTTGCTTTCCCTTGTATTTCCGTATCTTTATGTTCTTGTACAGAATCCAGTTCATACTGCTGGTCTAGGAGGTCGTCAGCAACTGTCTGTTGACTGGCCATTGCCAATGGAATATATGGTGGGATGCTATGTAGCAGAAAGACATGAAAGTGGACTGGTGTGTAGTTTGAAAATTTGGGGCGAATTAATCACTTAATGGTGGAGCATCTACAAAGAAACCAGTCAAACACCTGTATCTTTTCCCTTTCCTCCAGCCTGTTTCCAGCAATTTTTTTTTTAAGATTTTACTTATTTATTTGAGAGACAGAGATCACAAGTAGGCAGAGAGGCAGGCAGAGAGAGAGGGAAGAAGCAGGCTCCCTGCCGAGCAGAGAGCCTGATGCGGGGCTCGATCCCAGGACCCTGAGATCATGACCTGAGCGGAAGGCAGATGCTTAACCTACTGAGCCACCCAGGTGCCCTCCAGCAAATTTCTTAAAACACAAATCTGTATCTATTCCCTTTGTCTCATACCTTGTCCATTTAATCTGATTTTATTTCCCACGCTCCACACAGGTGCACACTCTCTGAAATGCTCCCACTAACATCCAGATGAACAGTTTTTCTTAAACTCTATCCTCACTAATCTTCCCAATGAATCTGATGTGGCTGTTAATTATCTTCTTGAAAAATCTCCTTCCCTCGTCCTCAGACTGATTGGAATACAGTTTGCCTCCCATCTCTGACTAACTTTGTACCTGTTTGCTTTGTTGGCTCCTCTTGTGTCTCACTTAAAACATGGTGTGTCCTAAGACGTGTTCTCAACTGAATGTCTCCTCCTTGTCTGTACCTCCTTCCCGGTGATCTCAACTACTCCTACGCTTTCAATTAACACCTCTGTGCAGATGCTCCCCGATCTTCACTGCCCAATGGATCTACAGAGTTCATCCATATTTCAACTGTCTGCTGGACCACACTGTCTAGATAATCCTTTTAGTCTCTCAAATGCAGCCATTAAAAGTGAACAAACTGTCTTCTCTTCAAACTGGACCCTCCTAACTTCCCTATGAACACTTATGAAAGAAAATGCGCCGCTGACATTTAAATATATCCAGAACTGAATAATCGTCCACTCCCTCATTTCTCTCAATCCCATATCTAAGGAGGTGACATTCATTCATTAACATATGCAATGAGCTGGCATTAACTGACTGCCTACCAATGCCAGACTCTGGGGATGTGGTGTGGAAAAAATAAGAGGGGGGAGGGGACAGGGAGAGGGAGGTCTTATCCCAGAGAACTTATTATAAGGGAAGGACAGAAAATTATTCCTTCATTTAATAAATGTTTTTTGAATAACTACTAAAAGCCAGGCACTGTTCTGGGTACGAGGTCCTTCAATCCCACCTCTGCAGTGTCTTTTTCAGTTGAGTTTAGGTCTGGTTAGAACTTGTAGATCAATTTTTTTAAATGGGAAGAACAGGCTTGTTGCCTTAGTATTTTATTTTTTCTACTAGTAATTATTATGTTAGCTACTGGCTTAAAATAGATACTTTTAAGAAGTATTTGTTTATCCTAAACCATGCCTTTCCTTTTTCCTTTTTATATTAAAATTTTGTTTCTTTACCTTCCAAAGTTTACTAACTTTGATTCTCTATCCTCTGTCTCTTTTGTGCTTCAACTCGGCCCAGATGCCAGCATTAGACAACTACTCCTACAACAGAACTCTAATTGCTTCCTTGCTTTGAAATGTTTGAAGGCTCAGCAAATACAATCTCGATTCTGCAGTCAGGAATTCAAGACCCCCATTCTGTGACTGAACCTTGCTCTAATCTTTCATTCTGGTCTTACCAATCAGTCCCTTTCATGTATACCTGCCTTCTATTCAGATAGGATTATTCAGTGTTCATAAACATAATCCACACTTTCTTGTCTCACCCAAAGTTGTGCCCTCCAAGTGGAATGTCATCTGGTCCACCACTACTCTCTTAAGTTCTTCACTTCTTTTTTTTTTTTTTTTAAGATTTTATTTTAGAGAGAGAGGAGAGAGCGAGCATGAGTTGGGGGAAGGGCAGAGGGAGAGAATCTCAAGCAGACCCCATGACAAGTGGGGAGCCCAACTCAAGGCCTGGTCTCATGACCTTCAGATCATGACCTGAGCCAAAACCAAGAGTGAGAAGCTTAACTAACCGAGACACCCAAGGGCCCCAAGATTGATTTATTTGAGAGAGAGAGAGAGAGATGGTGTATGTCAGTGAGCATTGGAGGGGGAGTAGCCAAGGAAGAGAGAGTCTTAAGCAGACTCTGTGCTAAACACGGAGCCTAATGCATGACTCAATCTCAGGACCCTGAGATCAGGACCTGAGCCGAAACCAAGAGTCAGAGGCTTAACCTGACTGAGCCACCCAGGCACCTCTCAAATTCTTCTCTTCTAAGTTACAGCTCACTTGCTTTATCATTATAAAGATGTGTGCCTTATTCTCCCTAACAGCTTGCTAATACATGGAGGACTGATTCTAATCACATTTATGACAAGTCTACCATTACCCCACATACAACTTGCAAAGGGGCTTTCTCATTATGATTGCTGAATAAGTATTTACTAAATAAATTTTACCAGAAGCAATTTTCTAACGGTTTCATGTTTGTACATTATTTCTTTCCATCATGATTATAAAGCCTTTAAGAGCAGGGTCCATGTTCCCTCCTTTCCCTCTGTTTTCTACATGGTTCTCGTATAGATATACACACAGAGAACAAGTATAAATGTTAGCAGAATGAACAAGTAATAAGTTATGTGTTTTCATAGAAAAACACAGTATTATGTTAAAATCTGTAGTCCTATTCTACAGTCTAAGATTAACCCCATGTTTGGACACTAAGAAAAGAAAAACAAAACTGGACGCACCTGGGTGCTCAGTGAGTTCAGCCTCTGCCTTCGGCTCAGGTCATGATCTCAGGGTCCTGGGATCGAGTCCCGCATCGGGCTCTCTGCTCAGCAGGGAGCCTGCTTCCTCCTCTCTCTCTCTCTGCCTGCCTCTATGCCTACTTGTGATCTCTGTCTGTCAAATAAATAAATAAAATCTTAAAAAAAAAAAAAGAAAAGAAAAAGAAAAACAAAACGGTAGCTGGTATATTAACATCCATAACATTCTTTGGCTTTTTCTAAGGTTTTATTTATTTATTTGTTTGTTGGCAAGAGGGAGTGCAAACGACAGCATGCGCACATACAAGAGGGGTGAGGAGCAGAGGGAGACGGAGGGAAGAGTCTCAAGCAGACTCCCTGCTGAGCGCGGAGTCCGATGCAGGGTTCAATCTCATGACCCTGAGAGCACGATCTGAGCTGAAACCAAGAGCTGGACACTTAACTGACTAAGCCAGCCAGGTGCCCCTCTTTTTTTGTGTTTCCTAAAGAGCTATTGCTTCTTTATAACAAAATCTATCACTTTTTATGTGCTTATTTTATAACTCTACTTTACTGAACTTCACTATTCGTTCTTTAAAAAAAATTATCTTGGGGCGCCTGGGTGGCTCAGTGGGTTAAGCCGCTGCCTTCGGCTCAGGTCATGATCCCAGGGTCCTGGGATCGAGTCCCGCATCGGGCTCTCTGCTCAGCAGGGAGCCTGCTTCCTCCTCTCTCTCTCTCTGCCTGCCTCTATGCCTACTTGTGATCTCTCTCTGTCAAATAAATAAATAAAATCTTTAAAAATAAATAAATAAAATAAAAAAATAAAAAAAATTATCTTAAGTTTTCTTGGTAATCATTATTTGTAAAGATAATTTGTCTCTAAAATAGTTACATCATTTTCTTCTTTTTCTTATCTTATTGCATTAGTTAAAATTTCTAGATCAATATTTTATAAATGGGAAGAAAAGGCCTTTCCCTTTTACTGTTTTGTTTTCCTACAAAAAATGATCATGTTAGCTTTTGGTTTCAATTAGATGTTTGAGAAGTATTTGGGTATCGTAAACCACTGTATTTAACCTGTCCTTTTGATATTAAAGTTTTATTTGTACTCTTACCTAATTGCTCTTTTAGACTGGGCTGTATAACTTAAGTGAAGAGGAGACTGGGAACTGCTCAGTGATATGACCAATGACAGAAAGTGAAGCCAGATCACTTGTATCATGAGTCGTATGGCCTGCCTTCACTGACAAAATAATCAAGAGAATTATGAATATGGGGTAGCCTTTGTACCATTTAGATGTGGACTTTCTGGGATAAAGGTGACAAAATATGAAAATGCTAGTGAACGCTTCCATTCGACAAACATTTATTGAGTGCTGCTGTGTGCCAGACATTATTCCAGTGCCGGGCTGTAGGAATGAACATGACTAAGTCCTTGCTTTCATAGGGCTTTCATGCCAGAGAAGGCAAATGATAAATTAGCAAATAAATGAGCAAGATATTTTAATATTTATGTGCTATAAAGATAATAAAATAAAGTATTAGAAAGGGCCTCACAGGATGGTTACTCCAGCCGAGGTGGTCAGAGAAGGCTTCTCCAAGAAATGGTATTTGAAGAGAGACCTAAGTGATAAGAAACAGCCATCTACGTGACGATGACAGGGAGACCACTGCAGGTAGAAGAAATAGCTAATGCAAAGGCTCTAGGGTTGATCTTGGCATTTTTCAAGAACAAAGAGAAGGCTGAGGAGAAGCACTTGGAAGAAGAACAGCAGGGTCTGGGTTTGGAGTGGTAGGAGGACCAGATGATGGTGAAAAATCTAGGTTACGTGTACTCACAGAAATCATTTTTAAGGATGAGGATAATAATACGTTTGTTAAGATGAAGTCTATTTACGATGCAAATTATAAACATTTATAGAATTAACTCAAATCTTAAATAGGAAATAGGCCTAGATAAGGCAAACAAACTTTCTCCTACATTCTCTACATTCAACATTCTCATTCACTTGTGTTTTGTCACCTTGAGTGGCAACAAAGATCTTAGGACGATAGCATGCGTCCCCAGGAGCAAACTTTTCTTATGCAATAGACTGTGAGCCACTATCTTGTTGCTGGTTTAGATGACTCAGAGAGATAGATCATCCCAACCAATTAGCCATGGGTTTTACAGAGCTGAGGAATCACATCATCTCTACTAGCTGCAACCCTCATGGTAAGTTAAACAAAACCACATGACTTAGTTCCTTTCTTTGTAATCTTATTTGGAGAGAAGAACCAGCAAACAAAACACTTTCTCGGTCCCTACTAAAATTCTCCAAAAATAAAGTATGTAACAAATGGGTCTGCGTGACTCAGGGTGGTCACTGGCCATGTGTCCTGATTTAGACTCTGGGGCTATTTTTGATTCGTCATCACTGGCTGGCCGTTTGGTCTCCGACCAGCCCAGGACACTGGTCAAAGCAGGGCTTTGTCACAGCACAGAAGCTTGTGGCCAAAAACCTGGCAACTTTCTGTCCCTTTGAGAAAGGAGAACATTGTATCCCAGTTGTGGCTGGATTCTGCTGCCTCCAAAGGGCCAGTCAAGCTATTGTTATGTTATAGCTTCAACTGTTCAGATGATGATCATGTTTTTGGAAAGAGTGGCTCAGCTCACATCGCTTCTTGGCCTTTTGGCTAAGATCAAGTGTGGAAAGAGTGGCTCACCAATGAGATCTCTGGGGTCCTGGGGCTTTCAGGGTGATGACAACCAGAAAAAAGCAGGGGCAGTTTCCTCTCCTCAAACATCACCAGGAGGTCCTCACCCTTCAGGCAAGCCACGTGCTCAGCACAGGCCTGGAATAGAGTAACCGCCCCAATAAGAGTCACCGGGTTATTTCTGTATTTTGTATTTATCTGGCCCCCAAAAGGATTCTTTGGAAGTCTCTGGAGCAGCTCTCAAAGATCAGCCCGTGAATTAGGCCCGTCTTTTTCTACTGGTCTCCAGCAAAATGAGAAAAAACTTTAAAATTTAGAAAACACACACATGCATATGAGACAGTTGCTTACTTATCACTTCTTAATTGCCTTTGCACTGATATTTTTGTCCCTTCATGGTATGTTTTTCTTTTTCTTAGAGAGAGAGAGTATGTGTGCACACAGTGGAGGGGTGGTGCAGAGGGGCAGAGGGAGAGGGAGAAAGAATCTTAAGCAGGTTGCACGCCCACCACGGAGTGTGTCTGTAGGCTCCAACTCACAACCCTGAAGTCATGACCTGAGCCAAAATCAAGATCAGCCGTTCAGTCACTTAGCCACCCGGGTGTCCTCTTAGTAGGTCTTTCATAAAGTTCCCATGGTCTTTCAGTAAAAATGTTGTTAGTATATGGTAGTAGCTGTTGTTTAAATGTTTACTTGGCAACATTAAAATGCCAATCTCCCCAATTTTTCGGAAATTCACTGATGTCTAAACCCTAAATCTGGGACCCCTCATCTAGATGTTTATAGCCTCTATGGCCTTTCTGATCCCTACTATAACATTTAGGATGAAGAAATGCTCACTCCGCAATCTATCAATGTACATCCTTCTTCTGTGTAACTTCTTATAACTGAAAACTAGAGACCTGAGAGGAAGAGAAGGTGTGGGAAAAATCTCAGGAATAAATATCGGTTATTCACATTAATGTCACTAGTATTTATATTAGTCCTGAAGAGGGACAGAAAATAAGGCAAAAAAATAAAACAGAAACTTTTCATGTGACAAGAGTAGAAGATCAAGAGGTTTTCTAATCAGACATCAACCTGTGAGTGATTTGCTTTGCCACAATATGAGCATAACTTAAATGTTAAATGCTTCCATCTCTGCAATGTTTGCCATCCCTACTTTGCAAATATAAATGGTGCTTTAGGTATTCCTTTCAAGAAATATTTAATACCGCATGGAAAATGTAGATTTTCTGTAATTGAATCAGTCCAAATCATTGCTTAGATTATGCTTCATGATGTAGCTCATAAATAAGAATGTACAATAACTAATTGGCTATTTTAATCCTAGTGGGATATTCTAGCTAGAGCACAGGACTCTAAGATTCAGATCTCGTATTCAGCTAAGTCACCGACTTACTGTATCATGTTGGGAAAATTGCTTAAGCTGATTCTATTCTATTCTTTTTATTTGAGACAGTAAAATTTGTAACTAATGACCCATCATTGAGGATGTTCACAAAAACAGATTATTACAAATGATGGGCCTCATCTACTCGAAGGGTAGTTACCTGTGTATTTGAAGGTCATAAAACTACCATCCTATATCTGTAACAAATAATTACTAGCATAAGGAAAGAATACAAATTTGGTTTAATAAGTTCATAATGACATTAGTAACAGCTACCATGTATCCAGCATTATTAGGGATCAGGCATTATGCTAAATGCTTTATCAACATTATCTGGTTTACCCTTTTAGGAAGGCACTGTTACTAACAACTTAACAGTTCAGGAAATTGGGGCTTTTGGAGATAATTCCCCATGAGTAACGCATGCGGGGCTGTGAGGCCTCTTGGGACACAGGGAGAGCACGGACTCCCTCAGAATCTGTGTGTGGGCCGAGTGGGCTCAGTGGTATGGACTTCCCTCCCCAACACCTAATAAGGTAATATTTTCCTTTTTATTCCTCTAGTTCCTTCTATAAAGAATTCTTAATTTCCCTTTGTTTTTTGTCATTTGACTTTCATTTCCTGTTTTGGGTTTTCTTCAGTTAACACCCCGAGCCTTCAGTCCTGCCCTCTCTCACTCCTCTTCTAAGTGGATGTGACCCAAGTTCCAGTTTTGAGGCCTTTTCCTTCGTGTTTCAGTTCCTTTCACGGTCTGCGTTTAGCAAGTGAAGTTGCCTTTTATGGTTTCCATCTCTTTTTCTCACTTTTTTTTCTAGTTTTCCTATATTCTTTTGCCATATATACAAGTGCCTTAAGGGAGTTTCCTCTGGAGCCCTCTGAACTTCAGAAAGAATTTTCTGATTTACATTCAGCAGTGCAACATTTTATTTATTTTTTAAATATTTTATTTATTTATTTGACAGACAGAGATCACAAGTAGGCAGAGAGGCAGGCAGAGAGAGAGGAGGAAGCAGGCTCCCTGCTGAGCAGAGAGCCCGATGCGGGGCTTGATCCCAGGACCTTGGAATCATGACCTGAACTGAAGGCAGAGGCTCTGACCCACTGAGCCACCCAGGTGCCCTGTGTGTAACATTTTATTGAAAAAGACTATAAATACCTACAGGTTTTGTGTTTTGTTTTTGCTTTTATAAAGCAAGGATAAATAGTGACAGAAAGAAGGATGGCAGGATCTGAATGTCATTCGCTGAGATGGAGAGAAAGAGAGAGAGAGTGTAATGGCCTCCACTGACTCTAGTTTGGAAATTCTGGACTACCTGTATGATTTCAATACTTAGAATAATAGAGCTCAGGCACGGAAACTGTCATCACAACCTTAGATATGTTGTTAGGTAAATTCTGTTTTGTTTTGTTTGTGAACAAGAACATTGTTCTACCCAATGCGCTTTAGATCCTTATTATTGGGAATCCAGCTTCTAAAAGGTTTAATAAACCGGCAGGGCCCCGGAGTGTATGGAAACAAATACCGTACTAGAAGCAGGAGAGACATTGGTCTCCTGGTTTTACTAGAACTAGCTGTGTCACTTTAGGCAAGTGGTCTCTCTCCTCTGAGGAGAGGAAAAGTCCTCTACTTGTACAATGAGTTTTAAGGATTAGGTGACCCACCACTAAGGTCTATTCCTGCTTTACTATTCTCAGTACAAGGCATTTGTTCCCTTTCCTATAAAAACGTACAGTTTTCATCAGCGAAAGCAAGCTCTGGGGTAAGGAAGACCATCAGTAACTCCAGCTTCTTCACAGTTAGATCTTGGTGAATAAAACTTTCAAGCTTTCCAGACACTTGTTTTCTAGAGTATGTAAAATCTGTTATATCCCTTTATGATTGTGATTATATATGAAGCAAATACCTTGTTTAGAAATTATCTGAACTACACTTACAGAAAGCAATGCATTTTTGGTTTGGGATTTTGTTTTTGTTTTCTCATTAAATAGGAGTTTCACCGCTTAACCTGAAATATCCCAAAAGTCTTCCTGTCTTTGAAAGCATACTCAAAAACAGCTCAAAAAGAGCTTTTGTGGCTTAAAAGATTATATAGATACTAAGCAAAACATTCAGAAGAAACTAAGTGCCCTAGGAAAACTTCTCTGACTCCAGCATTTAGAAAGCTGGCATTGTTCTAGAAGATATAAGTAAGGAGGAAGACCTGGCTGCCTCTATTTCTAGATAATGAAGCTTTCATAGGATTTTAAAATTGGGAAAGGTCTTAATGATCATCTAATTCAGCAGAGGCATACCTCTCAACATTTCTGCCATTTGGTCAACCATCCTCTGCTTTCACATGTCCTATGACAAAGAACTTACCACCCCATGCTATAGATCATTCCACCGAAAGACAGCCTTACTCATTGACAAATTTCTTCTGTAAATAGCCCTTGAGCTAGGGTTGCTGGAAGCCACTCCGAGCCACAAACTGTGCCAAATACTTACTCTTTGTTAGAGACCTGCCCCTCATATTTGTGGGGTCTGGGGCAAGAATACAAACAGAGGACCAATACCGTACGTCTAAATGTGTAAAAGTTATAAATCAAACTGGCAAACTGTTGGGTAAACTTATTCTGTAGATGTACTTTGACAAAAACACCTTCCATAGACTGAATTGTGTCATTCCCCCTCAAATTCATGCACTGAAGCCCTAACCCTCAGAAAACACTCACCAGAAACTCATCAGCAAACAACCTTGTGGCCCCTGGGTCTTGGACATCCAGTCTCCAAAACCGTAGAAGAAGAAAGATCTGTTGTTCAAGCCACCCAGGCCGTGGCATCTTGCTACAGCGGCCCAAGCTGACTAATACAACACCCAAGCTGAAAAATCGGAGAAAGCTGTGGTTTTTTTACATGAGCAAAATAAGAAAGGCAACAGAATTTCCTTATTATTTCATACATTTGGGTTTTCTATTGATGAGCTGTATTGGCTGAGTAATAAAATAAAGACATACATAATTCATAAATGCTATATAATTACCTTCATTTCAGTAAAATCACTTGGTACGTGGTTATAACCCAGATCTTCACAGAATTTATGTTCTGTTGGACCTGAACTGTGTCAGTCACTGAAGCAGATGTTCAGGGCTGCAGGCAGTACCATGTTAGGGCTGAGCACCGGATCCCAAGAGGTCCCCGTGTGTTCTTGAGTACTGTGTGTGTGTGTGTGTGTGTGTGTGTGAATTTACAGGGCCCTCTGAAGCCCACCACCCAGGACAGAAAGCCTCTCTTGCCTGAGACTGAGGTTGGGATGCCATTTTATTTGAACCCAAACCTATAAATATCACATACCACACCTTTCAGCCGACTCTATATTTGGATATCTTTGAGGTACAGAGTTGTCTTAGGGTATGAGTACCATGTAGAGTTTCAGAATTTTTTCCTGTACTTGAGGGCATTTTATTCAAATGCAAAACACACTTTATACACCAAAGTGCAGAAAAATAAAGAAATGAGCAAATCTGACTCCGGGCAACCAGAACTAAATCCTGTGATCACATCATCCTATATACAGGCAGGTCTTGATCTCACCCCACATCCATCCATCTCTGAGCCACATTTGCCAAAAAGCTGAAAGTTAGATTCCGATAGCAGAACAAAGACAAGTTAGGATCTCCCCTCTGGCTCCCCAAAAATCCCCCCACCAAAAAAACCCTTATGCATTTATCTATACTTAGGCAACTATCTTTTCTTTTACTTAAAATATCATTTTCTTCACATGAACAGAACAATAAAATAAGGTGCACTACAGATACTGATTCTCTTAGCTATTCAAAGTCTCCTCTTATTTCCTTTCTCCTAAAGGGGATATAAGAACTGGGTTAATACCCGCTCTTGGTTTTTTTTTTTTTTTAAGTGAAAAAAGATGTAAAAATGAAAGTAAAAATCTTTCTCTTTATTCTTAACTGCCAGTAACAATTACCAGAGTTAACCATGGCCAACATTTTCTTGTGGAACTTTCCAGAATTTTTCTAGGCATATACAGGCCTTTTTTTTTTTTTTTTTTTAATCAATGGGATCATGCCATCCATGCTCATCTGAATTTTACCTTTTTTTTTTTTTTTTACCATTACAATTTATCCTGAAGATATTTCCATTTTATCACACAGAGAAAAAGCTTATCTCCTAAAGCTCTGAAAACAAAATGAGATAGTTACTTGTCATTAACACCTGATCTGGGGTATATTGGGCTCTCAAAAAATGTTAGTTTCTTTCTTCCCTTTCAAATTTTCCTTTTCCTCCTGCACAAATTTATGATTGTGATCATGGAAGATTTGGTCACGTATATATAGATGTAGGTACAGAAAGTCACAGAATTTCAGAATTTAGAGTAGATGGCTCTTACAAATTACTTGACTTACAGGGTGGAGCCTGTACCCAAACCAAATCTTTGCTTTCAGTTTGGTATTCCTTTAATCCTTTTTCACTTCTAATATAATTTTGATTTTTATCTATTTTTCATCTTAAATATTAAAGTACATGCAAAGGTGTTAAACAATGATAATACATCAACTTGTGTGTGCAGCTTAAAAGCAACAAGACAGTAATTTTCATTTAGAGACGGTAACTCAAACCAAAGATAATACTTGGTTTATTTGAAAAAATATTAATTGTGGCAGAAAACTCAAAAGGGTTAGTTCTGGGAAGGACTCAGGGTCTGCAGTGTGAAAAAGACTTACTTCTTCCGCTGTCTGAATCTGTTTGCATATACATTTGTGTTTCTGCTTGAAAAACTAGAATACGCCGCAGATAGTCTGGCAATGTTTGGTAGCCTCGTGTTTTGCCTAAGGATACATTCCTCAAAGCCTTTAAAATGCTAATGAAGGAGTAGAGATCAGGAGTTCAGGAAGGAAAACAGGTAGGTTAAAACCAAGAATCCCGGAGAGTGATATTAACATTGGAAAGGGAACAACACTTGGGAGTTCCCAGTGGAGGATAAAGGGAATTATGATAAGAGTTTACACCCGGCAACTTGGCCAGTGAATTTACTTTGCAGTTATTCTAAAAAATACAGGTTTGTTTGAGAATAAGAGAGACGCATGGGGGGAGGGGGCAGTGTAAAAAGTGAAATTACTCCATTTAATCTGGCTGAAAATTTTAGAGAATAACTTATCAGACCAACATAATAGTGATGTCAAATAAACTCTTTTTTGCTCTGAAGAGACTGGCTTGTTTTTCTCCTAAACATATGATGATCTAAGGAAGCTGCCTAGAATGAGGTTAGGCAATCTATCACATGACCCAAATCCCCCAGCTCAGACTCCCTTTGGAAAAAATTCTGAAAGACTCATGTTTACATCACAAGGATAGAGAGAAGGCAAAACACAGAAGGAAGCAAAAAAAAAAAAAAAAAGAAAAAAAAGGCTAAGGCTGAAGTTTTGGCAAGTCAAGTACTCTGTTATTTAAAAGTCCTTTAAAGCACAGAACCATAGAAGTGGAAGGACTCTTAAAGGTCACTGGGCCCCCTCATTTTCCAGATGAGGAAACAAACAGGGGCCCAGGGACTCATGCAGGTCTCACAGACAGTCAGAGAGGCCCCAGTCGTGGAATCCACAGCTCCCCAGTCAGTGCTCTGGTTATGACTGGCCCCTCCTCCCATAGGCTGTTTATTTCCAGTGGCCTGATGTGCACTCATCCTATGCCTACCCTGCTTTTAAAAATGATTCTATGTTTTTCTTTTCCCTCTACTAATCATATGAAATTATCAATCTAATACAAGGAGATCGTATATCTTTACTTGAGTAGACACCTCAGCTATGTAAAGACCCGTCCTTTATGAAAGGTGTGGGAAAATAACGACAGTCCCTCAAATCGTTCTGATCCTAGGGTACAGAGATGGAAGAGAAGGTGGGTGTGGAGAGGCAGGCACCTTACTGAAACATTCATACTACACCCAATTACACACACACACACAAACCAAGCATACCAAGCACACCAAGCATATAGACAAAAACAGACCATGCCCATTCAAAGGTGTGAAATAGAGACAGCAAGAAAAAGAGGAAGAGATCCTTGATTCATTCCAAAGATCTATGCCTTCAGCAAAAATTTACATGTACATTATTGTTGATTATAGGTTCATTATTGTTGATTATAGGTATAACATTATACAGCAGAGCCTTAAAGATTATTCATCTTGCTTAACAAACTTTACACTTGGGATTAGTAAATCCCCAATCCCTGACAACCACCATTCCACTCTTTGGTTCTATGAATTTGACTATTTTAGAGACATCGTATTAGTGGAATTGTGCAATATTTATCTTTCTGTAACTGACTGACTTCTCTTAGTATAATGTTCTCAGGATTCATCCATGTTACCACATATCGCAGAATTCCCTTCTTTAAGGCTGAATAGTAACCCATTGTGTGTATAGGCCACACTCTACCCATCCATCTGTTGATCGACAAGTTTACACTCTTTCCATACTCTGGCTATTGTGACTAGTGCTGCAATGAACATAGCAGTGCTAGTATTTCTTTGAGATCCTGATTTCAATTCTTTCAGATACTCTGAGGTGGGCTTGCTGGATCATATTTTACTTTTATTGAGAATATTTTGAGGAAACTCCGTTCTGTTTTCCAAAGCAGCGGCACCATTTCGCATTCCCATCAAAAGTATGCAAAGGTTCCAATTTCTCCACATTCTCACCAACACTTGTCTTTTGTTTTGTGATACTAGCCACTCTGAAAGGCATGGGGTAGCAATTCATTGTTATTTTCATTTGTTTTTCCTTAATGATCAGTGACATTGGGCATTTTTTCCATATAGTTGGTGATCTTTACGTCTTCTTTGGAGAAATGTCTTCAAGTCCTTAATGTATTTTCTTAATGTATTTTCTAATCAGATTATTAGGTTATTGTTGTTGGACTTTTAAAATTTTTTTACTACTGAGTTGTAGGACTTCCTTATATGTTGTATCAGTCAGGATTCTCCAGAAAAACAGCATCAATTTTATACACACACACACACACACACACATATTTGTACAAGAAAAAACTCATTATAGGAATTGGCTCACATGATTATGGAGGGGCTAAGAAGTCCTACAACCTGCTATTGGCAATCTGGAGAAACAGTCAAACCAGTGGTATAATTCAGTAGGTGTTCAAAGGCTTTAGAACCAGGGGAACCTATGGTATAAGGCTTAGAGTCTCAAGGCCCAAGAACCACGAGATCTGATGTCCAAAAGCAGGAAAAATAGATGTCCCAGCTCAAAAGAGAGAGAATTCACCAGTCCTCCACCTTTTTGCTCTGTTCAGGCCCTCTATGGATTGGATGATGCCTCCCACTTTGGGCAAAGTGATCTTCTTTACTCAGTCTACTGATTCAAACACTTAGCTCTTCCAGAAACGCCTTCACAAACATACCCAGAAATGTTTTACCAGATATCTGGGCATCCTTGAGCCCAGTCAAGCTGAAACAAACTAGCCATCTCATCAATTCTGGAGATTAACCTCTTATCAGTCAAATGGCTTGCAAATATTTTCTCCCATTCGACAGGATGCCTTTTCACTGTTGATTATTTCCTTTGTTGTGCAGAAACTTTTTAGTTCAGTGTAGCCTGGCTTCTTTATTTTTTATTTTTGATGCCAGTATTTTTAGTGTCACATTCATGAAATCACTGCCAACGCCAATGTGATGAAACTTTCCCCTTCTTTCTTCTACGTGTTTTACAATTTGGGGTTTTATGTTTAAGTATTTAATCTATTTTGAGTGGATTCTGTGTATGGTGTAAGGAAAGGGTCTGATTTCAATCTTTTTTGCATGTGCATATCCAGTTTTTTCAGCACCATCTGTTAAAGACATTATCTTTTCCCCACCCTGTATTCTTGGCCCCTCTGTCAAAGACCAGTTCATAGTATATACGTGGATTTACTTCCATGCTGCTGCATTTGGCTTGCTAGTATTTCGTTGATGATTTTTGCATCTATATTCATTAGAAGTCTTGGCATGTAGTTTCCTTTTCTTGTGGTATCTTCATCTGGCTTTGGTATCAGGGTGACGCTGGCTTCATAAAATCGGTTTGGAAGTATTCCCTCCTCTTCAGGTTTTTGGAAGAGTTTGAGAAGGATTGGTGTTAATTCTTCTTTAAATGTTGGAGAATTTACTAGTGAAAACATCTTGTTCTGGTCTTTTGTTAGGAAGTTTTGGATTACTGATTCAATACCCACACTGGTAGTAAGCCTGTTCAGACTGTCTACTTCTTCATGACGTAGTCTGATAGGCCGTATGATTCTACAAATTTATCCATGTCCTCTAGGTTATCCAGTTTGTTGGTTTACAACGGTTCACAGTATAATTTTTCTTAACATTATATGATGTGCTTTGTATCGTGACAAGTTTTGACTTAAAGTCTATTTTTTCTAATGTATGTATAGCCACCTCTATACTCTTTTGGTTACCATTTACATGAAGTATCTTTTTCTTCCCTTTACTTTTAGCTTATGTGTGTCCTTAAATCTAAAGTGAGTTTCTTGCAGATAATATATTGTTGGGTCTTATTTTTTTGTTTTTTTATCCATTTTCTGCCTTTTGATAGGGAATTCAATTCACTTACAGTTAATTATTGACAGGGAAGAATTTATTATTGCTATATGGTTGTTTCCTATTAGTCTTGTACTTGTCTATTTTTACGTCTTGTTTTGTGTATGGGTATACATACACACACGTGGATATATATGTCTCTATGACTCTCTATATATCCATATATTTCTATACATATGTCTATATCTATATATTGCATCGGTATGCTTTCTCTTTTTCTACTGTGTAACTACTATGGGAATTTTGTGTGCATGTATGGGGGGTTACCTTGGAGCTTACATAAAATATTTTATAGCTATAACAGTCTATTTTTTAAAAAAGAGATCTTATTTTTAAGTTATCTCTACAACTAACATGGGGCTTGAACTTGTAGCCTTGAGATCAAGAATCACACGCTCTTCCAACTCAGCCAGTCAGGTGCCCCTGCAACAGTCTATTTTACCTACTTGAGTTCAATTGCATATAAAAACTCTATACTTCAACTTCTCCCCCAATACTTTTTTACTGTTGTGAGAATTTACATTCATTCATATTGTGTATCTTTTAACATTTTTTTTAAAAGATTTTATTTATTTATTTGACAGATAGAGATCACAAGTAGGCAGAGAGGCAGGCAGAGAGAGAGAGAGGAGGAAGCAGGCTCCCTGCTGAGCAGAGAGCCCAGTGCAGGGCCCGACCCCAGGACCCTGAGATCGTGACCCTAGCCGAAGGCAGAGGCTTAACCCACTGAGCCACCCAGGTGCCCCTCTTTTAACATATTTTTAAGGTATATTTTAATACTTTTGTCTTTTAACTTTTATACTAGAATTAAAATTAATTTACCCACTACTATTACAGGAATACAACATTCTCGTTTTGTCTATGTATTTACCTTTATCGAGGTTTCATACTTTCTTATGCTATTATGTTGTTATCTAGCATCCTTTCAACTTGAAGTATTCTCTTTAGCATTTCTCCTAAGGCAGGACTAGCGGAGATGAACTCTCTGAGCTTTTGTTTGTCTGGGAAACTCTATTTCTCCTCCCTTTTTATGACAGACATTTTTGCTAAGTACAGTAGTCTTGCTTGGCTTTCTTTTTTCTTTCAACACTTTGAATACATCATTCTACCCTCTTCCGGCGTGCAAGGTTTCTGCTGAAAAATCCACTGATAGTCCTATGAAGGTTCTCTTGAACATGCCAAGTTGATTTTTACTTGTTACTTTCAAAATTCTCTTTTTCTTTGGCTTTTGACAGTTTGTGTGTCTGAGTGCAAATTTCTTTGCATCCATTCTTTCTTTGCATAAGCTTTCTGATCCTTTCTCTCTTCCTTCCTTCTCCTCTGGGGCTTTCATAATGAATATAGTACTATGTTCGATGAGGTCCCATAAGTCGCTTAAGTTTTCTTCACTCTCTTTCATTCTTTTTCTTTTTGCTCCTCTGACTGAATTATTTCCAATGACTTGTTTTCAAGTTCACAGACTCTTTCTTCTCTTTGCTCTAGTCTGCTATTAAGCCCCTCTAGTGAATTTTTCAGTTTAGTTATTGTGTCTTTCATCTCCATGGTTTCTATTTGGTACTTTTTAAATATTGCCTATGCTTTGCTGAAATTCCCACTTTGTTCATGCATTTTTCCTCTTGACCTCAGAAAGCATCTTTATAACAGTTATTCTGAATTCTGTCAGGTAAATCCTATAACTCCATTTCATTAGGGTCAGTTTCCAGAAATTTATTTTCTTTTTTTGTTTGGAACACCTTTGCCTGATCCATCATTTTCTTTGTCTGTGCTGGTGTTTATACATTGTACAAAATAGGCACCTGCACCAGTGTTCACAGACTGACCTTGTATAAGAGAAGACTCCCACCTATTAACCCTGCCCAGGATCTGGGGGCAGGGGGTGTGTCTGTCAACTCTTTCCCTCCACAGGAGAAGCAGGAAGCTGTGGTTTTTGTGTGCTTGCTCTGTGCTAAGTCAGGGGTGGGGAAGCTATTGTATCTATCATCCAAACCACAGTCCCTATTCTCCCTGAGGTGGTTAGATAGCATCAGACCCATCACAGCTCCAAGACTGACATCTGATCGCTTTATGCTTAGCAGGAGGGAAGATCTATGACATTCACCAGCCAAAGCTGCTGTTTCCATTCTCCCTCAGGTAGCTAGATTATGCTGGACTCATCAGAGTTCTAAGACTTACAAGACAAATCAGTCCTCTGGGAGCTCCCTGGGAAATTCCAGGGTGCTGGATGCATAAACCACTCTTTTCCCTAGGAGAAGCTGGGAGTTAGGGTTCTCCTCTTGATTGTATGGCACTGTGCTGGGAGCAGGGACTCTGGTGAAAAGGGGTCCTGAATATTGGCTTTGGTGTGCCTGGTTTCATTTTCACCTAGGGTGCAAGAGCCTTACAATTAGTCTGTAGATTTTACATAAAGTGAATCTGTTTGTGAATTGTTGCTGACTTAGTATGTTTGTGAGGGAAGCAGGATCCAGGGCTTCTAACTTTGCCATCTTGCCAACATTGCTTCTGGAAATTCTTGTTGTATAGATTTTTCTAAAGTCCAAATACTTTACCTAAATTTGGAAATCTTTTTTATTTACAAAAAAAAAGCTACTCTTCAACATCTGTGATATTTTCTCACTTAACAAAACTGATTTCTAAATTTATGACAGTTTTACTTATAAAAATACATCATTCAGTATTTCAGAGATCATTGTTTATAAAACATATCAAGTTCAATAAAAACATTTTTCTATTCTTATGAAGAGCCAAAAATTACCAACAGTCATAAAAAATAAAAGAACTGGTTAGATATATTTTTGCGGAAATAACAAATGTTGATTTAACAGAGAAGAAATATTGTTTCACCAAATCTTTATTTAATATATGGAAATTTACTTCAGGTCAGAACAAAAATGTCACCATGGACTTTACTGGGATACCACAGCATATTCTAGTCTTTGGTTTCAAGCACTTCTAGATTCTATTAAAGACAACAGAAATGCTACCACAGTAATAACTGACCTATAAGTGGCAGAGAGGCAGTTTATTATTTTGAAGTATAATCCTATTAATAAGCTTCCTGGAAAAGAGCAGGTAATAATACTATACAAACATAAGTCTACTTTTAAGGTTTCAAATTTTAGGGTATCAGATTTAGTTATGTGTAAATAAACATATTCTGCTAGACACAAAAGAGTTAATAGCAAAAACTTTTATCTAATGGTTAGTTCAAATGCTATTTAAAAAATACACTCCTGGGGTACCTGGGTGGCTCAGTGGGTTAAAGCCTCTGCCTTCAGCTCAGGTCATGATCCCTGGATCCTGGGATCAAGCCCCATACTGGGCTCCCTGCTCATCCGAAAGCCTGCTTTTCCCTCTCCTACTCCCCCTGCTTGTGTTCCCTCTCTCACTGTCTCTCTCTCTGTCAAATAAATACATAAAATCTTAAAAAAAAGAAAACCACTTCTTTCTAAGGTTTATTCAATAACCAGTGAACTATAGCTTAAATAATGGCAAACACTCAATGAGTTATAAAAATTATGCTTGATTTTCCATTAAGAATTATTATTTTTTATGATATTACTTATTTATTTGACAGAAAGAGATCACAAGTAGGCAGAGAGGCAGGCAGAGAGAGAGAGGAAGGGAAGCAGGCTTCCTGCTAAGCAGAGAGCCCAATGTAGGGCTCGATCCCAGAACCCTGGGATCATGACCCAAGCCGAAGGCAGAGGCTTTAACCCACTGAGCCACCCAGGTACCCTCATTAAGAATTATTATTAATGGAGGGGCACCTGGGTGGCTCAATGGGTTAAAGCCTCTGCTTTCGGCTCAGGTCATGATCCCAGGGTCCTGGGATCGAGTCCCGCATCGGGCTCTCTGCTCAGCGGGGAGCCTGCTTCCCCCTCTCTCTCTGCCTGCCTCTCTGCGTACTTGTGATCTCTCTCTGTCAAATAAATAAATAAAATCTTTAAAAAAAAAAAAAGAATTATTATTAATGGAAAATATATCAGATGAAAGCATAAGGGGTTGAATTTTTCAAAACTGACAACCGTACAGGTGGTGCAGTAAATTCGCATCCGCAGTTAGGGGGATGGTTAACTGAAAATTCTAGTTAGTTGTCCAAACTACAGCTTCTAACTAAATGCGATCTTAATTACTAATATAAATTTGGTTATAGGAAATAAATGTTTATGAAAGATTGCTTGATGGACATGATATCCTAAACGTTACCTGTTGGAAGAACAGGGCAATTAAAAAGTTTTCTATCCAAATTGAATTCAGAGTTAGATTAATGGGAGAGCCAGAAAGCCTAGTCTGAATGTACTAAAACATTAGTGGAAATATAATGCATTAGAGAAAATTGCGTTTATCAAAATCTCTCTCAGAAACTGAGATAGGTGGAGGTGACTGGGTGGCTCAGTTGGTTAAGCGACTGCCTTCAGCTCAGGTCACGATCCTAGAGTTCCAGGATCGAGTCCCTCTTCAGGCTCCCTGCTCAGCAGGAAGTCTGCTTCTCCCTCTGACCCTCCACTTCTCGTGCTCTCTCTCTCTCTTTCTCCCAAATAAATAAAATCTTAAAAAATATATGTATTAAATTTAAAAAAAAGAAACGGAGATAGGACAGCGTATTGGGATAAGACATTTGGGGTGGGGCACGAGACCGCCAGTGAACATGCTCCAACATCCAGAAAGTTGCTAAACTGCCTTTTACCGAGCACAAGTGCAGTTATAAGAACATGTTTTGCTTTAAGGGGGCAAGTTCAGGAAAAGAGCTAAATTATTCAGGGTAACAGACTAACCTACCAACCTCCTTCTAACCTCCTGTGAAGTTTAATGGGATGTCAATTAATAATATCCTGACCAGCCATTCACATGCTCTTGGCTCAGCCTGGGGAGTACTCCTGAGTCCTTACAGAATTGTCTTTACTTAGTAATGCTTTGGGACCATAAGGTACACTCTAAGAAAGTCACATGAAACATAATATTCTACCATGGGGATAAAGTTAAGAGTGAAGGATCCTTTTTATAAGATCTACAGTAAGTCTTTTTGGAAACAACCACTTTGTTTTTATCTTAAGGACATTATGGAATTTGCAAGTGAGCTTACCTTCCCTTTTGCTTTGGATGATGGGACACTTAAGGGACAGATTTGCCATCTCATTCTTGAAACAGGTTCAGAGTATGTGTTTCTTACCTCTTGTTTCTTAACTTCTATTTTCTTAACCAATTTTTTCTTTCACCTGTACTCCTTCAATTTTTTTTCACTCTTCTATGCTAGTAATATTTTTGAAAGTTACCTTTATTCCTTTGCAACTAGCTGGAGCCCCTGATTCCAGGCTCTGAGGCCTTCCTCTTGGTTAATCACTCATTTTGACAGAGCACCGCCTCTAGCAGCTGCCTGAGATAAGGGCAAAATGAGAAATAATTTTTTTTTGATATCTCATTTATTTGAAATTGTCTTTCTTCTACCTTCACCCTTGATTTTGGCTGCCATAGAAAAGTCTCTTTTTCTGTGCTGATTGGGCATTTAAAAAGTAGCGTTGTTTCATTATGTTTATAATTTAGCTGTTCTAATATCATTGTACTGATCAAATTATTTAACAACCGTAGGAAATCAGAGCAGGCAAATAATTGAGCCACTGTTTTCTGAACCTTAATATTATATATTATATACAAAGTTAACACCGTATAAGGGAAACTCTTGGGTTCTATTTTTCAAAATATTAAGAACCTATTTTTTCCCATGTTGTTTGTATAACCTTACACCTTTCTCTTTTTTATTGTAGATGCCATATGCCAAGCTGGCTTATATGAGATAAGATTACTGACCCCTTTTGGGGCCTCATTCTGTTTGCTCATTCATTCATCATTCACTCTGTCAATATCTCTCCCTTTCTCAATTTCCCCATCTGGTTTCCTTTCTCTTCACCATTGTCACTCTTCTTTCTTTCCTCCGGGAAAACCCCATAAATGAAAATCTATAACTAACCAAAACACAGATTGGGAGAGCAATGACACTGCTTGAGCCCAAGGCTCGGAGTCAGCCACCTCCCCTCTGCATTCTAAAAGCGAATTCTCTCTACCACTACAGACGGACAGCTGTGGTACCTGATTTAAAATACCTTAAGATTTCAGGTTGAAAGAACTGGGCTATGAGCAAGACACTGTGCCAGGTGCTTTCATCTCAAATTCCTCCTCACAGCAGTTCTAATAGAATTCTGTGGGTTTGTTTACTGTGGTTTTATAGGTAAGAAAGAGGATACTCATAGAAATGAATTTGCTTTAAGTTCTACAGCTAAATAAATGATCAATCAGTATTCAAATGTAGATCCACATGAAAAGATGCTCAGCACCACTAATTATCAGGGAAATGCAAATCAAAACCACAGTGAGATATCACTTTATGCCTGTCAGAATGGCTAGTATCAAAAAGACAAGAAATTACGAGTGTTGGTGAAGATGTGGAGAAAAGGTAACCCCCACGCACAGCTGGTGGGAATGTAAATTGGTACAACCACTATGGAGAACAGTATGGACGGTCCTCAAAAAATTAAAAATAGAAATACCATATGATCCACTGGATTATTTGCCCAAAGAAAAGAAAACTATGAATTTGAAAAGATATATGCACCACTATGTTTGTTGTAGCATTATTTATAATAGCCAAGTTATGGAAGCAACCTAAAAGTCCGCCAATAGATGAATGGATAAAGATGTGATGTATATAATTACACACACACACACACACACACACACACAAAGAGGAATATCACTCATGTATAAAAAAGAACAAGCTCTTGACATTCACAACGTTGCTAGAACTAGAGGGTATTATGCTAAGTGATATAAGTAAAACAGAGAAAGACAAATACCGTATGATTGTACTTCTATGTGGGATCTAAAAAAACAAAAGAACAAGCAAACAACAACAACAACAAAACCAGACACAGACTCATAAATGTAGAGAACACACTGGTGGTTGCCGGAGCAGAGGGGACTGGGGGGGATGGTAAGATAGGTGAAGGGAATTATGAGATACAAATTTCCAGTTATAAAATAAGCTGAGGGGATAAAAAGTACAGCCTAGGGAATACAGTTATTAACACTGTAATAGCATTGTATGGTGACAGATGGCAGTTACACTTATGGTGGTAAGCACAGGACAGTGTATAGAAGTGTCAAGTCACTAGTGAGTTTTGAGCTAAAACTAATATAACATCATATGTCAAATAAACTTCAATTAAAAAAAGGATGAAAGAAATTTAGATCCAACTCTAAAACCTAGGTTTTTAACTGAGTTTTAAGTTTTTTTTGTTTTTAAAGATTTTATTTGACAGACAGAGATCACAAGCAGGCAGAGAGGCAGGCAGAGAGGCAGGGAGAAGCAGGCTCCCTGCTGAGCAGAGAGCCCTATGTAGGGCTCGATCCCAGGAGCCTGAGATCATGACTTGAGCTGAAGGCAGAGGCATAACCCATTGAGCCACCCGGGTGGGTGCCCCTCAAGTTTATTTTTAATGGGAAAAAGTTTTGCTTGCAGGGAGGATAGGTTTTTTTCAGGAATGTTTGATAGTATTACTGTAATATTGCCCTTTGGGCACTCTGGATATCTTAACTTGATTTGAGGAAGAAAGCAACTTTAAAGTTGAAAGATCATCTTTTAATCATTAATGTTTACATTAAATTGCATTATAGCTGGAGTTTTAAAATTTATAAGGTTAATTTTCACCATAGCTATAATAGTAATGAAAATTTCAAATGTTGTGATCCCTAGATCACAAAGTTTTCAAAGGCATGTAGGTGGAAGACTGTTTTGGTAGAGACTGCCTTCATAGATGAACTGCGCATACATTTAATTTACCTTCAGATAATGAAAAAAATATTCTCTTGTTAGCATATAAAGTATTCTGACATGCCAAATCTCCTCATGGTTGGTTTTTTATGTTTCAGTTAGGGAGTGACATTTTTGCTGTGTATAGACTACTGAAAAAGGACAAGTTATCCCTGTACTATTCCAGCAGTTTAAAAAAGCTTTAAAAGAAATCTGCAGTTGACCCCTGAACAACATGGGTTTGAACTGCACACATCCATTTGTACAAAAATTTTTTACAGTACTGTAAAAGTATGCGGTAAAAGTACAGTATTTTCTCTTCCTTATGACTTTTTAAGATTTTATTTATTTATTTGACAGAGAAAAATCACAAGTGGGCACAGAGGCAGGCAGAGAGAGGGGACAGGGGGAAAGCAGGCTCCCCGCAGAGTAGAGAGCCTGATGTGGGGCCCGATGTGGGGCTTGATCCCAGGATCCTGAGATTATGACCTGAGCTGAAGGCAGAGACTTAACCCACTGAGCCACCCAGGTGCCCCTGAGTTTTAAGTTTTTACCTAGTACTACCAATACTCTCAACATTTACTTGAGAAAATCTTAGTCATTCTCAAACTCCTTTCTGTTCAGCTTGAAACAACAAAAAAAAATTCATCATTTAATTAATATTAGGCTTTTTTTGTATGGAAGAGATGGTAATAAACAACAAAGATGGCACTGCCTTGCTCTGCACTTGCTTTTTTCACAAGGGCAGAGACAATATTCATTTTTAATATTCAATGAAAAGACTAAAATACAAACTAGCAAAACAAAATGCCTTAAGGATTTAGTTACATCAAGATATTTGAGATGGAGGGGCCACTGGGTGGCTCAGTTGGTTAAGTGTTTACCTTCAGCTCAGGTCATGATCCCAGGGTCCTGGGCTTGAGTCCCACATTGGGGTCCTTGCTAAGCAGGGAGCCTGCTTCTCTCTGCCCACTGCTGCCCCTGCTGTGCTCTCTCCATGTTCTCTCTCTGACAAATAAACAAAATCTTAAAAAAAAAAAAAGATCCTTGAGATGGATGTGGGGTGAAAAAAGGTAAACATAGATCATGGAGATGGAATAAAACAATAAAATCAATCCTTCACTTTATTTTGTTTTTAACACTTCTATCCAATCATTTTAGAGTAATATACTCAAAACTTAGGTTTGCCTCAGTTACATATGCCTTCCCATTAAAGTCATGACCTGGTTTACAACAACAATGGCCCAAGGCCTTTCGCTAATTTTATTTAAGATTTTATTTCCAGGATAAGAAATTAACTAAAAGGGGGCACAGGTGAACTTTCTGGGATGGTAGAAATGTTCTCTCTTGATTGTGGTAATGCTTACATGGCTGTGTTTGTCAGAATTCATAGAACTTCACACCTAAAAGAATACATTTTCCTACATGTAAATCACCTCAGTAAACGTGACTTGAAAAAAAAAAAAAAAAGCCTGAACTCTTTTTTTTTTTTTTTTAAAGATTTTATTTATTTATTTGACAGAGAGAAATCACAAGTAGATGGACTCTTAACCACTCAGCTAAAAATAAAATAAAACTTAAAATACAGTTTATAATTTAGGTGTAAAACAAATCTTATTTATAGGAGTGAAGCAGATCTAGTAAATTTTTGTATTTATTTATAACACTAATAAACCAACTGGATTTTATATAATTCAATATAATAATATCAACATTTTAAAATAGGATATAAAAAAAATGTTTTGAATTTTTTTTACAAAGTAAGGATTTGGACTGCAAAATCTTCCTTTTAACCGTAATGTTGCTAAGGCAATGCTCTCTATTTTTTAAAAATCTCAAACAAAATAATCTAAGCCTATTAAAAGTTTCAAAGATTTAAACTGCCAGAATATCACCATAAAAGCTGCTTACATATTATGCTGGAAATTCTACATTTAACAGTTAAAGACAAAGAATTACCTGCTAGCTTTATTAACTGATAGATTCCACTATGTCCTAAAACACAATTGTAGCTCTGCTTCTAAAAAAGGCAAAGAAAAAAAAACATGATTGTTTTCAACAAACCTGGATTTAAAAAGACAACAACAACACTATTAAGAACACAGGAAGGGGTAATTAAGTTATGTCTCCCCTTTATTAAGGTTTCAATAGATGAAAAAGCATCCAAGAAACCATTTACAAAGGTCCCCGCCTCTAATTAATTAATTGTTTTAGAGACCAAAGTCACTGGACTCTGTCTGGGAAAACAGTCCCAAATTACACATCAAACTTCTCAACTTAGATTTGTAGAATCTCAATTTGAATACCCTCTGTTTTTATTCTATCAGATATACTGAAGCCAACCACGTAGGTTTGAATTAAGAGGGCTAATGTGATTCCAAGCCCTGGAGACCCTGGAACAAAGGTACTTGTATAACAGAAAGAACTTTTTCATTTTGATCAAATGAGTATAACTCTGGCAGATGTCATTGATCAATCAAAAAATACACACCTGATTTTTTTTCTAATATGGAAGCAAAGTGTTTTGTTTTGTTTTGTTTTTAGAAACCACACCTATGTCTTGAATGGTAGTGTTATTTAATAATCAGACCGATTAGTTGCCCTACCTCTTGCAAATCTTTTTTTTTCTCTGTTTTATTAAATTTATTTTTTTTAAATAGCAAAGTGTATTTTTATTTACGACTGTGATAAAAATGCCCTTTAAGTTCACTGGGTTTGGTAAATTAACTTTTAGAAGAATGAAAAATACCTTATGTGCTACTATCCATAACATCTAGAATAATTGCCGTCTCCCGATATCTGTCTTAACATTCTCAATTTTTTGTTTTGTTTTGTGTTTTTAGGAAGGGAGAAGGAGTTCGAGGAGGGGCAGGAGAGAGAGACAGAATCTTAAGCAGGCTCCACACCCAGGATGGAGCCCAGCGCAAGGCTCGATCTCATGACCCTGAGATCACGACCTGAGCAGAAATCAAGAGCGGGATGCTTACCGACCGAGCCACCCAGGCACCCCAACATTCTGTTTTAAAAACTAGACAGGCTTACCCATATCTTTATAGCAATAAAGTCTGATTTTGTTCATGTGCTTATGTTTTCTCTAATGTTTTTCACTTTAATAATATAAAACGATAAAAAACTGCATAAAAATCTGAGAAAGTATTCAAAGCCTTACTTCACTGGGAATGACTACATTCTAGATATTAAAGGACAATTAACTTGCTAAGAACAAATGCTCTAAGGCTGTTTGCGAAAAAATGTTGGAGCGGTATCAGGACATCCATGATGCCTACATAAGGTACCCTAGGAGGTAACAGAACACTGCCAACTAGGCAAAAAAAATTACTTTAAGAAATTTATTCTTTCCAAAATTGAAATCAAGTAAATAAACTGAGTAATAAGTATTTATTAAAAGTACATAGATCATGGAAGTATTTTTATATCTGCTATCTCTGGGAGCTAGGTTCACCAGTCTGAAACTCAGCCAAGAGAAGTCCTTGTAGTGACAGTTGCTTGTGTTGGGGGAAGAGGGTTGAAAGGTCAGACCTCTAAAATGACAGTGACAATGAAGGCAGGAGTGAGTCAAGAGCAAGCAATAGCAAAAGTTGGTCCTAAAGTGGCAGCTGAGAGAAGAGAAAGTCGTGGGCTCACTGGCTTGGTGCCTTTCAATGAGGACACGAATGGGACCGAACAAGGAGTCAGGTAAGATTTGCTAGTGTGGAGGGAATTAAAGGGTTCTGTGAATAGAAAATCAGAAAGCTTGGAATAGAATTAGAAAGCTGGAGAGTTATTCTAAGGAAGGAAGTGCCTATGTTGTATGTGCTACTGGGGGAGGGGATTCTGAGCTGTTACTAGTATTTAAACACCTGCCCTAATTAGGTATGTTCATCAGCTGTCAGTGTGATGAACAGTGACAGACATTCCAGATAAGGGGGAAACGCCCAGGGTTAAAGTTACTTTGTAAATCCTAGAGTGAGAGGGAGACTCTGGGGCATAACATTATGGGATATGGGTTCGCACCCCATGAGCTCTGGAAATCAAATAGGTCTGTGATGGTTAACAAATGTATTAATTTGACTGGGCCACAGGGTGGTCAGATGTTTGGTCAAACATTATTCTGGATGTTTCTGTGAGGGTGTTTTTGGATGAGATTAATATTTCCATTGGCAGATTAAGTAGTTGCCCTCCCTAACGCTGGTGGGCCTCATCCAGTCAGCTGAAGGTATACAAAAACAGACACAGATTCTCCCGACCCCCCATCCCCCGTGAGGGTGAATTCTTCCTGCCTTTGGACTTGGAAAGGAACCACACCGTTGGCTCTCCCAGGTCTCCAGCGTGCCGACTCACGTGGCAGATCTTAGGACGTACCAACCTCCATACACGTGAACCAATTCTTTACAATAAATCTCTTATGCACACATATGTAATATTAACTGAAATAGTTTCATACAGGATTGAGCTCAGAGACTGGCACACAGTGCTCAATAAATGGAAGTCGTTATTTTTATTATAATAGAAGGCTCCATTTTGAGAAAAAATCCAAGTGAAACAGTGCCTAAAAATGGTGAGGAGGGTGGTATGAAAGTGAGTAGGAGTTTTCAAAGCTCAACCTAGTCAACAGCAAAGTGTCCCCATTAGGTCTTTCCTTCTAGCTTTCTTTCTTCTGTTGTCATTAAAGTTACTGTTTTTCATCACACTCATGGAACTCTTTGTCTGGGAAAACATAGCTGAACCGCTTTCTAAAACCCTAATTAAAATCTTGTTAAAAATCTTCCAAATATGGGGCGCCTAGGTGGCTCAGTAATTAAATGTCTGCCTTGGGCTCAGGGTCCTGGAATCAAGCTCCATACTGGGCTTCCTGCTCAGCGGGAAGCCTGCTTCTCCCTCTCCCACTCCCCCTGCTTGTGTTCCCTCTCTCCCTGTGTCTCTGTCAAATAATAAATAAAATCTTAAAAAAAAAAAAACTTCCAAATACATATCACTCTTTCTTGACTTAAACATAATGCATATTATAATGTGGACCTTCTGATTTGGGATTTTGCAGAGCTATTAGATTATTATGGAAAATATCAGTAGCCACTGTAACATACTATATATGTATTTTCAAAATTAGATCTTTGATAGCAACTTATTTTTTCATTGGTCTTCTGTAAAATCGAGTGTGGCATCAATTCCAGCTTGTTGAGTTTTGGCTAGTAAAGTTTGACGGTAAAAATCCCCCTCTCTTTGACAGTGGTAACTTATAAGGTAGAGAGTAAATTCAATCTCTTCATTTTATATCCTTAAATCTTCTCTCAGGGTGGTAGGAAGTATTGTGCAGAAACCAAATCTACTTCAATGTAAACATTCCATTTAGCAACCAGTTGTAACTATCCCCAGAAGGAGAGCTTCTGAAATTCCTGATTTGGGAGTGGGGAGGGCCGGAGAGGGAGAGAGAGAATCCCAAGCAAGCTCCAAGTCCAGTGCAAAGACTGACATGGGGCTCAATCCCACAACCCTGAGATAATGACTCGAGCCAAAATCACGAGTCAGACACTCAACCAACAAAGCCACCCAGACACCTCACCTATTTAAAACAAAAAAATAATAATAACTATTTCCCTGTGATGAGGACCTAACTAACCCAGTGTGTGGATTATAGTTATGGCCTGGAGAACAGGACAAAGTTCTACCACCTCCAGTCTAAAGGCTCACCACACTGCTTAGATCCCAAGATAATTTAGGGTTTGATTGTTTTATTTTGTCTTCTTTCTCATGGGTGGTGGTGGGGGGGAGTGGGGAAAGGTGGGCTTAGAAAAAAGGAAGCTGTGTCCCTTACTGCAACAACACAGGTGTGCAGCTCAATCCCCTTAATTAATACAAAAACTCTCCCTTCCCAAAATTTGCAATCTGCTTTGGGAAGCCCCACATTTATTCAATGAAACAAAACACTATGAAAAATACAGCTCTTATTACATGCTAGCACTGTTCCAGATGCCAAAGATACAAAGACAGACACTAGTCCATAGTCCCAAGAGCTTGGTCTAGTGGGAGAAACAAACATGTAAGCAAACAATCACAACATAGTGAACAATTAGTGAGTAACAGATGTCGCTCTAAGAAAACAGGTACAACTTGGGGGCAAAGAAGACTACAAAAATGCTAACAGGCTGCCTACAGGATGCAGGTGGCCTGTCCCAAGGATAAGTATTTTTAAAGCAAAAACTCAATTTCCGGACTAAAACAACTTAATTTCTGAACGTGAGAACGTTTATGTTAAGGTTCTTATACATTATATACGAACAGAACAATAACCTACACAAAGGGAAATTAGCTCAGTTTGAGAACGTGATTCATCATCATTCACACCTGCTCCAGTTAAGTCCCTCCCAAAATAGGCATTACATTGAGGAAAATGTGGTAGCAACTGTAAGGTATTAGGACAAAGACACTCCTGTTGCTATACCAACAATATAAAACAGTATGCATACTTCCGGACAGATTTGTTAGATCCTAAACTGTCCCTCCTTTTTAAACTGTGTTAAGATGGATACTGAATGGGGAATAAGGCCCTCAACGCTTGCAGTTTCCATATTTATTATCTGAAAATCTCCAATGTACAAAGGCCAATGTGGTTATTTTTGGAAAACAAATGAAAATCACACATTTGGATTTGGCATTTCTGTCATTCATTCAAGTCATGATCTGCAAAGCTACCTTTATATCACAACTAACTTTCCAACGCTTCTTAAGAAAAGAGCACATGAAAAACTCAAGATTACAGCCCGACAGTTAACGTCCCCTTATTACCATTTGACATTTCCCGGTTTATCATTACATTTAGTACTCTTCTGTAATATCCAACCCTCTTCATCTAGCAAGGTCAAAGCGTCATGAGCAGTGTTTTATAAGCTGCCTACGGAGACAAACCCTGTGAAACCTGAGGATGCCACACCAACAACAGAATGCAGGTCACCGTGACACGGCCGACCACTCTGCAAAGTCAAAATCTCAGTTCATTTTACGCTGACAGCGCTTCTTTCCAGAACTTTCCCCGCCCCCAACAAAAGAACAGGGGAGTGTCTATTTCACAAGGTGTCTGGCGCTACTTTCTTTAAAAGGAGGCTTTTATGTGTTTCCTAGAAGGTCACCTTGGTAAGCCGGGTGGGGGGGGGGTCGGGGGTGGGGACCGACGACTCGGGAAAGAGAGCCTGGGGTTTGCAGCATCAGGTCCTCACCCGGTGACCTCCAAGCCCCTGAGCCTGGGCTGAACCTAGAACGACCACCGCCCCTCCCACCACGTAGGAAACATTCCCTCGCAGTGCCACGCCCAGTTCGGAAGCGGGTGTCCCAGGAGGTCCCCCCACCAAGCGCTGATGGTGCCACCGGCCACGCCCGGGGCCCCCCGAGTTCGTAAACGCTGACTGATGACCCCCGACGGCATCGGGCCCCCGCCTGTTCTGACCAGCCCGCACCACACCCCGTCCAGCGGGGAACTTTCCAGAACCCTGGACTCTCCGGGAAGTCCCGAGTCGCGGAGCAGAAGGGAACTTTGGCTCAATTACTGAGCACCTACTCTGGGCAGGGCGAGCGCGGGGCCGGGCTCGCACGCAGAGACCCTTGAGGCGCTGCGTCGGGAGGCGCCCGCGCTCCACCCTCCGGCCGGGCCCTCATCCTCCAGGAGGCCCGCCAGCGGGGCGAGCAGGGACGGGGACAGCCGCCCCCAGCCCGCCTAGACCCCTCGGCCGCCTTTACCTCGCGCGACCCCACCGAAGCCGCCGAGCTAATCTTAGAAAACAGCGCGGCGCGCGCTCACGTGCGCTCGTCCGCGGGCGGGGGGCGCGGTTCGGGTGAGTCATGGCCCCGCCCCTACTCGCCGAGGACGCGCTGACGTCAGCCGTTTCCCCGAAGGGTGACGTCAGCGCGCCTCGCGGAGGCCGCGAGGCCGCCAGTAGAACGTTCACTGAGTTTCGATACCTTAAAGGGACCAGGCGTCGGATTGTGAAAGGTCTGAAGAGGTGACTCCAGTCACCCAACCGTGGGGTCAGAGCCCATCTTCTATCCTTTGTACTGAGAAGTGTTGACTGCTGAGATGGTGATGAAAAAAAGGAGAGCAACTGAGCCTCATTGGAGGCTGCTGAATGCCCCAGAACCTCCTCCTGGAAGCCCTCCTTGATTAACCAGAATCTTATCTTGACCCCAAAGTCAGAGAGTTTTCCATGGCCCTTGACTCCCTATCCCTTCACTTACAAGCCCTCCTCATATGCTTATATGTCTGTTGGTAGGAAAAAGCTGTGGTTTGAATGTTTATGTAATCCATCAGTTTGGGCCAGCTTGTCCCACTTATCACTGTTTTTTACTGTATCCTAAAGTGTTCTTAGTCATGTGATCTGTAACAAGTTACATAACTCTGGATGTGACACTGGTGAACTGGTCTCCAGACCCTCCTCTGATGCTAATTTTGCCTGTGGAAGCTTCCAGAACAGGAGCCCTGTCTGACACTGGGCCACACGATGCTGTCACAGACAACCTCACAGAGAGGTTTGCCATGCTGAGGTTTACCATTAGGCAGCTATTTTCATTACCCTCCTTGTGCCCCTGGTTTAATCCCCAAGCTTTCTCTCTGAGGTAGGTATTATTGTCCCTATTTTAATATGGATGAGGAAGGAAATCGAGGTACAGCAAGATTAAGTATGTTTCCCTAGGTTACATAGCTAAAGAATGGCAAGCAGAAAACCATCCCCAGGTCGGGGGACTCCCAAGTCCAGGTTTTTAGGGATAAAGGTGGGCTGTGAAATATATCTTATTTTGTATGTTGAGTCCCCTACAACCAGTTTTCCCCTTATAACCCAAGCCCAGGGCCTCTGAACAAGTAACAACTGCATACCAGAAAGTGCCCAGAGAAGGCCCAGCCCCAGGGCCTGCACAAGGCTACAGCAAGTGGGGAGGTGCCCGTCCTTCGCTTGCAGGACACTGAGAGTGAGTGCCTCCTTGAAGTTTGCCCCCAAGGCACCTCACCCCCCTCACTCTAGTCCCAGCCCTACCAGGCCTACCCTGGACTCTGCGATTCCTCTCCTGAAACTAGAGAGGCCATCCTGCCTACGGCGTCCTCCCCGCACAGCGGCAGCCAGCTCCTCCCTAGTGCGTTTCTCCTGCCACAATCCCCTCCCCATAAAACCAGCAAAATTTCCCACTGGAACGGCATCTTTATGCCAAAAACAAATTAAGAGTCACCAAGAGCTTCTCAAAGTTTTGAGCAAAATGCAGGTGCCTGTGTGGGTGAGCTGCTGTCACTCTTCTCTTCTGACAGTCGTGACTGGTCCTTGGCTGAGTGTCACGCCCACACCCTCAGAGTCCATGGGCCAGGTCTAGCAGAAGCACCTACTTTCCTGCAGCTCACCCCTCAGAAACATTAGAAACTGACCCCTCTTCCCTTGGACCCAGTCTCCAGCCATTACAGAGCTCTCCTCTGTGTGTCCCCTGCTCTTGTCCTCTGGGTCATGCTGATGGATCAATCCCTGTTTGCTGCTCTTTTTGCTCTGCCGGGTTCTCTGGAGCTTGTGACTGAACATGTCCTGTGTTCTTCTGGCAAAGCCTCGGGAGGAGATGGAGGAAACCACAAGTGGTCTTAGCTTCAGGGGGTGGGGGTTGGGGGTGGGGGACTGTGGGGGCAGCTTCTTCCTCTGTGGGGCTGGACACACAGACATAGCAGCTCAGAGCAGTAGGGTACCTTCAGACCAACCAGTCTAGCCCTGTTCTCTACCTAAGGGAACTAAGGTCCAGGTGGGGTGACCCACCTGGACTCGCATGGCCTGTGAAGTAGAGAGTCTTAGTCAACTGACCTTGTGCCCACTGCTCTTTCCACGGATCACAGCTCGGTGACGAGTCTCCAGTGGGACAATGGGCATTACATGTGCATGATAAACTGTGACATGTCACATACATGCTGAAACAGAAAACAGACGGTGACATGAGGTAAATACAGAGATGAAATCGTAGGGACAAATCGCAGAACGCAGTTCCTGAGGACCCCTGGCTCTTCCCTCCTCCCCTTTCCTTCTCTGTCCCATCCAATCTCAAGTCGGGTGAGGGGATGATTCCTCCTCAGACCTAGGAACCATCGCCCAGTGGAAGGACACACTGAGTGGGATTGCCATTTTTAAACCTTCAGTAATCAGGATCTGGTGTGTCATTTCGAATTTGGTTTTTTTAAATCTCCCAGCCTTCCCTTCCCATTATTTTCCTATCCCATAAGCCCCATTAAATGTCATTAAGAACCATAAATGCGACCGGCCACTCATGTGGGAGGATTGTCATCTCCAGCAAACAGCCCCAGCGAAGAAAGGAGCAGGAATCCTGGGTCTGTTCCCACCCGTGCTTCTGACTCACTGGATGACACACTCCGAAGTGTTGCTTTTGTTGGGGGAGACGTGCGGGGCATCCCACACGGCTGCTCCTCTCACAGAGAGGAAGGATCGGGCAGAAGCCATCCAGCCGTTCCCACCACAGGGGAAGCAGGGGTCCCTGAGTGAATCCAGCTCCGCGGTGACTGCTTAACAATGGCCCGCGGGGTCAGCCTGGAACGCTGTCCCCTGTGAGCACCTGCCCCCGATGGGGCCAGTAAAATGGCTTGGACTGGATTATGGCACTTACCCCTCATGACCTCGTTCTCACTGGTCAGGAATGCACCCTAGTGATTCCTAACTCCACTCTAATGACTTGTTGTAGATCTGCCCTCCAGGAATTTGTTTGAAATTTTCTTTATTTCTGTTCCAGCCTATATACTCTTCTCAGGCAACGAGTAGGTTTACCATTTATGTGAAAGCACTTCAGTCCTAAAAACCAGAAAGTGCTATATAAGAGTTTTTTTTTAAAAAACAACAATAATAATTTAATAATGATCATATAATTTTATATTTAATAAATGTAAGTATATTATAATTTGATGATAATAATAATTAATTCAGATGGTTTCACAGACTGACTTTCAGTCACTCATCATGTTTGACTTTATTTCTGTGCACATGCACCCTTCCCCCCATCAAATAGTATTTCTCAAGGGAATGGGGCGCTGTGGTGGGTAACTCCTGTCCCTTGTAAACTTAGGCAAATACATTGAGTGTCCTCTGTGGACTGGCCATCTAGGACCAACATCTAGTTCGTGCTCAAAAAATGCTTGTTTGGTGGGGACGCCTGGGTGGCTCAGTTGGTTAAGCAGCTGCCTTCGGCTCAGGTCATGATCCCAGTGTCCTGGGATCGAGTCCCACATCGGGCTCCTAGCTTGGCAGGAAGCCTGCTTCTCCCTCTGCCTCTGACTGCCGCTCTGTGTGCCTGTGCTCGCCTGTGCTCGCTCTCTCTCTCTCTCTCTGACAAGTAAATTAAAAAAAAAAAAAATGCTTGTTGGGTGGATGGGGAAAGAGATGGAATAGGAAAAAGAGAAACCCATGTGGTAAGTGGTGGGACATAGTAGGAATGACCATACCGGGGGCTGAAGAGCAAACATTAGTATACTCGGCATGGAGGGGAAAGGGGACGATTTGATTTTATGGTACGTGTGCGTGTGACAGCCCTCCTCAGATCGGCCCTAGAGCTCATCCTGGAGGAATAGATGTTTCCCAGGCTGCTGAAATGATTCATAGACAAGAGACACCAAGGTCCCCCTCCCCGGCAGGGGCTGTGTGGGTAGCAAGAGTGAGGAGGCGGGATGGGGTCCAAAAGAGGAAGACCAGTGAACCACACCGGAATAAAGTTTTCAAAACCAGGGGATTCTGTGGGTGAGTGGACAATTGAGCTGCGGTACACAGAGTCAACAGAATATTACTCAGTGCTAAAAAGAATTGAGCCATCAAACTACGAAAAGACATGGAGGAAACGTAAATGCATATTACTAAGTGAAGCAAACCAGCCAGAAAAGGCTCCATACTGTGTGATTCCAACTATGTGACATTCCGGAAAAGGCAAAACTATGGAGACAATAAAAAAGATCAATGGTTATTGGGGGTTGGGAGGGAAGGGATGAATAGGGAGAGCCCAGAGGATTTTCAGGGCAGTGAAAATAGTCTGCATGATATCCTGATGAGGGATCCCTGTCGCTATGCCTTTATCCGTGCCCGTAGGATGCTCAGCACCAAGAATGAACCATATTGTAAACTACGGACTTTGGGTGGTGATAATGTGTCAACGTAGGTTTATCTGTTATAACAGAAGCTCCGCCCTGGTTGATAGTGCGGGCACCGGGACTACGGGAAGTCTCTATAATTTCCTGTGAACCTATAACTGGTTTACAAAATGAAATCTATTTTTATTTATTTATATTTTTTTTCAAGATTTTTATTTATTTATTTGACAGACAGAGATCACAAGCAGACAGAGAGGCAGGCAGAGAGAAAGAGGAGAAAGCAGGCTCCCTGCTGAGCAGAGAGCCTGAGGCAGCGCTCCCTGGGATCCTGACCTGAGCCAAAGGCAGAGGCTTTAACCCTCTGAGCCACCCAGGTGCCCCCAAAATGAAGTCTATTTTTAAAAAATCCAGGTGAAGTGATTACACCTTTCTGTTAAGAGTCTGGTCCACTGTGGCGTCAGAGACTTGAGCTGGAATCTGAACCCCACCACGACCAGCTCTGTAACTTTGGGCAAGTTACTTAACCCCTCTGATCTCAGTTCCTCTAAGTCTGCAGGACTGTAATGCCTTCCTCAGAGCATTTTGAGTATTTCATTAAAAATTTTATGTAAGGCATCTGACCCAGCACCCTGGATATGCACTAGGATAAATATATATAGTGCCCCCCCAACTCTTCTCTAATGTCTGTGATTATTAAACATACCAAGTTCAAAGTCAGGACAGTGGAAGAAAGCTGTCTGGATGAAAGTGACCTTCTACTAGGAAGGGAATCTGTGTGTTGTGGGGGGGGGGGGCAGGGGCTGTGTGGTCTCACATGCTCAATCAGAAATGCTGGCCACAGAAGGTCAGCCGTGAACTTGAGCCCTGGGAGGCAGTATCAAGCCCCTCACTCAGCTTTCTACCATGAAAAGGTCAGGGTGATGGAAGGCTGTCATATTTAGATGATGGCTCGTAGGGAAGCCTCGGTGAGTTAGTCACCTATGATATGACATCATATTGCCACTCAATATAGTAACAGCTGTTGATTGCTTTGGGGGGCAGGGGCGGGGTCAGCTATTGTCGACCAACCGTACCTCCAGGATAAATTGGACGGAACCAGCCAGAAAGACATACCAAGAGGAGAAATCCTCCTCTAAATAGGGCGCTCCACAGTTGCCTCAGGATTTTCGGCACCTCACCCCCAAATGTGAGTTTTGACTTTTCTTTGTCTTTGGGGCCAAGCCAGGAAAATGTCCTAGGAGAAAGTTGTGTGGTGAGGACGCCTTCAGCTGGGGGATTACCCACCACGGCCAGGGTCAGCGCCGCCCTGTGGAAGGGTGGGAAAGTTCTGTACACCAGGTGCATGGTGGCTATGTGGCACTCAACGTCGTGGTCCCAGGGAGGGGGTTGAAAAGGCCTGGAGTCAGGGTGCTGCAGAATCTCGAGGTTGGATGGGGCGTTTTGCCTCTCGCAGGTTACCTGACAGCGGTGGGGTCAGGTCAGCACCCCGCTGAGCAAAGACGTCCTCCCTGTCTTTGAAATGAGCCTGTGTGAAGCCATAGTTCGAAGGTATCACCGACCAGTGCTGTAGTTAATCTGAGTTATTAATTAGTCATATCATAATGGAAAGTTGCAGGATTAACTGGTTAACCCCTTCCTTCCCATGTATTCTCCTCCTGGACGTCTCTGGCTCTTGTGGGGTCTTGTGCTTTGGGAATAGAATGCTTTGTGCCCACTGGGTAAGAGGCGTATTAACCGGAGGGAGCAGACTGTCTCTGTCTAAACTGAAGTAAGTCCAGAGTGAGGAAGTAAGGAGGTTGGAGAGGAAAAGCCCTTGGACCAAAGGCCAGGAGACCTAGTTTGCAGGTGGTTCTGTGACTTTTGGAGCTGTGTGACCGTGGGCAAATCACTGCCTCTTTTCAGATTTTGGTTACTTGTCTAATCTGCAAAAAATGTGTTCTTGGGAATCTTCCAACCCTGACCGACACATTCTCATCCCCTAAGTGTGGATTCACTGTTCTGTTGTTGGCAGAGTAGAAAGGGCCTTGAATCCGGGGGTCTGGCTCAGGCAATCATTGTGTGACCTTGCACAAGGACACCCCTTCTGTGAACCTCAGTTTTCCCACCTGTAAAACATGGGTTATTATGAGACATGGGTACAAAAAGGAACCCAGAAGGCTTCTCAGAAGATGTCCTTCATTCGGCAGGGCAAGAGGGGTGTGAGGCTAGCTGAGAAGGGCATAGTCAGATTACTGGCAGGTTGGGAGCACGAGGAGGTAAAGGTTGTGGTCAACCAGGGAAACTTCCAACCCTGTGCTGCTTAGTTCCTCTTCATTTCCCAGCAGCCAGGGGAGGGGAAACAACCGAGAGTTGTAAATGATGCTGAAAACAGCCCAAGAAAGTGGCTACAAATTCTTGTCTAAAGAGTCATGGCTGTCCAAGGGGGCACAGCACCAAAGCCTGGGGTTGCCGGAAGCCCAGCAAGGGTCTGGCCTCCTCCTTCCTATGGATGTGTGAGGGTCACAGTCCAGCACCTCCCCGCCCAGCATCACTTCCCACACCTCCGAGGGGAGCCCTGGAAATAACAAATCATGACTGTATATTGACCAGAGTGACCCATCTCAACTTATCTTGTCAGGAAAATCACAGATCTTCTAGAGAAACTCTCCAAATTCCTGTTTATTTTTTATGTAAATGGATTAACCTAGGGTTAGCTATTTTACTTCGACTTTCCTTTTCACATGGCCACGAAAATGAAATTGACACTCCAGGGAAGCCATGTCCTGAGCCATAAGTGTAAGTTTTCTTCCCTCCCACCAAAAGGGGGTTTCTCTTTTACTTTTTATTTTTTGCAGCCTCCGGTTCTGGGGTAGAGAGGCCCTCAGGAGGTTCGGCTACCATAGGAACGGCTGGCCGTCCTCCTGCTGACTCATCTGACATTAACATAATTATGTTTCGGGAGTCAAAGTGATTTTCAAACTATGAGTAATGCACGGTATTAGAGAGTATGTTTACAAGGCAGCGGGCATTTCAGCACTAAAAAAAACCCAGCTGCTACGAACAGCTGAAATGAGCAAAGGAATAAGAAAATGCTCTCAGGAAAAACCACGTTTTCCTCTGGGCTCCTCGTCTTTGGGAAGGATTCCAATATGAAAAGCAGGTGAACTCAGAGGTCCCCAAGGAGGGATCCAGATCTAGCATCGCTATCTGAACACCCAGAGATCTGATCATTTTATATGAAAAAAAAAAACTTTTTTTATACTCTTAATTTTTATATACCCAACTCTAGGGAACAACGGGTTTAAAGACTTGAGCAGATTTCTTAAAGAAATCTTTAAGACTTCTTAAAACCAATGCATTTCCCGGTATTGTAATAATTGTCTAAAGTTGTGTGAAGAAATGTTCTGCCTCTGAGGCAGGAGCAGGGACGGAAATCATTTCCCCAGTTTTCAAGATGGGGAGTGGAAGCCTGTGGGGGACAAGGTTGGAGTCAGTGAATGCCTTCTTTTGTCAAACTCATAAGAGAAACGTTTGAGAGCCATTGAGTACGGTTAGCCAAGGATTTAGACCCAGGAGGGAAGAGCTTAGACTCCAGTCCTGTTCCAGAGCTGTGTCTGTCCCTTGCCTCTGTTTTCCGGACTCTTAATGGGCATATTAATAACACTTGTTCTGCCCACCTCGGAGAAAGACTCTTGGACTCTGGGAAGGCAAGGATAGCATCTCTCCGTAACTGTAGTCCCACTACCCAATTTGGAGCCTGCAGAGTTTAAGTGTTTGTAAATACTGGCAGGATTAATGAATGAGATAAGAGCTTTGAACACCAGAACTCTGCTTTTCTGTTTAGTTGATCCTGCATTTAGTTCCCCCTGACCAAAGCCCGAGGGTGTGGGGGGTGGCATTCAGCAAGTGGGGCCATGCGGGGAGACAAGTCTACTGACGGCACTAACACTGATAAGGAAAAAGAACTGCTCTTATTCTTGGGGACCCAATGCTAAAATCAGATGAAAGTAGAACACTCAACTCAGCAACTCGCTTTGAGAAGGTTCATTTAAAAGCATGACAGTGATTTAATTTGCTTATATGTTGGAGGTAGATTAGGAGATCGTCCGGCTTAATTTCACCTGCTGATTCTCGAACTGCTATCAGTGCAAGTCCAATAGCTATAACGTGGGCTCGGGGTCAGCACATTGTGATAGCAAGGGACAGATGAGCATTGGGGCTGGAAAAGCCCTTAAAAACAACAGTTCCACTCCCAGACAGGTTTTTCAAGGTATAAAAGGAAAGGAGAAATTGTGAAAAATGTACTGTGCCATTTTTTCCCCATGGGAAAAACATCCACTTGATTTCATATGTGAGGACAGATTTCTAAATTTTGATATGGGCTTACAAGTGTGGCTATAGCTTTTTATGACATCTGCATCAGATGACTCTTCTCTTGTTCTTTCCATTCCTGCTTTGGCTTCTCTGCCTTTTTCTCCTTTTTCCTCTCCCTTCTGTCCCTCAGTTAACTCCTTCCTTCCCTTCCTGTTCCCATTTTGCCTTCCGCCCCCAGCACTCCTTCTCCTTATGTACACTTTCTTAAAGCTTCTCCAAAGGAGTCACTCGCGTGGTGAATGGTCAATAGCATTTAAAAATACATAGATAAAGAAAAGGCTCTGAACTACTAATAAACTGTTCATAAATAAATAGTTTATTTTTAAGTTACCAAGCGTAATCCCACCCAAAAATATTCCTATTCACTTAGGAATGTCTTTGATGAAGCAATAAGAAGTAATTAAATATTGTCCCTTGAGTATACACCCTTTTGAATGTTCTACATTTGCACTGCAGGAAAAAAGAGGGGACCCACCAAAGAAAGACACCCACAGAGAACCTCCCGCCTGCTCTTAACTGAGAGGCCCAGGTGTGTTCGCGTAGCCTCGCTGGATGGCCTGATCTCTCCTTCCCCCACTTGTTAATATAATATTGTCAGGCTTCCTTTAGGCAGTAAATAGAAGTTGGTCCATTCATGGCTAATCAGTGTCCAAAGTAGTTGTTAGAGAGAACTGGGATCTGCTGTTTTATCCCAAACATCAGAGGACCATGCCGGGAGAGAAAACGTGTGCGCTCCCAGAGGCCATCACTTAGTGCTTCTAGGCTAGACACCCTTTCTGGTGGGTAAGGTTCCGAACCTCACTAGTCTCTTCATATCAGAGCCACTGTCCGGGGCATTCCTGATTTCACAGCCCCGGTTCCGTCATCTGGACAGGTACACGGATGCTTGGCAGGCTGAGAACTCTAATTTGGGTTTGAATGCCATGGTCACTGTTCCCCAGGATGCCTCAAGTAAAACGCTCCTTACTCTTGATCCTGATTTATTTATTTTATAAATATTTGCAAATAGTTTAGTGTTCATTTAACAGCAATAGGTTGCTGAACATTTGAGATACAAATGTTTAACATATATTCTAAAAAAGAAATGTTGGCTCTTTAAGCCCCTTAAGAAAAAAAAACCAACTTATTCTGAATGTCCCCCCATATTGTCCTTTTCTTGATTTCTTCCCATCTTCCTTCTCTGTATCCTTCTCTCTCCCTTCATCTCCCCCCCTTCCTTCCTTCTTCCCTCTTTTTTTGTTTTCTTGTGTTTTGCCTGTTTGGTACTTATGGTAGATGTCTTTCTGAAAAATATATCTAGGAGTTAAGAAAAGCTGATAGAGACTACCTAGGACCGATAGAGACTTTGGAAACCCAGGACTGATAGAGACTTTGCATCACACATGTCTCTTTTACTGTTCCAATTTTTAATCATGCACACCTATGATTTTTCCCAATTAAAAAAATAGTGAGTGAGGCAGTGTTTCATACCCTTCCTGTTTTGAAGTGTTTTCTTTCCCAATTTTCATGCCAGTCTATTTCCTCCTCACCAGAAGTGAAAGACAGAAATAGCTTCCAAAGGGAAGTGGGGAAGAAGGGAGGGGAGAAAGAGAATAGAAGCTAAATGTTTCTGTGACCACAGCAGGGAGGTAGGGGAACAGGTTAGCCCAACAGGATCAAAGAAGGGTTTTGTTTGTTTGTTTGTTTGTTTTTAACTCAAGATGTAAACATCTTCCCAAACCATTAAGTATTTTCCTACAACATAATGTTTAATGGCTATAAAAGATTCCTAAGTTAATTTATTGCCTTTGTGCTGTAATTTATTTAATTAATACTCTACGTTAAACATCTGGGTAATATCTGATTTGTCATTATTACAAGGAGTGCTGCAATCAACATTCTTGTACTAAAATCTCTGTGCATAGCTATTCCCTTTTACTTTAAATATGTCTTCTCAAGGAGAATAAATATATTTCTCAAAGGAAAATACATCAGAGTATACAAATCCTAGACCTTTGATATATGTCACTCCTGAATTGTGTACGTTTCTGTAAACATAAAAGAAATTCCCCCCATGTTTGTTAACAAGTTTTATTTCCTATTTATGAATTTCCTGTTCCGAACTTTTGGCCCTATATGGGTTGGTATCTTAATACTTGCAATAACTTAGATTGTTTCCACACATATCAAATGCACAGACAAAGGCCCCCTTGTCTAATATTTTTAAATAATAACTATCCTCTGGCTTGATACGTGCACTTGAATGTTAATTATATTTATATATTTTTGACATATGAAGGCATTTAGATTGAAAGTGACCAAATCTATCAATGTTTTCCTTTCTGAAGAAACAGCTTTTCCATATAGAACTTTCAAAATTATTTCCTATTTTCTTCCAATCAAAAAGCTTTAAAAATCCTTTTTATTTTCATTCCAGTGTAGTTAACATAGCGTGCTATGTTAGTTACGGGTATACGATACAGTGATTCGGGGATCCCATACATGACTCAGAGATCATCAGGACAAGTTCTCTCCTGACCCCCTTCACCTATTTCACCCACCCCTCTGCCTCAACATTCCCCCTGGTAACTGTAAATTTAAAGTTCATATACTTTACATATTTACAGAGAAATGCACAAATCTTAAGTGGACCATTCACTGAATTTCAACAAATGACAAATGCACATACTTATAAAGGTTTAGAAGTCCAAAGGGTATGAGTTGTGTTTTTTTTAAGCTGATGGTTGCACAGATGTAGATATTAGAAATCATTGGATTGTATGTACACTTTAAAAGCGTGAATTATATGGTGTATGAATTATATCTAAATAAAGCTGTTGAAATACAGAGAGAAATTAACATTCATTCATCCCAGACACTCCATAGCATCCCTTTCCGGTAGACCCTCACTCATGTTCTACCTCAGAGGCAGCCACCGGTTTTAATTTTTTCATCATAGATTGTATCTGCCTATTTTAGAACTTCGTATAAATGGAAACACACGGGATGAACTCTTTGGGATAAATTTTCTTTCACTCAACAGTTTTTAAAAGCTCATCTGCGTTAGTGTGTATCAGGAGTTTGTTTTGTTGTTGTTGCTAAGAGTAATATTTCAGGATGTGTCTATGTTACAGCTTGTTTCTCCATTTTGCTATCAGTGGCCCCCCGGGGCGGTGCCCAGTTTGGGACCATCATGAACATTCTTGCCCTTGTCCTCTCATGGACATATGCTTTTACTTCTCTTGGGGAAATACCTTCGGGTAGAATTGCTGGATCATAGAATAGGTGTATGTTTAGATTGACAAGAAACTGCCAAACTTGTTTCCAAAGCGATTGTACCATTTAACACTCCCAGCGACAATGCGAGAGAGTTCCAGCTGCTCCTTTTCCATGCCAACATCTGATACTGTCAGTCTTTTCAAATATTAGCCATTCTGCTGGGCGTCCAGTGGTGGCTTATTGTAGTTTTAATTTGCATCTCCTTGATGCCTAAAGTTTTTGAAACTTTTAAAATGTGTTTCTACTTTTCTTTTAGTTTTATTTGAATAGTTTTGTATTTTATACATAATTACATGTTTATCCACCTAAAGTTATTTCAGTCATGATCTAGAGTAAATCTTTAAATTTATTTTTTCTAAATAATCCATGAAACCAGAATAGTTTATTAAATAATAATTTTACTCCTATTGACTTATCATGCTTTCTTCATTAGAGATGAAGCTGTTATACATAATTATGTGGTCTCAGAATACCTACTCAGTTAGAAAATATGAAAAATTGATTTGCACATTTGTATGTTTGTCCTTTTGTCAACTGCACACTATTTTATTGATGCTTCCTTTTTAATGTGGTTTAATATCTGGTAGGGCCTCTTCATTATCATTCCTTTTCATGCTCAATATTTTCTTTGCCGTTCATACCTAATTATTCTTTCAGTAAGTATTTGAATGATAATGTCAAATTCTAAAGTGAATCTTATGGATATTTTTATTGAAAGCATATTGAGCACACAAATGGATTTGAAAAACCCTGCATCGTGGCCAAGGGATTTAGCATTTAAATTTTCTTCTACATTTCTCAGTAACATTTTGGAGTTTTAATTACATGACTCTTTCACTTTCTTATGAAAGCTATTCCAGGGTATTTAATAGAGATTTTCAATATTATCATTGTTGCTTTTTGTTATTATAACTTGATTATTTTTCATTGTATTTTCTGAGTAATATTTCTATAGAGAAAGGCTATGTAGAAAATTTCTATGTATAAAAGCTACTGGCTTTTGTGTCTCTTTATTTAGCAGTTTTCTTGAACTCTCATACTACTAAAGATTTTTAGTTGAATTATTTTTTTTGTTTTCAGGTATAATTATTATCAGCTACAAAAAAATTATAAATCCGTGTCCTCCCTTGTAATACTTGCACATCTTATTTTTATATATGTACTATTTAGTTGCTCAGAACTTACTTTTATTTTTATGCATCTTATTTTTATTATGCATCTTATCTTTATATATGTGTTATTTAGATGGTCAGAACTTCCAGATCAAAATTAAATAAAAATGTCAATAGATGCTATCCCTATTTTGTTCCTGATAACTGGGGTCACTCTTTATACATAGAGAGAAATACCATGTTTGGTGATTTTTCAGTAACAATCCCTCTTTGTGTGACTGTTATTATCTCGCTTCACTGTTATCTGTGTTTAGATTTTCTTCTCCAAGTTCATTATTTAGATTTCTTTCTTTCTCTTTCTTTCGTTCTTTATTTCAGCTATCTTTTTTTTCCTTCCTCCCTCTTTCCCTTCCTCTCTTTCTTTCTTTCCTTCCTTTCTTCCTTTCTTCTTTCTTTCAACTATCTTTTCTTTCTTTTCTCCTTTCTTTCCTCCCTCCCTCCCTTTCTCTCTCTTTCTTCTTTTCCAGGTGTTGACATCAGGGTTATCTCTGTAAATTAGGTACTTTTTCTATTTTTCAGTGTTTGGAAGTAATTATTGAAGCATAATACTTACCCATTCCTTAAGAGCTGAAAGATTATTCCCTCTAAATGTTTCAGGCCTAGACAACTTTTTTTTTTTTTTTTTTTTTCTGGAGAGAGTTCTTTCCTTCTTTTCTCTTCTAGTTTTTCTAGCTTGTATATTTAGGTTTTATATTTCTAATTTTGGTAATGTATATATTTCCCAAAGAAATAGTTTTCAAATTTAACTTAAAATTTTATAAAGTATTGTCTTGTGTTTAAAATATCTCCTTTTCTGATGCTGGACCTTTCTTTTTATTTCTAATTTTTTTTATCACAGCGGTTATTTTCCTTCTTTACCCTCTCTAAAGGTTTGTCTATTTTATTTTAAGGAGCTCTTAAATTAAGTCTATAAATTTTCCTATATTCTAATTCATGTAGTTTTGGTTTTACCTTTATTAGTATTTCTCAGAAGTTTTTGTCATCATTTTTGCAAATACTTACATTGAATATTTCATTTTCCCTTTCCTTGAACATAATAAAACATAAAGATTATAATTTCACTTTTCAATATACTTTGACAAAATTTCGTAACTTTGTATATAGTGTGTTCTTATTTTAATTATCTTCTAAGTGCCATGCTCCTGTACTTTGATTTTTGTTTTAATTTTTATTCTGTCCTTATACTTTGTTATTTTAATTTTAATTGCTAGTATTAATAGCTTGTTTTATTATCCTGAATTCAAAGAATTAAGCTTGTATAATTTCTCCTCCTTAAAATATTTCCCCTTTTTGGTATATGCATTGTAAATACTTTCTGCCATTCCATAATTTCTTTCCATTTTGTTTATGGTGTCTTTTTGTGTGTGTGTGTGCATCAGAGTTTTTTTGTCTTACTGTGATCAAATATATCTCTCTGATTTTATTGTTTGTGTGTTTGTGTCTTATTAAAAGAAATCTTCCCTTACTCAGTGATAGTAAAATGTATTTTCCTATGGTTTCTTCTAAAAGTTGCAAACATTTGCTTTTTGCATTTAGGTCTTTAATCTTTGTGGCTGGTGTGAGTAGAACTCAAGTTTCTCTTTCCTCCCTTGATATGTTGTGACAACACCTTAGCCTTAGGTAGAGGATTCCCTTGTGTGTACAGGTTATTTCTGGGCTTTTATTCTGATCCACTCATCTGTATGTCTGTCTCCTGTGCCAATACACCACAGTCTTATTACCTCTTCTCCTTCAAACTTGCCTTGACTCTCCTTGTCCCTTTCATGTGCATTTCAGAATTAGGTATTTAAGAATCACACACAAAAACACCCATACACACACATTTTGGAGATTTTTAAAATCCAAATCGCATCAAGCCTATTGGTCAATATGGAGAAAAATGACATTTTTACATTACTGAATAATCAACGAACATGGTATTTCTCTCTATGTAGTTAGGTCTTTATATTGTTCAATAATAACTTTCCTAGTTTTCTCCATAAAGTTCTCTTACATTTTTAAATTAATTTATCCCGAGGTGGCACATAATTTCTGCCACTACTGTGAATGGGATTCTTTTTTTTTTTCTGTTATATTTTCTAATTAGTTATTATTGGGTAGGAATGCTATTGATTTTTGTGTGACTGTTATATCTCACACCCTTGCTGAACACTTTTTACCTCTTTGAGTTTCTCTGTGAATTTTCTGTAACTCTTTATGCAGGCAATCACCTTTTCTGCAAACAGAAGTGTTCTCTTTCATTTTCCAATCCCTCTCTGTCCCTCTGTCCCTCCCTGTTGCTCTCTGTCCCTCCCTGTCTCTCTCTGCCCTCCCTTTTCTGTTACATCCGTGAAGACACTCAGTACAATATTCAGTAAAGACTTAGAACTGGTATCCTTATGTTATTCCTGACTTTTTTGAAGCTGTCTCTAACGTATCACAAGTTAATGCAATATCTGCTTGTAGAATTTTGATATATGGCCTTAGTCAGGTAAAGAAATTACCTTCTATACCTAGTTTGCAAATATTTTTTTAAACTGTGAATAAATACTTTGTTCTATATCTTTTCTACATTTATCAAAATATACTAAAAGATATTTTAAAAAGCTTTTCTCTTTTAGTATATTAACTTTAATAGGTTTCCTAGTCTTGAATTATGCTTTCAGTTTGAGATTAAATCCTGTCTGGTCACGGTATGTTTTTAAAGATTTTATGTGTATGTGAAAAGTGAGATTAAGTTATACTTTACTCATACTTGTCTGGCTTTAGTTTCTTAAAAAGTAAATTATGTCTTCTTCCTCCCTTTTACCCCCATCCTTTCAAACAGATTTTTAAAATGACATTTATCTGTTTTTTGAAGTTCTGATGAAACCGTTAGGGCTTAATGTCTTTGGACATGGGAGAAATTCTGGTTACCAGTGTAATTTCTTTAATGGCTAAGGCTTTGTTCTGGTTTCATCTGAATACATTACCAAACTTTTTCTTTCCCTTAAAAATTATCTTTCTCTTCTAAGTTTCCATGTTTATAACCATGATGTTGTTAATAGTATTTTCCAGTTATTTCCACATCTCCATTCTATTTCTAACCTCTTTTTATTCCTATTTTTTGTTTGTGAGGGTTTTTTTTTTCTTTTTTCTTGGTAACTTTGGTCAAGTTTTATCTATTTCTATAAGTTGTTTCCAAAAACCAGCTTTTGGTCTTAGTCATCTTCCCCAAATACTATTTCTTTAATTTTTTTCTCTCATATCAATTACTTTCTTATTTCTAGTTTAGGTTTCTCTGGTGTTCTTAGTTTCCTAAGTCGATCACTTATTTATTTATTATCCTGTTTTTGTCTGTTTTTTTTTTTTACTTTGTTTTTTAAATACTATATATATATATATATATATATATATAAAAGATTTTATTTATTTATTTGACAGACAGAGATCACAAGTAGGCAGAGAGGCAGGCAGAGAGAGAGGAGAAAGCAGGCTCCCTGCTGAGCAAAGAGCCCGATGTGGGGCTTGATCCCAGGACCCTGGGATCATGACCTGAGCCGAAGGCAGAGACTTTAACCCACTGAGCCATCCAGGTGCCCCAAATACAATATATTTTTTAAGGTATTAAATATTCGTTATTCTCTTGGCCACAACAAGGGTCCTGGCACTTTTTAGTGATCTGTTGAACCCTTCTCCCTCTCTTATTTTTGTTCCAGAGTTGTAGTTTCATCCTAGTATTTTTTACGATTAGTAGTTAATTATGTTTACCAAAATATAATATCCTCCAGTAGTTGTTTAAGTGACAGACTGTGGTTGGGAAGCTATCTTGGTCTTTGTATGTCTGCAATGTCTTTGCTTGTCAAGGTATAGAATTCTAGATTGACCATCATTCTCCCTCTGCGTGTTGAGCACATCCTCATTATTGTCTTCTGGAATCTATTGTCTAGGAGAAGGCTGCCCTCAGAGATGAATTTCCATTCTTCTGTGAGTAATCCAGCTTTTGTCTCTGCTAAATTTCTGATTGTCCTTATCCTTTATGTTCTGCACTTTTGTAGCTGTGTGTTTAGGGATGGGTTTACTCATATTTCTATGCTTGGTACTCAAATGTACTTTTGATTTGAAGTCTTTGATTCTGAAACGTTCTGAGTAATGATCTCTTTAAACATTGCTTGACTGGCATTCCCTCCTTTCTCTTCTTTCAGAATTTTCATTAGATGATGATCACTATCTGTCCTTCAATCCTCCATGCGCCTTAATGCTTTCTCCTCTCTGCCTAGATGCTGGGTGTGTTCCCCACACCCACTTCCCCTTCACGACTCTCTCTTCAATGTCCTTCGGTCCAGAAATGTTCCCATCCAGGGTACTTAAAATTTCAGTGATTTTATTATTCATTCCTGAGATGTTTAGTGAACTCCTTTTAAGAAAATTAACCTGGCATTATTTTTACCTAGTTTGTTTTCTAATGTTTAATTATTTCTTTTATCCATCTCTTTGACACCTCAATGTACTTATTCTAACGCCTTTGTTAGGCTGATCTATTTTAAAAAATGTTTTTATATAGAATGAAATCCTGTCCTGATTCTTGACTCTGATCACAGTCTTTCTTAGCATTAGATGTCTTCGTGTATTTTGGAATTCAGGTTTGCAGGCTTATTTCAGATGGAAGTCATTTTGGTTTTGTTTTCTTTCTCTCTCTTTCCCATTCTGTGCTCCCTCCTTCCTTTTCTCCCATAGTTGCAATTGTCCCGGCCAGACTTTCCAGTTCCCAACCCCAAACCAATGTTTCTGGTGTCGTTTCTGCTGCGTGGTGATGACAGGGACACAGCAGATCCAGTCACTGACCCATTCCCAATTGGCAGGCTGTGTCTATGTCCTCCGACACCCTTAGGCCTGCCGCTTCTAGCAGCTGGAGCCCAGGCAACTCTCCAGAGCAGTTTCTCAGCCTCTCTTCCCACATTTGGGAAACTCAATTCCATGTGCCTCTCCCACCATAAAATCATAAGCTCCATAAAGAGAGGGACTCTATATATTTTGGTCATCACTGTATACCCAGCGAACAAAACAGTGCTAACACGTAGTAAGCTGAATAAATGAAGGATGGCTAACGTGTCACCATGGAAGAAATACACCTGTGAAGCTGAACTTGCAGCTTTGTTGATTTGCAGTCCCCCCAGAGGGTGGTCAGCCTAACAGAGAGGATAACTTGTGTCTGTAGGAGGGACAAGACACAGGTGTAAGAGTTCAGAGAGCGTGACTTGAGGGTGGTTCCAGTCCTTACTTAGCTAAGTCACCAAATCATCCTAAACCTAGAATTTGTCTTCTATAACATGGACATCCCTTGGTGGGATGGCAACAGCCGATCCAGAGGGCGGCTACTCTATTAGTCTGGGTTCTGCAGTCAGACTGAGATCTCTGGCTGGCTGGGGGAGATAAACGGTGTGACCGAGAAACAAATTCATGGTTTCAAAGGCATTGAGATTTTTAGAGTTGTTTGTTACTATAGTATATCCAAGGCTATCCTGATGAACACAATTACTCACCTGTATCTCTCCTCTCACAGATTTTGCGTTCTGTTGGGGGAAGGATGCTCTTTTTTTCACTACTGTTGCCCAATTTCCAGTTTAGTATGTAAATATGATCATTGTTCTTTACTTTTACTACTAGGGACAAACATACTAAAAGTCAGTAATTATCTCATATTTGCATTATTCCAATTTTCTGAGAAAATTGTGACATTGTTTAGGACACTTAGCACCATAATATGGGACACCTGGGTGGTTCAGTTGGTTAAGCATCTGCTTTGCCTCAGTTCATGATCCCAGGGTCCTAGGATCAAGTCCCACATCAGGCTCCTTGCTTGGTGGGGAGCCTGCTTCTCCCTCTGCCTCTGCCTGCCACCACTCCCCTGCTTATGCTCTCTCTCTGATAAATAAATAAATAAATAAATAAGATAATACTTTAAAAAGTGTCACAGTGCCCTTTCTGGAAATGGGAATACAAAACTTTTGACCTGAATATAGTTTTATTTTTGCATTATTACATGATTACATGCCTGAAAAACTCAGTGATGCCAACAGGGGCCAACATGTTTAGGTCTGCCAGCCCTGACAGGAAGTGCTCACCGATTTTGATGTCCTGTGAGTTCTTGGTCCTGTGTTTCAGGGAGGTGGGGGTGAGGCAGGGGGTGCTTACACTACTTTCTGCCCTTAGTGCACCCACCTCTAGTGGAAGGTCCAGCCTCCTTCCTGGTCTGCTCTCCACTGCTCCCTCAAGATAAAAAACATGAAAACTGAGAGCTTGGAAGAACAATGACTAGAACATTCACTTTTGAGTAGGTATCTCCAAAAAGTTGAACACTGCCCTAAATAAAGTGCATAAGCCCCATGGCATCTCTGATAGGGGTTGAGAGTTTTGTGTCATTGTTTTTAATCCACAGAAGCATGTTTTATGGAATTAAAAATGCAGAAAATATTTGTGGTTTCACAGACATTTGCTGTGCTATAAATATTACACGTTATGGTATAATAATTGGTTTCAGAGAAATAAACAGCATAAATGAAATATGGCCAATAGTGTGAAAATACACACCATACAAACTAAAAGCACAAAACAGTTCTCAGTATCCTGAGGGGTACTTAATATATACATGGGAAATACCTCACACATGTATACAATAAAAGCTTGGCAGTGGTTTAAAATTTGAAGTTGCTAGGTACATGGTCTCTGAATAAAGAATATAGTTACATATTCTTGGAATTGCAGTTTTATTCTTGTCAATAACATAGACATTAGAACTCAACTAATAGAATGTTAGAGTCCTCTTTTAATGGATATAAAAAAATCAGTTTATAAAAAGCACATTGGTCATTTCTGAGTAAAAGAGAGCTTCTAAAATATATGAGCAGAGCCTGAAAACAATTTTCTCTGAGGCTAGTGAAACATCTCTCTGCCTACCATTTATGGGCCTTCCAGATTAAGCAGGTAAAAATATACAATGCTCAAAGAAATGGGAATTTGAAACAAAAACAAAGATTTTAGTATAAGTATATCCCAGATGTTTTGTGGGACATACTTATGCTAAAAATTATTTGTTGTTTATCTGAAATTCAAATTTATCTGGGCATCCTGTACTTTCTCTGGAAGTCTTAGACACCTCACTTTTTTAAACCCTTTTTTTTTTGCACCATCCTCTAGAAGAACCTGGCTAGCTTTTGCCCCAAACTCCATAAATTCTGTATCAGTGAGTTTTCCTTAATGTGTTTTCACTTACACATTTTCAGGTTTATAAAGAAACTAGGTTCACCAGCCAGTGTCCCTCAAACCCATTGCACTGTTCTGAAGCAGCGTGGCCTCCAGAACTTCTGCAAGGGGAGGGTTATGTGGACTCTCCCCATAATGCCTATTTTAGTCACAGTCATTAGCGCTGGAGAAAAAACACTCTGGTCATGAGATTCACCTTCTGCCATATCACAAGAGTGTCAGTAAAACCAAATGCCTGAAAGAAAGTGTGGGAGAAAAGATCTCTCTCCTGAGCTGAAGATTCTGGAAGCCTTCTGGAACATGCCCACATGTTTTTAGTCAAAATCTCTGACATCTTTTCTTGCGCAGAGATTGAGCAACACTTTTTTTTTTTTTTTTTTAATTAAGTACCAGCTCTATTTCTTTGTCTCTGGCATCCCCAGTTTTTCTTAATTAACATATAATGTATTATTTGTTTCAGGGGCACAGGTCTGTGATTCATCGGTCTTACATAATACCCAGGGCTCATTACAACACATACCCTCCCCAGTGTCCACCACCCAGTTACCCCCTCCCCGAACCCCCTCCCCTCCAGCAATTCTGAGTTTGTTTCCTATGACTAAGAATCTCCTATGGTTTGTCTCCCTCTCTGGTTTCATCTTGTTTTGTTTTTTCCTCTCTTTCCCCTATGATCCTCTGTTTTGTTTCTTAAATTCCACATATAAGTGAGATCATATGATAATTATCTTTCTCTGATTGACTTATTTCACTTAGCATGATACCCTCTAGCTCCATCCCCATAGTTGCAATGGCAAGATTTCGTTTTTTAATGGCTGCATAATATTCCATTGTATATGCATACCACATCTGAGCAACACTTTAACCACAAAAGAGACTGGGTGATTTCAGTCAGGTATTCATTCAGGCATAGCCATGAGACTTAGAAACTTAGGAGAACCAGGAGGAAACACCAAGGTTACTGAGTTTGTGATGCAAATACCTTGATTTATTTACTCCTCATTCCCACCTGCTCTAGCATGGCCCCACTTTTCAACTGGGAAACAGAGGCTCAGAGGAGTCAAGCCATTTGCTCAGAGACACATAAGTAGAGGCAGAGCCTGGATTCCAATTCAGGTCTCTGGGGCTACAGAAGGCAGAGCCCTATTTCCATGCTACCAATCTTCCTCTCTCAGAGGAGGCGGATGCTAAAGAATACTAGAATTGTAGAATGTTCTAGAAGAAATTACAGGATGTTTGTGGGGTAGGTTCATTCCTAACCAATTTTTGAGAGAAGAGTGGAGGTCATAATGTATAACAAAATGCAAATAGGGTTCAGAGCCAGACATACCTGGGTTTAATTCTGCCTTTACCATCTTTTTAGCTGCAAGATTTTATTACCTAATTTCTCTTTGTCAGTCAGGATCCCAACAGGAAAATGATGGCACACACAAGTGATTTACCTGAGGAGAGTTTAATAAAGGGACCATTAACTGAGACTTTGGCACCATTAAGGAGTTTGGCAACAAGGGATGGTGAAGTACCGAGAAACTAGTGAGAGCAGGAAGCCATTACCATGCCAAGCCTGAAGGGCAATGGTGGGGGAGGGAATATCTTATTGGATCCTGTTGAAAGCTGGAGCCATGAAAGGGGGGCCGCCTGACAGGAGCCATGGCCCTGGAGGAAGGCAGTCACTATCTCAGCACCACACCTAACAGTCCTAAACGTAGTCCTAACTTCGACCTCTCTTTTCCTGTCCAGGACTCCACTGTAGGTGTCTGTAGAGAGGGTCAGCCTCCAGGGGCCCAGAGCAGGGCTGACAGGGAAGGAAGGGGGTGGGGCATTATAATCAGAGAACAATAACATTCAAACTGAACTTCCGTTTGCTTTTTTAAAATGGGAATCCCCGTATCTACCATTTGGTGTAATGGTGAGGATTAGCCATGGGTTTGACTGTCTCCTTCAACAAGTGTTTGCCGAGCACCTGCTATGTGCCAGGCTCTCTCTCATAGATACAGTGGTGACCAAAACAGAGAGTATCTCTGCTGTCATGGAGATTATACTGACAGGAAAGCCAGACGTCACATAAGTATTTACAAGGGGAGGACATAAAATATCACTGGAGGGCACTTAATAGCTATAATTATTTTTTTTAAGTCTTCTAAAGAGGCCCACATCACATAGCATTTGGTCATTTCATATACCGATGTTTATGAACAACTTTTACTATCAGGATGGAGCTCCCCACCTTACTATAAATTTCTAAGCACCTGCAAAGGAAAAAGCAGGTATTACTACTTCTATTACTCAGGGTTCTCTGAAGACACAGAAACAACAGGAAATTAAATGGATGGATGGATGGATGGATGGATAGATAGATAGATAGATAGATTGAAAAAATAGGTAATAAGAATTGACTCACATGATTATGGAGACTGGTAGGTCCCAAGATGTGCAGTGAGCAAACCAGAGACCCAGGAGAGTTGGCCATCTAGTTCTAGTCAAAAGACTGTCAGACCTGAGGCCCAGGAAGAGCCAGTGTTTCAGTTCAAATCCCAAGGCAGTAAGAAAATGATGTCCCCGCTCAAAAACAGTCAGGCAGGAGGAATTCTCTCTTACTGGAAAGGTCAGCCCTTTTGTTCTCTTCAAGCCTTCAACTGATTAGATAAGGCCCATTTTATGGAGGGTGATCTGCTTTACTCAGTCTACTGATTTAAAAGCTAACCTCATCTACAAACACCCAGAATAATGTTTGACCCAGTATCTGGTCACCCCATCAGCCAGTTAACGTGACATAAAATTAACTGTCACACTTACCCTGGAGTCAAAATTCTTCATTCAGTTGCACCACTCTTTTTCCTTCCTGAATAAATATGGCCTCCCTCTTTACCTGAGTTTCTCAGAGTGTGACTCCCATGACACCCGCTTGAGACTCCTGTGGGAGCTTGTTCACCATGCAGAGAGCAGGCCCCACCCAGGCCTTCTGTGTGAGGGTGCCTGATAAGAGACCTAAAAATCTACTAATTTTTAAGCCCTTAATCACCTACTATGCCCCCTTCCAACCTGCAACACCCCAAGAGGAGGATGTGAAGAGGAAGCCTCCAAGGGAAGGTCTGTTGGTCATTGATATCCATCCACCTGGCTGCCTCCTAAATGACCCAGGGCCTGTTGTGGCCTCTGAAGCCCTCTGCTTCTTCTCTTTCCCAAACTTGATGGGGCCTCTGGCCTCCCTCACCTCTCCTGGTTCCTGCCTGTGAGCAGGAGAGGTCTTGACTACTCTTTCTGTCATGCACACTGTGAGGCTGCCCCAGGCCATGCCCCTGGATGCCTCCCCACCCATACCTCTTCTACTCTCACACACAGGCTTCTCTGGGAAGTCACCTGTGGATGTGGGATACAAGTATCCTCTGCTCTGAGTTTCTGCAGTTTTCCATGGAATTTCTTTTATCTTTTGACTGCAGACTAGCTGACAGCACATAGGAGACCCACACAGCCAGCTCCCTTATTTCTACATCTCCTGCTTCTCTTTTCTCTACCAAGCAGGTAGAACTTTATTTGGGGCAAGGGGAATGTCATTTGAAGGAAACACTCTTCTTGGCCCATGGTACTTTCTTCCTCTCTACTGCTCAAAGTGCAGTGTTGATGGTGTGAAGGTAGCTTCAGGAAGGTACCATCAGCCCTAAGTGTGGTGCCTGGCACATAGTAAGCCTTCTGTGAGATTTGATGAATGAAGGAATGATTGTTATCAGTATGTGTTTACCATCTTGGATGAGATTCTTGCCCAGAATAACCTTGGAGAAAGTGCCAAGGAACTTAGTTTGGTTAAGAGTTTCAAATGTCGATTTTAGCCATTCTGACTGGTGTGAGGTGATATCTCATTGTGGTTTTGATTTGTATTTCCCTGATGCCGAGTGATATGGAGCACTTTTTCATGTGTCTGTTGGCCAACTGGATGTCTTCTTTGCAGAAATGTCTGTTCATGTCCTTGCCCATTTCTTGATTGGATTATTTGTTCTTTTGGTGTTGAGTTTGCTAAGTTCTTTATAGATTTTGGACACTAGTCCTTTATCTGATATGTCGTTTGCAAATATCTTCTCCCATTCTGTCAGTTGTCTTTTGATTTTGTTAACTGTTTCCTTTGCTGTGCAAAAGCTTTTGATCTTGATGACCGTATCATGCTTAGCGAAATAAGTCAAGCAGAGAAAGACAACTATCATATGATCTCCCTGATATGAGGAAGTGGTGATGCAACATGGGGGCTTAAGTGGGTAGGAGAAGAATCAATGAAATAAGATGGGATTGGGAGGGAGACAAACCATAAGTGACTCTTAATCTTACAAACCAAACTGAGGGTTGCTGGGGGGAGGGGGATTGGGAGAAGGGGGGATGGGGTTATGGACATTGGGGAGGGTATGTGCTTTGGTGAGTGCTGATTCACAGACCTGTACCCCTGGGGATAAAAATACATGTTTATAAAAAATTAAAAAAAAAAAAAAAAGAGTTTCAAATGTCCACTGCAAGGTAGTTGTCCCCTCTCCTCATGAGTGAGAGCATTGCTCTCTGTTAGCCAGAGGCAGCCCAGTGTACAAGAAAATAAACACATAAATTTCTGCACCGGGAAGGTGAAAAATAGCCAATGGTCATGAACAGTAAGCCTTAAAAAGTGCCTTGTGTTAGTGTCAGTGCTGTAGCCTGACTCTTGGGGAATCCCAAGATGTTAATAAAAAGCCAATTCCCAGTTTGACCCAAGTCATCATAGTGTGCTGGAGAGCAGGCTGAGTGACCTCCTAGGCTGTCCTCTCCCTGGGCAGAGGAGCCCTCTGTGCACTTCTCTCTTTGAGCATCACCAGGAATTTTCTGTCTCTGACAAATGAACATTTTCTTTTTTTTTTTTTTTAAGATTTTATTTATTTATTCAACATTCAGAGATTACAAGCAGGCAGAGAGGCAGGCAAAGAGAGAGAAGGAAGCAGGCTCCCCGCGGAGCAGAGAGCCCGATGTGGGGCTTGATCCCAGGACCCTGGCTGGGATCATGACCTGAGCCGAAGGCAGAGGCTTTAAACCACTGAGCCACCCAGGCACCCCACAAATGAACATTTTCATTGACTCTGACATAAGTTTGCTTTTCTCTCTAAGGTGGGGCTGGTGAGTTGGGGCAGGGAGAGAAAAAGGAAGTTGCGTTTGGAAAAGAGATGACAACCATTTGAAAGTTAAAAACAATAGAAGCTAAAAATTTAACAAAGTGATGTATTTTAAAAACTGTTTGATAGAATCATATGATAATATAATGTTCAAATTACACATATTGGTATTCAATAAATTTGAGGGATAAGTATATTAATAAATAAAGAATATTCATACCCATGAGCTTTAAATAGACTCTCAAAAGCTGGCCTAGGAACTAAAATAGTCCTTTCTTATACTGCTTCCATAGGAAAATATGTTTTGCTTCCAAACTACTCACTTGTACTGAGACTTTTGCAGAAGCTGGGGTTGCTGCCATGGGGGTGGGTTACATGGCAGTTGCCATAGCCTAGGCCTCCGGTGACCAACTCACATGTTTAGAAGCCCACAGGCTGGGCTCATGGAAACAGTCACTGGCCAAAGGGACAGAGTCTCGCTAATATGGAAATACCTCAGAATGTGAACCTACAACAGAAGGCGGGAAATGGTAAATAAAATCCAGCCTTTCTGTTTCTAAGTTAGCTGCAACTTCAGTTAAGATGGAGAATTAACCATTCATTCACTCACTCACTCATTGAAAACACATGCACATTTCCATTCTCTCTTTCCATAAGCCTCCTGAAAATAACACCAAGGGATAAAACAACAACAACAACAACAACAACAACATATTCACTTATAAGGACAGGAAAGATAGGGGGATAGAGAACAGCTAACAGATGTCAACAGGATTGCAGGGGATGGGGTGGGGCATATGTGATTAGTTTAGGAAAGCAGAAGAGTCCAAGTGAGGTGCCTGCCAGAGGGGTTGGGGGTCTCTCTACAGAACCCCACCAGGCTTAGTATCTGGGGGCAGAAGTAACTGTGGGAGGTGAGGGTGAGGGCAAGGGTTGAGGCTGAAACTAGGGAGACTTATAAATCTGAATCAAGAGGGTGACCTGTAAGTGGCTTCCCTTACCCCCCTAGCCAGGTGACTACTCCTCCCACCTTGAGAAGCTTCTAAGGAGAAATTAAAACTGGAGAGGCTTAGGATATGAAGACTGTAGGCAGGGTGTGGACGTGGGGATTATGTGAGGCTACACATTCTGAATTTCAGGGCACTCAGCACACTTCCCAACCTGCTCACAGACAGCCCCCACCAGAGGGAAGTCAGAGAAAGAACTTGGACTTGCTACCATCAAGGTCCTCCAATGAAGAACCACAGGTCATGCGCCACGGGTATCGCCACCAGACACAAGGCTCGCCCCACGCAAAAAGTCCCAGTCCTCTCTCTTTAGTGCCTTGTTTTCAACTATTCGATTGGGTGGGCAGTGATCATTTGGGGAGGGAGATGAGAGGGACAGTTACTCTCTTTTTAAATTTAATTTTAATTTGGATCAAAGTAATACATGTACCAAGTTAGAAAGTCCAACTAGTCTGCAAGGCTCTGTAATGAAAAATACAACTGTCTCCTAACCCAGGCAACCCCACCCTTGATGTCCATTTCCCAAAGGCTATTGTTTCCCATTCTTTAGCTGTTTTTTTCCCCTCCACACTTACTAATAATGTGCTTATTATTTATAATTGCTAATTTCCTGATTTCTCCATTTTGGATATTATTTATTAACTTCTCACTTTGGACATTTTGGATTTAGCTCTCTTCCCCATCGTCTTCGTAATCCCTCCCTCAACTGCTCAAAATAATGCCACAATTTCATTGTTTTCATAGTTGGTCAAAAATCTTCTTTTCAAAAATACAGGTCATACAGGCACATGATTTTTTTTCTGTGACTATGTAGACATAGTTATATTCTGAAAAAGAAAATTATTGTCCCAATTGAAAGCCAACTAAAACACAGCATCACTTGGAGCAGAAGAGAGAATCCATGTAACTGGCTTAATGAGGCATTCTCCTGTAAGTGGCAAGAGACAAAGTGACTTTGACCGGGCAGAGGAAATAACAGTCCTAGCATACTCCTGGGCATCACAGTAATTCAGATTTACATGGTCATAATAATACGGACCCTGTCTATTTGCTTTCCACTCTTGAAATCAAACCGCCCACAGAGCAAGGAAGACTTGACCATGGTGCAGGAGCTGATCGTAGAAGTTCCATTCCTGATGCTCAAATAAGGGTGCAAATGACAGGTAATGGGAAGTAGAGCAGAGAGACGGATAGAAGGGAACTATGTTCATATCCTCAGCTGACATAGTGGGCAGTCCAAATGTGCTGCACTGATAGAAGAAGAAAAAGGATTAAGTATGTCATACACATGTACAGAGGGAACCAATAGAACTAAATTAAAACCAGAGAGCTGGGAGCAAGGAAGTAGGAAGTTAAATCCTCATATTTAATGGAGCTGAGTCAAGAGACAGTGTCTTAAACTGACCAAGAAATTGTTTTAAAAAACAATCGGAATATTTTTTAAGTAGTTTTTTAAAGAGGTGGGTGGAAGCCGTGGTCTCTGGAAAGTGGCATGTGTCTGGGGTGAGCACTGTGGGTTTTCTCCCAAATGACAGGATTTTTTAAAGTTTTATTTTCTGTTTTTTATTTATATTTATATTTTATATTACTTTAGCTTTTCAAATGGAAAAGAGGGAAATGCACATGTTTTGAAAAGTCGAATTCACTGTGAATACAAGAGCCATATAGTACATGAGTCCATTTTGGACTGGCAATCTGTATTATCATTCCTTCAAAAATTGCACATTTTCCATGCACTTCTTTAAATGGTCATGTAAGCTTAATGGGTCTCTTGTTGAGAGACTTATGAAGTTAGCATTGGATACCAGCAACATGAAAGCAGTAGATAATGTATTTTTATAGCTCTTAATGTTGGCTACAAGATAAGTGAGCCGACCACTCAGATAATGAGGACAGTCTGCCCAGAAATGGGAAATATCTCTTTGTGATGTATCTTTGTGATGTAACTGGTTTCTTATACCAAACCCAGTTTATCATCTGGAATCTTCTTTTATTACCTAAGCAGGTCTCTCTTATTTGCTCTAGTCCCACCCATTTCTGCAAAGCTGGAATTCAATTCCATAAATTCAATCCAATAAAGGAGATTCCATTCAAATAACTTTGGGCCCCACAGCTAGGTGTCTCACATTGTGTGTAGATAATGCATTTCCCTTCATCATCTCTCTTCTTCAAAGTCTAAGGTCAAAGTTTTGAGTCAGGAGGGAAAAGGACAGTGTTCATCTTTGCCAAGAACGTGCCTCTTAGGAGGCTCTCAATTTGTTAAAAGAATGAAATTCATAGCGAGACATATAAAAGCATCCAAGATTTGACCACAGCTGGTTTCTCCAGCCTCTTCTTCCCTTCCATGTCCTTGCATCAGGAGGCATTCCTTTGTGTTCTCTTGCCTTTGCATATCCTGATTCCTCCACCTGGAATGCTTTTTTTTCCCACGGTCCTAAAGCAATGTCTTCAGGACCCGCCATCTTTGAAGGAGCCTCTCCCTGCAGCCTCCTCAAGCTCCTTAGCAGACAGGACCCCCCCTCAAACATTTCCAGCAGACTGGAACTCAGTAGAGGTTTATCCCATTGCTCAACTGACATTCCTTTACTCAACCATTGTCCCTAGGACCTTATTGAGAGGAAAATCTAAAGTGATAGCTTGGTTTATACCTACAAGAAAAAATATAATCCAGAAGCTCATCCAACTGGTTGAGAAAGACAAGAGATGTTGCAGCAAGGGCAGAGGTCAGGAAAATGTTGTCACTGACTTCTGAAGAAGCAAGCAGTCTCTACACTCTGATGGTGCGTGGATCTGTCGGGGGAATGAAGGAGAAGCTCTTCACAGCCCTGCACCAGACCAGGTCCTTTGCATGCGTCCTCTCGGCTGGGCTCGGGTATGTTTGCCAACAGATTTCCCCTGAATTCGTTAACACTTGAGAGTCAAACATTTTGCTGTCATTTAAAACCTTCTAATTACAGAAATTTTCAAACATTATGTATCAATTCTCATATGCTCATAACCCAGTTTCAGCAATGATGGCTATTTTGCCAATCTTATTTTATCGATCTTTCCCCACCCCTTTTTATGGTAGAAGGAGGTAGGAGTATTTTAAAGCAAAGCCCAGGCCTGTCAGGATATATCTCTAACAGGTACTTTTTTAAAAATTACGGCAAAGTATACATAACCTAAAATGTACTATTTTTCCATTTCGAGTGTATAAATTCAGTGGCGTGAAGCACGTTCACATTGTCAGGCCACCACCACCGCCATCTCCAGAGCTTTATCATGATCCTAAACTGAAACTCTATACCCATTAAACACTACATCCCCGTCTCCCTTGACCATGGTCCCTGGTAACATCTATTCTATTGTTTGTCCCTATGGATGTACCTATTCTAGGTACCTCGTACAAAGTGGAATCGTATAACGCTTGTCCTTCTATGTCTGGCTTATTTCACTTACCGTACTGTCTTCAAGGTTCATCCATACTGTAACATGTATCAGGATTCCATCCCTTTTTAAGACTCATAAGGACTTTGTAAGTAATAATCACACCAATAATCCTATTACACCACAACAAGAGAGGTCCCTGGTGTCTGGGGGTCCCACATCTAGGGCTATTAAGATAGATTGACGGGTTCAAGGGCTGTCAGCCAGATCCACCCGCTGAATGATGCGGCATTTTAAAATAAGTGTTAAGTCCTTGTAAGTGATCTTACGCATACATATGTGTCTGCATCTCTCTGTGTATTTCTATCAGCTGCCATGCTCAGCCCCACAACTGTCTTCTGTTCGTTCTGTAGATCTTCAAAACTCCCTGCTGTTCCTGCTCAATCTCTGATACTGAATAGCCACTCCTAGGATTCTTGAGCTGGCAGGTTTCATTCCATACAGCTCCCTATTTCCAGTTAACCCTTGAGTTGCCTACAAACGGAAACCCACCCAGAGCCACACAGATCCACCTAAAAGGAGCCTTCTCCCACCTGCCGTGAGTGCTTGTTCTAAAGACTAAGCTTCACAGAGAGTCAGCCTGCCTTCTGCCCAGTCTGGGCAGAATTCTGTTTCCTCTAAGTTTGGGGCTTGGTGGGGCTGAGGACCTCCTTGCAGACAGGCTCTGGGGAGATGATGCACGAGGCGAACACACATCCTAGATAGCCTACATGCTTCATGAACCTAACAAAAGATTGGTAAGGACTAGACTATGTTTTATTGTAACTTCCCAGCTTGGGGTTGTTATTTTTCTTTTAAGATTAAATACAGATAAGTTGTTTTTCAAAAGTCAATATTCAGAGAATATGAATTACAACGGACCTGACCATTTTCCAGAGTTCGGAATGGACATTTGCTGGTTCTGTGTCCATATAAATTAGCAGAGACCAACAGGTGCCAGACTTAAAAAGTCAGTCTATCTCTTCCACATTCTGCCTTATTAGGAAGGAAGGATGCAGCAACAAGAAGGGAGAAGACAGAGCAGAAACAGAGGGGCAGGAGAGCCCGAGATGAGGGTGGCAGGAGGGAAGAGAGGAGCTTGAGTCTATAGATAGAAACAGAGCACGAGCCAGGATGCTGGATGCTAGATCAGCTATCCAATGGAAATAAAATACCAGCCACAAATACGAGCTGTGCATACAATTTTCAATTTTCTAGTAGCCGTATTAAAGAAAGTAAAATTAAACAAGTGATATTCATTGTAACAATAATTTATGCAACCCACTGTATTCAAAATGGCATTTTAACATGTAATTAATGTGGAAATTATTTACGTGCTATTTTATTTTCATTTTTTGTGTATTAAGTCTTAGATCCAATCGGTATGTTATACTCACAACACATCTTGACTTGGATTAGCCACAGTCAAGGCTCAATGGCCACATGCAGTGGGTCATATTGGACATTGCCCTAGATCTTGACCCAATGGCTCAGACTTTTCTCTCAACTTCTAGTCTGTAAAATGGAGATGAGTCTCCCCGTCCTGATTCCTTTTGAGAGTTGTGTGAGATGCACGGAGCTAAGAGGTGTGAATGTGCTTTGTAGGCTAAAGCTGCGGGGCCCCTTGCAGGCTCCTACCTCAGGAGAAGAAGAGAGAGTGTTGCCAAAAGTAACCTATGAATCTATTGCCTGGTCCCTGGGACTTAGCATGTGTGGTACCAAAGAGAAGTGGGGCAGGAGCTCACAGATATCTCCATCTTACAGACCAGTTACATTTCACAACAAAAATCAGGATCATGCGGATAAGGTTGTCAAGTGTTGTTTTACCATTCACTGTCACATCCATTTTGTTTGTTTAAAAAACGAAAGGATATTTTAATACTATCCCAAGCTCCAGGGATGGCAAGATGAGAAAAAGAAGCTGCTTGCTCCTGATGAAGTCACAGAATAGTGGGAGGAACACACAGGCAAAAATGTGTATAGAATGTATCCCCTAAAGACTCTTGTTTGCAGGTATCAAAAAAACCTAGTTCAAAATGGCATAAGCTAAAAGGGGGAATTAACTGGCTCGGGTCACTGAAGACTGCATGGTAAATGTGGCTGCAAGCCCACCTTGATGCCTGTCGCCTCCTGGCTCAGTCCTCTTATCTCGGGCTCCATGTGGCAACCCCAACAGTCCCTGGCTCACAGCCCCTCATTCAAGTCCAGCAGGAAAACCAGGGAACCTCCATCTCCAGCAGCCGCAATGGAAAGAGATCCGAGCAGCTCATTGGCTCTGATTGAGTCCTCCCCCCATTCTTGGACCAATCAGGGTGGCCCCTGGCAGAGTTTGCTCTGTGTGGTCACCCGATGCTAGTGGACCAGGAATGCGAGGGGGATGGCTTTGCAGAGGCACCCTGGGAAACTGTTACTCGAACTGGGGTGGAGAGATGCTGAAGGGTTAAGAAGCAACAAAGTAGACAGAAAATTATGGGAATGCGACAAAGGTGTGACCAGGGCTGGCTGCGTGAGCCTTTGGTCTGTGCGGTCCTGCTTTTAAAAGGTCCCACACTTGGTTCAATGCTCTGCTGCCACCAGCTTGAAATTTTTAAGAATTTGGGAACAAGGGGATCCACATTGTCATTTAAAGGACAATTTACGTGCTCATCCTGGCGACTTTGGAACTGAATTTTCTTTCTTTCTCTCTTTTTTTTATGATTTTATTTGTTTATTTGACACAGAGAGATCACAAGTAGGCAGAGAGGCAGGCAGAGAGAGAGACAGACAGAGGAGGAAGCAGGCTCCCTGCTGAGCAGAAAGCCCGATGTGGGCCTCGATCCCACGACCCTGGGATCACGACCTGAGCCGAAGGCAGAGGCTTTAACCCACTGCGCCACCCCAGGCGCCTCTGAAACTGAATTTTCAAAGATGAAATAGCAATTTTCCAAGTGGAAAGGACTAAGAGGTTGAAAGGTGCGGGAGGAAGTTCCAGGCGAGGGATTAGCAGAGGCAACCATGTAGCAATGGGAAAGGTTTCTTGGGGGACTGAAACCACTAGCGTCTCAAGGGGTTGGGGCTTACCGTTCCGGACTGGAGGCACCCCAGATGAGCTGGAAAGATGGGGTGGTGGTGGGGGGCGGTTGCAGGGAAGGACCTGGTGTGTCAAGCCAGGAAGCTGGCACTCAAACACTATTTCTCGTGTGAATTAATAAATAGAAGTCAAGTGAGTTACACTAGAAAAGCTATTTCCTTTTTAAACCTGCATTATTCCAAATGGCCATTATAAAGGAACCGCCCCCATTCTCCTCTTTGCTTTTCCAGGGCAGAGGAAGGCTAACTTAGCACCGTGCAATATTGGCGCCTACTGATCTTTATCAGCCGCATGTTAACAAAGTTTGCATGCCACCTCCGTGACTTCACCGCCCAAATATTTATGAATCAGAGAGTTGTTTCTAAGAACGTGTTTTCCGACTGTTTATAACAATCGTAGTGAGCTGGAATTACAAAGATGACGTTCTAAAACCTAAATAGAACAAGCCTCAGTTGTGTGGGAGGGAGTTCATTGCTTTGGTGATAAAAGAGAAACACAGACGGTGACTCAGGTGGAACACTGTTTCATTTTCATTTTGTGTTTCCTTTGGTTCTACATGTCAGGACATGTTGCAGAACCCAGGCAGAATGTGAAAGTTAGAATCAAGGCTTTACCTGCGAGAGGGAACCCACAGCGTCCCCTTTTCAAGGCTGACATGAAAGGGAGGGATGACGTCCCTCCACACATGGCTGGTCATGGCCAATATTTTCCTCCCACATTATTGGTGGGGGGGAGGCTAAAGAGGCAACAGGGGTTCTTCTGAATTGAGTTTTTTTTTTTAGTTTCCCCCATAGCCTTAGTTCAATTTCAATTTCAATGAATAATTAATGAAATTAATATTCGGATATTTGCTCAGTGCTGAGTGTGGAGCTTCTGTCTGCCTTGTTCATTCTTGTACTCCTAACACCTGAACAACACCTGGCATGTGGCAGGTGCTCAGTAACTAGGTGACAAATAAGTGAATATATTTGTTCCTCACAGCAGTCCTAAGTGGCTGTGACAGCTTTCCAGATCAGAACCCAGAGACTGAGACTATGTGCTGGAAGTTGAGGGAAGGGGATGGTGTGTCCAGGCAGGTGTGTGCAAGGCAGACAGAGACAGTGTGAGGCTTCCTCCGTGACTCGCTTCTTTGTGACCAACTGTGGTTCTCTTCTGTAGAAGCCTTGCTCAATAGAGAATGACAACAGGAGCGAAGGGACTCTTCAGCTGTAACGTCTCCATCATGATCATCACCTTCCTCATTATTATTGACTGTAGGCACAGAGCTTAAAATTGTAGGATTGAAGAATTATAAGGAACTTCAGAGTTTACCATATTAGAAGATAGGTAGTTGGATGGAAAGATATATAAATATATAGATGATAGATAGATAGATAGATAGATAGATAGATAGATGATAGATAGATATGACCACCAACATCCCCTTATCAGCCCTTTGAGGTAAATCTTCCTATCTCCATTTTCAATGTCCCAGGTCAACAAGTATCCAAGCTGGGGCTCTTATATTCTCCCAGAGCCATCCTGTTAGCAAAGACTCCTTGATTAACACAGAAGGAATCTGACCTTCAGAAGATGTCGCGAGGTTATTTGGTTAATACAGAAACAGGACCTGAACCCCAAATCGATGCCATTTCCACTTACCCGATGTTCTCAATTCAAAATGAATACCCTTTGGATTTCTTCCTGTTTTGTTGATATCAGTCAATGCCAGGGTTAGCAGGACAAAAACAACTGGAGTTTATTGAGAAGTGATAAGTCATTCCATTTCCCTCTTAGAACTACTTTATTTTTTCCCGTGTGTTATCTCAGTCCCTAGCACATGGTAGGCATTTAGGAAGTGCTTGATAATTAAGGCAGGATTTGATGTGGATAGAATCTCAGTCCTTGGTATCTTTCAGTGACAAGACTAGAAAACGGTAGGAAAGTATACCTTTGAAAAACACAGGATGATACTAGCTTTTATCTTCATTATAATATAAAATTGATGCTTTTGTTTTTTAAGAATTAACATTCTCCACCGTAAGAAAGTTAAATAATTCAGATATATATATATATATACATATATATATATACATATATATATGTATATATATATATATAGGGAGAGAGAGAGAGAGAGAGAGAGGGAAAGTGGGGGGAGAGAAGGGAAAAAAATTACCCACCTGTATTTCCACCAACTCGAACAAAGCATTTGCAATATTTTATGGCAACTTATTCTTTTTTCTCTATTCATGTATTTTATTATTTATAGTTTTTATTGAGTTGTGACTGTTCTGTATTTACAATATATGTGTCTTGCCTTTTTAAACTTACATTATCCTTTTAGCCTTCCCTAAGTTATAAGCTCTTTGTAAGCATCTTTTTTTTTTTTTTTTTTTGACAGACAGAGATCACAAGTAGGCAGAAAGGCAGGCAGAGAGAGAGAGAGGAAGAAGCAGGCTCCCCGCTGAGCAGAGAGCCCGATGTGGGGCTCGATCCCAGGATCCTGGGATCATGACGTGAGCCAAAGGCAGAGGCTTTAACCCACTGAGCCACCTAGGCACCCTGTAAGCATCTTTTTAAACAGAAACATAGCATTGAAAAAAGTAGACTCTTACTTAAATTGGCATCTACTTTATCAATTCTCAGTTATGCCTGGCTAGGAAGCACTGACTTCTCCTGGCTCCTTTGCTAATTAACCACTCCATTGTTAATTAACCACTTTATCTGAAAGCTAGCTGGGGTCAATATTCTTATTTTTGTATTAAGACTTATTTTTTTTAGAGCTATTTTAAGTTCACAACAAAGTTGAGAGGAAGGTACACAGATTCCCCATATGCCCCTTGGCCTCACGCGTGCACAGCCTCCCCCATTGTCAACATTCCCCATCAGAGTGATACATTTGCTATATTGAGGAATTCGCACTGACAAATAATCACCCAATGTCCATAGTCTACATTAGGGTTCACTCTTGGTCTCATACATTCTGTGGATTTAGACACATGTGTAATGACATGGGTCCTTTATCACAGTATCATATGCACCATTTCACTGCCCTAAAAATTCTCTTCCTATCCATTCCCCGATTTCCTACACACACACACACACACACACACACACACACACACACACACAGGCTCACCACCTCTAGCCACTACTTATCTGTTCACTGCCTCTGTAGTTTTGCCTTTTCTGGAATGTCATGTAGTTAGAATCATACCGCATGGAGTTCCTTCAGATTGGCTTCTTTCTCATAGTAATATGTATGTATGCTTTCCATGGCTTGATAGCTCATTTCATTTTACTGCTGAATAATATTCCATTGTCGGTCATATCCCAGGGTATCACATTTTTTATCAATTCACCTACTGAGGAACAGTTTGGTCAGTTCCAACTGACTAAGTCCAATAGTTTGGACAACTAGTAATATGCTATAAACATCCATGGGAGGAAATAAAACTAGCCACAGGCAGGTTTTTGTGTTGACAGGTTTTCAACTTCTTTGGGTAAATACCAAGGAGTGGAATTGCTGGACTGTATGGTAAGAGCATGTTTGGTTTTTTTAAGAAATCACCAAACTATCTTCCGAAGTGGCTGTAACATTTTGCTTTCCCATCAGCATTGAATGAGAAAGCCCGTTGACCCACATCTGCACCAGCATTCGGTGTTGTCAGTGCTCTGGGTTTTGGCCATTCTAATAGCCGTGTAATTATACCTTATTAATGATTTAATTTGCATTTCCCTGATGATATATGACACGGAATATCTTTTCATATACTTACTTGCCATCTGCATATCTTCTTTGGTGAGGTGGCTGCTAGGGTCTTTCTCCCATTTTTTAAAAATTGGGTTGTTTGTCTTTTCATTATTGAGTTGGTGTCTGTATCATTGGCAAAAGCCTGAGGGAAAACAGAGGGAAGCTGTGGAACCAGTGGGGGCAGATTTGTATGGTACTTGGTAATTAATAGTAAGTTGCCAATAATCTAGAACATTCTACTTTACACCCTACGTTAACCCCTACATTGAGCCCTAGGGTCCAGCCTGACTACCCTTCTTCCTTCTCTCCCCTAAGTCTTTCTGTCATTTTGATGTCCTCAACATGCTGATGCCGGGGCCCTCCCTTCTTAGACATCCTCCTGCTAAAAACTGTCCCCAAATGACCCCACTAGGCTCTTCTTGGCCCCTAGGACCTACATTACCAATAGGCCCCCTTCTCAGCCCCTCCCACCTCTCTGCCCTTCTCTGCCTGTCCTGACACCAAGCTGCTGCCAAAATCCAAAGACAGCTACCTGGAAGTTTCCCCAGATCGTCCTCTCCTGTTCACTGACCCTGCTTCAGTTCAGGCATCACTGTTTCATGTCCAAGGCCTCCCAGGCACCTGCTTAGGACACTAGTAAAGTGGGCGGGGGCAGTCCCCCAACTGTGAGAAGTTCAGCTTTAATGAAAGAATCTTGCATTTTGCAATGAAAAGATCTGTATACTTTCAGCATTATGTTTTGTGAGTAATTGTTACTGTGAATGAACAAAATGTCCAGAGGAAGGACACCATCAACTTCTTAGCTCACGTGGCCTTTGATGGTGGCATCTGACCAGTGTTGCAGCTTCCTGACCCCTCCCCCCGCACCTCCTCCGTCCCCCAGTCCACCTTCGAGCCCGCACTGGTGCTCTTCCTAAATGTGTCCCTGTGTCCGTCTACTGCCGAGGGTCCCTGTGACCCAACCCTGACCTTTGTCCCTAGAACACCACCCAAACTGATTATTATGACCTTCTAGACCCGTTATAGTGTGTGCTCCCCTGCCTCTTCCCCAACTCCCCCTCTCCTCCCACACACCCCTCCTGAGCAGCTGCCTTGCCCTTCTCCAACCATGCTACAGGTGTTCACAATTCTATATTTTTATACACTGCATGCCCATTTATGGTGGGGCTGGCATGTGTCGGGACTGGTACGGGAAGCTGGGGATGAGCATAGAGATGAGCAAGGCACAGCTCCCATCTTCCTGGCACCCAGAGCCTCTGCACAGGCTTCTCTTTATGCCTGGAATGCCTTCCTTCCTCGTCTGCCCAGAAAATGCTCAGCTTTCAAGATCCAGCTCAAATGTTACTTCATCCATCAGCCTTTGTCAGCTCTCCTGCACAGAGCTCTCCTGCCCCACTTTTATGCTTATGATATCAGCCTATAACTACCTGTTGTCAAAGTCTGTCTCCTCCTGAGCTGTGAGCACCTGCCAGGCAGGGAAGCTTCACCGTGTATCTGTAGCTCTCAACACAGTACCTAGCATACAATAGGTGCTCATTAAATGCTTGTTGAATAATCTACATATTCATATAACATACACATGACACTTGCTATTGCTGGAGACTGTTTCATGCATGTTAATTAGCCACCTAAACAAGATTTAAAACTCCTCAAGGACAAGGAATGCTCTTACATTGCCCTTTGTAATCCCAAGGTGTCTACACACAGTGCTGAGAGCAGGATCTGGCAATAGGACACATTTGAAGAACTGACAGATAGGTATTAACTCACCGGAGTGACTCACTCTGCCCTCAGCCACTCCAGTTTCAAGTACAAGTTCATCATCAGATGATTTCAGTTCATCGTATTTTGGGAAACAGAATAAAAGTCCAAAAAGCCCTACTCAGTTTACGCAGTCAATGGCAGAACTTATGTTTGTGGTTAAAGCAAATTACGGAATAATTGCAAATTTGGCAGACAGGATAGTATCACCGAGGGCGCAAGGATATGGAATTTGTCAAGTGAGAATCTTCTGGGACTTGGGGTAAGGTCAGCTCTGGAAGGTTCCATGTGTCCAACAAGACGTTGGTAAAGGAATGGTGCCCATTTTCAACAAGGGAAGGAAGGCTAAAGAAAAGCACGTGTAAAGCTTTCTAAGATGCGGAGGAGGGTACAGCTTAATACAAGTTTTCAAAGAAGCCAGCGTTTGAATGAAGAGCCTATGAGCAATTTTCTTAACGTTTCTGACCTTTGGTTTCCTTATCTGTAAAACTGAAATCGTGATACCTACCTCAGGTTATTATAAGGAGGAAATAAGATACTAGGTATTTTTAAAAGTGCTTACTGTTGTGTCTGGCATGTAGTATGTGCTCAGTAAATAGTAATGACTAAATATTACCTGGCTTCACACTGATTTTTTCTTTTTAAAGATTTTATGTATTTATTTGACAGACAGAGATCACAAGTAGGCAGAGAGAGAAGGGGAAGGAGGTTCCCCGCTGAGCAGAGAGCCCGATGTGGGGCTCGATCCTAGGACCCTGAGATCATGACCTGAGCCGAAGGCAGAGGCTTTAACCCACTGAGCCACCCGGGTGCCCCTGATTTTTTTTTTTTAATCTGTTTTAAAATCAGTCAGCCAGCCTGAGAGAGCGTTCCTTTGGAGTCCAGATGTTTTTAATCCATTAGAATTCTTTGTGACTTGTTAGCTTCCGAGGTAAGGTGGGAGAAAGGAAAAAAGTAACATTTATTGACTCCCTCCCGCATGGAAGGCTTGAGGGCGTGCTGTTCTTTAATCCTTGGGTATCACTTTGTACAACTGATATTGTCCCATTTTACAGAAGAAACTGAGGTCTTAGGACCCACCCAAAGTCAAATAGGAGGTTGCAGTGGAGAGATTTGAACCCAGTTCTGAGTGCCTGTCCAACGTTTTTTTTCTGTCATCACTGCCTCCTACCCTCTGTTGCCCACCTCTTCAGCTCTGGGAATGCTGCGCACAGCCACTCCCGACCACAGGGTGTCCCTGAAATGTTGTCTGTGGCTGTTACAATCAGCTTTCTTTACCTTGGCCCCAGTCTTGGCCAGGAGAGCATCTCCCCGGACAGCAGGCAGAAAGGGGGCTCAGAAGTCTGGCTACTAAGGTTCCTTCCAGTGTAGGAATTGGTGATCCTGAGGCCACGGAGAGCCGTGTTCGCTCGTAGCGCCATGTCCCCCAGTGTCAAGTGAAGACCCTGAACCACATCAGAGCTTCCCAAGATTTCCCATGAACACTTGCTGAGAGGCAGGAGGTGTCCCGGGGAAGCACTTAGATGGGCGCAATTACCTACCCTCTCTGTGCCTCAGTGACCTCATCTGTAAAATGGAGATGTTCACAGTACTTCCACCATAGGGCTGCTCGGAGGATTACTAGCAGTAAGTGTACATGAAGGGCTTAGCTCACAGCCTGGAACACAGTGAGTGCTACATCACAGCATTTGCTGATATTATATTACACTTAAAGGCAGAAGAGTGGGCACTAATCCCACCCCCCACTGCTGGGTCCTAGGAATGTCACTTTCCATGTCCCATTCCAGACCCAAAGTGTTTGGATATCTTCTCCCTTTCTTTAAAAATTTGTGTGTGACTTACATTTCAACTCAATGTATCCACATTTGTTTAATATAAAATAATAAAGTGCTTATTTTTCTAAGATTTATTTATTTTTAATTTAGAGAGAGAGAGAAGGTGGAGGCAAGACAGAGAATCTCAAGCAGACCCCTCGCTGGGCGACACGGGGCTTGATCTCATGACTCTAAGATCATGACCTAAGCTGAAACAGCTGCTAAACTGACTGAGCCACCCAAGCACCCCAAAATAATAAAGCACTCATTAACATACACCCGCCAGCAAGACCTCTTTTGTTTACCTCCTGGCTCCGGTGTACAAGAGTGTACCCGTGTGCCAGCTCATGCCCAATTTGATGGAAGTAGATGACTCTCAGTGTCCCTTTGCCTCTGGGGTCTTATACTTTGGAGAATCAGCACTGCCAGACTCCAGGAACCTGCTCCAGTGGCCACCCCCGTGGTATCACCCGCCTGGTATCACCGAGGCCACCCTTGCCACTAAAGCCAGCACAGAGATCCCAGAGCTGAGGTGCTACTTAAGCCCCAGTGGACAAATGGCCTGGAGGGCACAGGCAGAAGCACCGCTCAGCTGCTCCCTTTCCATATCCCTCACCCACCCCTGCTGCAGCCCGGATTTTCTGTTCGAAGGTGGACAGACAAAACCTAAATGGGTAGGGGTAAGTAGAGAGCAGAATCATTAAAGCAGATGCTCCCCAGGGAAAAGCACCTGTAGGACTCATTTGTTTGTTTGGGTGTCAGGAAGCAAAGAAAATGAGCAGATGGCCTCAGTTACTGGGGGTCCTTCCAGCTTTCACTATGCCTCTGTGGTCCTTGAAGACAGAAATCAAGACCCCTTTCTGATTTCCATTTAAACAATGGGAGCAATGATGGAATCTGATATCCCTTTCCCCAAAATAAAGATTTAAATTTGTAATAGCATTCTAGCAAAATATTGGGAACACCGTAAATACTAAAAATGAGGAAACGACTAAGTAAATCATACTACATCCATGGCCCTGAAAAATTATGGTAATGAAAGGGAGGCTAGTGGTTACCTCTGGGAGGTAGAGAGAGGCAGGTGTGAACCGGAGTGGTCACATGGGCGCTTCTCAGTACATGTGCCGTAGGTTCGTGATGTTTGTTTTATTATTAAAAGGGGTATAAAAGTTCTATATAATCATCCATATGTATGCTACATTTTTTAAAAGATTTTATTTATTTATTTGACAGGCAGAGATCACAAGTAGGCAGAGAAGCAGGCAGGAGTGGCAGTGAGGAGTGTGTCTCCCCGCTGAGCAGAGAGCCTCAGAGACTCTGAGATCATAACCTGCACTAAAGGCAGAGGCTTAACCCACTGAGCCACCCAGGAACCCCAGGTAATGAAATTCTACATCTCACAATAAAACAAACAATATATTTCTGAGAAGAAAAAATTACGGTAATAAAGAGCACATACAATTCACAGTAATCACCAAAAAGGCAAATTTAATTTCATGTAATCTCCATCCCAACTACGCTCTTAAAAATCACATGCATGAGGAAAAACTGGAGGGAGACACACCAAAATGCTAACAAGGTTGAGCCTATGGGCACTCTTTTCTCTTTCCCATTTCCCAAATATTATAATGGTTCTATACATACATATAATGGCTTCTAATTTTGATAGATAGACTGATGCAAGGAAGAAAGGAAGGGAGGGAGGAAGGAAGGAAAGCTTCCCCATTTAATTATTTTCAGGTCACTCTCTCGTCTGCTATCTCATTGATTCTTGCACACCCCTTTGGGGGAGTCAGTGTTAAATAGTTCTATTTCATAGACTGGAACACAGATGGAGTGTTTCTGACCTGCACTAAGTCACTCCGTTGGCTAGAAGGAAACCTCCGAGTGGGTCCCGGGTCTCCTGAGTCCTGCTATCACCCAGCAGCTGGGACTTCATCTTGGACACCCAGAGCTCTAGGGTCCCCACTCTTAAATGGGAATAGCTGTTACCTGGGCTTTGGCCACATGGTCCAAAGTGAGGGTACCTGTGGCAGCAGAAGATGGACTACGTATAAGGATGTCCCCAAAGGTGCCATCCCCACCCAAAGTCCTCTCCCACCTGCTCCTTTCTAGCAAGGCACCAAGTCCATTGGAAATGGACAGACAAAACCTAAATGGGAAGGGGTAGGTAGAGAGCAGAATCATTAAAGCAGATGCTCCCCAGGGAAAAGCGGAAAATGTGGAGAACGAGAGAGAGAAAGACCAGTTGTCAGGACCACAGTCTGTTTGAGAATCAGGTTGGACAACGTTTCCCAACTCTAGTTTTTGGAGAGGAAGAGTGTTTCCCGAAATGGGTCTGTCCTTGTGCTAGTCAATATCTTCCTCTTGCCACTTCTTTCTCCCTCCAGCCCTCTGTGGAGAGGCTGCCAGGGGCTTGCTGGATGACTTCAGCAGGTGTCCATTCAAGACCCTCAGAGCTCAGCCCGGCGGGGGAGGGGGAGGCTCACTTCAGAGAAGGTCAGGCCGTAGGGAGAGGGAGTAGTTTTCTCAAGAATACCAAAGACAGAAACAGACCAGAACCCAAAGCCCCTGCTCCCAGCCCACAGCACTTTGTACTGGACCAGGGGGACCTTGACGCACCACTAAACAGGTGCATACCAGAGTTGTGTGGGTTTTGTTTTCTGTATAGAGTCTTATCCCTGCTCCCCTGAAGGCCATCATTTCTGGCTCCACGTCAACCACCACTGTCGCTACTGACTAATGGGACAGAATGGCCTCTGGGAGAGATGCAGGAGTTTCTCCTAGAAAGCCCCTCTTGATTCATAATTAACGCCACTGAGGAGTGGCTGTGTGCCCCTTCCTCAGGGGATCCTCCCAACAAGTTTCTGCGTTAGGTGCTGTTACTGCTGCCATTTTCCAGCTCAGCTGAGAGACAGAGAAATGACTCCTTCAGGGTAACACGGCTGCTGAGTGCTGAATGCGGCATCCGTGGTTCACCTTCCATGCTTCAGAGTCCAGTATGGGACGCTTCCCTGGTTCTCGGGGATGCCCATTGTGGAGACTCTTCGATGAGTGACTCCCACATTCTAACTGACTTTACCATAAGTGTGGGCTTTGGAAAGCAGAGTAGAGAAGAAAAATTTCCTCTCCAATCCCTTTCTGTGGTGAAGAAGTGGGTGAAGCCAGGACAGGGCTTGTGGTTCCTGGCTGTTTCCCTGATTCTGTTCTGAACTTACCTGTCCAGAGCTCTGTAAGCAAATACAATCTTGGGGTTTGGAAGAATAATGTCATGGGGGACAGAGTTGGAAGGGACTGTTCCCTGGACTAAGAAACTGCCAAAATCTTTAAATATCCCTTGCACTATTTTTTTTTTTTTGGCTCCCTGCAGTGTTTTGGTGTTTAGATTCCGTTGCCACGAGTGGGCTGTTTTTAGCTGCCTAGTTCCGTCCCCACTCCTTTTAACTTTTTTCCCTTCCTTTCGCACATGCCCCGGCATGAAGTTTCCAACTCTTATCGCAGCAAAACATACTAAGGCTGGTCTGAATGTGGATTCCCTCGGCGGTTCTGCAGCGTGGCACCTCAGCAATATTCAAATTTCTGCTTAACCCTCTTCTCCCGAGCCATACGAACCCTCCTCCCCGGATAATCCCAGCCCCGCGCCTCCGTCTCAGAGGAGGAGGCGTGTTTTGCCTTTGCTTAGAGGAGCGTTTTGGTCTGGGAAACTTTTCTGGCCCCTCTTCTAGATGGTACAGAGTGCGCACGCTAGACGTCGGTGGCTTTAACTGAAGTCAGGGTGAAAGAGCCATTGATCACTCCTCCTGCGGTGCACACCTTGGGGCTCTTCCCCAGCGTGAATCCCTCCCAGTCTCTCTCCAGCTGGGCGGGCATTTCGCAGTCCTCCCGGGGGGCTGGGGGCAGGGAGGCAGGCAGCCCTAGTTTTTGTTTTCCTTGGATAAGAGTTTCTTTCATTCACAAGGGGTGGACTGACTTCTCTGTCAAGATTCTTATCACTTTTAGAGTTTCAGCGGGACTGGGAAGCAGAGAATGCGAGGCTCACACTTCTGTGAACAGCTGACAGCATTTTTCTGTCTGGGGGGTGACCTGGAGATTCAAAACCAAGACTTAATTTGAATGAAACAAGACCAGTAAAAGAAAGAGGAGTTAAGATGATAATAAAAACAAACAACTAGGGTTGTAGACTTCTCTATCGTAAATTACCCTTCTCTTGCATTGTTTTGTGGAGGCTGGTCTGGCTGTTTGTTTACCCTACGCCCTAAATTGAATTTCCCCACAATCACAGGACTCAACCACAAATCTGGCTTGGATGTATTAAAATGTAAACTGGTTAAAGATTTCTGTAGGCATTTCGGGGAGAGGAAAAAAAAGAGGGGGAGGGGTACATCACATGTTCTCCATCTCCTTGTTTCAATTTATGATGGTGCAATTTATTCCAGAACAATAGATAAGTAGATATAATAGATGCGTAGAAAATCCCAAATAGTTTTCATTTAAATGTATAAACGTTCTTCCTTCTGGTCTTGCAGCGTTCTAGAGGTTGTGCCGACACGCCCGGGGTTTACCTGCCCGCGCGTCTGCAGGAGGGTGGGGTGGGGGGTGTGGGGCTGGGTGCGAGGGGGTGGAGGGTGGGGCCAGGGGAGCCGTTACCTGGGCGAAAAGTAAAGCAAAAACAACCGCCCCACGCTTCTCGCGCGACGCAGCTGGAAAGCCGCTCAGGTGCAGGGCTACATCCTCGAGGATCCGGTGTGGAATCCCTGGGCTCCCAGACCCGCTGGAGGCGGGGGAGGGGGCTTGCGAGACTACCCTCCGAGTTGTCTGAGGCCGGAACCTTGGCGAGGGAGTGTTCTGGATGAGGTTCGGACTTTGGGGGCAGGAAGGCGGGTGTGGGGAACCTGCAGTTTCACATGCAGCTCTGAGGGTCTCTGCCCCCCAGGCGGTTGGGCAATCGGAGAGGCTGGGGAAAGGACAGATATTCCCAGGTGTGTGTAAGTGGGAGTGGAGGAGGTGGGGACGACCCCTCCATCACCGCCAACTGTAGGGGTGCAGGTGCCGATGTGGGGCTGCTGGAGGGGGCCCGGGCTCCAGGACCCTTCTAGTTCTTACTTCAAGTTACCAAACTATGACCTTCGATCGCCTCTCCCAAGAGCCAGGTGAAAGCAGGGGTTTTTGCCCCTAACCGTGCCCCCAATACCCCACAGGCGCGCGTGGTCCACCCCACCCCGCCCCGGGCAGGTTCGAAACTTCGCGAGCCACACTCGCGTACACGTATATTCGTCCTTGGGCAGTTGAGAAGGTCCCCGGTTCTGCCACTCTCGAAGCGGAGACAGCTGGGGTCGAGGAATCGGAACCCGGAAATCGTTTTTAAGGTTCAAATCCAGTTCTGTTGAAGCCCCAACGAGTATCTGGAGCCATAGGACCCAACCTTTCCTGACAGCCGGGCTGGAGGGGCGAAGGGACTTCTGCTACGGGGCCTCATTTCGGCTGCGGTGAGTGCGCCCCGACTCCCCGCCGTCTTGCCCCAACCAGTTCCGCTCTGGGAGCAGAAAAACGCGTGAAAGGCGAAGATGGGTTTTCCCTAAACGTAGCCTAAGAGGGTGGCGACCCCCCTCCGCCTGGCCCGCAGGGATCAAAGCACCTTCTCTTTCCTCCTCGTCCCGGCCGCTCGGTTTCAACCCCACTCTTAGCGCCCAAGTTGCCACTAATTTTTCAGCTCCTCTCCTCTTTCCATGTTCTGCTCGTTTCACTAAGAAACTGCCCGTCAATTTCAAACGCTATGTGGTTGTTAAAAAATCCTAATCGGCACGGTCCTACCCCCTGCCCCGGCCTCGGGGACCCGCTCCCCGCCCGCCCGGAGACGGTTCCGCGTATGCGCTCCTGCGGGGTGTGCCCGGGCGGCGGGCTAGGGCGCACGGTGCCGACCGAGCGCTGCCCTCCGCGACTGGGTTAACGCGCGGACTTCTCGCGGGCCAAGCGGCGGAGGTCAGCCCCGGCGGGTAACTGTGTGGGTTCACGCAGGGGTCTTTTGGGCGCACCTCTCCCACAGCGGGGGCTACCGCTTCTAACCCTACCCTGTCTCCCAACTTGGGAAGGCGGCGTCTGGGGGAGGGGGAAAGGGGCCCAGAAAATGACCACGCATTTTAGAGAAAGGTCGTGCCCGCTTCCCAGCCTCACCTAGTTTGGGTTGCGGCCAGGCCCCGCCCCTCCATCTCCCCCCAGTCCTCCAATCTAGCGGAGGGAGAGATGCCAGCACAGTGGAGTCATGCCGCTGGCTTGGGCACCATTGGCTCATGCCTGGAACACGCAGCGGCGAGTACGCACATCTGGCTGCCCGCCCGGACAGCTCCGGTCCTGATATGGAGAGAGAGGGCGGGCGGGTGTGCGTCCGAGAACGAGACGCCGGGAGAGTTTGTCGCGGCCGGCTCCTCCCCGAGCTTGCATCACCAGTCCCCCTCCTCCCTTCCCCCTTTGGCCCCTCCTCCATCCCTCCTCCCAGCCTAGCCTAGTTCGGCTGGTTCTCGGGGGAAGCTATTAATAGCATTACGTCAGCCTGGGACTCGTAACCAGGAGTAAGCTGGCTCGCCGCCAGCCCGAGGGCTATAAAAGGGGTGATGCAACGCGCTTTGAGCCACAGTCGCACGCAGCGAGGCGCGCAGTGCCCAGCGCTCTCCCGGCGCCGCCGCCCGAACCCGAGCACACCCGCCCGCCAGTCCGCGCGCCGGCGGTGAGTCCTCGGAGCTCGCCCCTCTGCCCCGCAGACAGCCTGCCCGACCCCGCCCCGACCCCGCCCGCCCTCTGGACCCTGGCCGCCCTGCGTGGAGACCGGAGGTGAGCGCTGGAACCGAGTGAGTGAGCGCGGCGAGGGTGGCCCGCTTTCATTCCCTTTGCGCCCCTCTAATAACCAGTCCCGCGACCCCTGCGCCCGTCCCCGATCCGCGCCTCCAGCCTCTGGCTGCGAAAGAACTCTGGCCGAACTTCTCCCATGCAAGGCTGCTCCTCGGCGCTTCGGAAAGTTTCTCGCAAAGAACTTTCTCTTTTGACTTGGGGCGCGAAAGGTTCCCAATGACGGAGAGGGCGGGCTCCGGCTCCTCCGCGGGCTTCGGAGCCCCGTTCCTCTCCGCCTTCGACGCTCGCTTATCTCGCCTGGGGCTGGCGTGGGGAGGTGGGTGCGCGGGGGTGGCCGAGGCTGTCCAGCTCGCTGTCCCACTCATCCTTCGCTTGGTGCCCGGCACCGCCGTTCCCGAGCCCAGCCTTCCCGGGCCCCGCGGAGAGGCACCGAGGCCGGGTGCCGGCGGAAGGGCTGCCTCAGGAGCGGGACCGAATGAATGGGAAAGGGACGGTCGTGCCGGGGTCGCGGGCGCGGCCGCTGGGGGTCGCCTTGGGCACCCTGGAGCGCTGGGCGGCGGGACCGCGCCGGAGCCTGGAGCGAAAAGTTAGTTGGGATAAGTTTAGAGGTGGCGGGCGTTCGCGTAGCTGTCCTGGGGTGGAAGGCGGTGAGGCTTCCCGGCACAGGCTGGTGTCCAGCCCCTGAGCCGGAGACTTCTGGTCCCAAGGCTCTCACTCGCTTTGCTCTCGTACCTGTGACTCTTCCTCTGGCACGTCTGCGGGTTTCTCTGCGTTTCGCACCTTGGAGGAAGCAAGGGTGAGAAGCCCGCACAGATAGTTGAGAGAATGCCTTCGTGGTCTAGTGGCCGGGACCCTGAGAGCTTACACTGCGCTTCGTGTCTTTGAGTCTCAGTTTCCCCAGCTGAGAGAAGTGTGCGCCCAGGGCCCAGTGCTGGCTCCCTCGGCCTGTTTGGAAGCACCAAGTGGTGGTTGGACCGGTGACCATTAAGGTCCTCTCTGGCAGAAGTTTTTCAGATTCCAGGGCGATGTAACTAAAAGAAAGGGGACCCATGAAGAGCCTTGAATGACTTGGGGGATGGTGGGTCTCTGTCTAATGTCACTGACCAGCTTTGGAGGCAGTGAGGGGGAGGAGACTTCTCTATGGGGCATGTCTTCCCTTCCTAAGGTTCTTTCCATTGCATTGGTTCTCCTCTGATCCCCCACACCCCATTTTCATGTCATCTGCTTACTTACTTTCCTCCTAACCATTTTCTTTTCCTGAATTTTATTACCCAGATCACATTTACCTCCTTGTAAATAAGGGTGTTGCTAAACCCTTGATGAAGGGGACTGGGCGGTGGTAGGGAGGGGGGTGAGGGAGGTGGAGGGGGTGAGGGGGGTGGGGGTGGGGGGTGATGAGTGATAGGAAATTCCAGTGGTCTCCCCCAATGCACCTGTTTCATTGTGGGTGACAGTCCCATTTGTTGCGGGGGCTCCCCATCTTTTTTTTTTTAAGAGTTTATTTATTTATTTGACAGACAGAGATCACAAGTAGGCAGAGAGAGAGGAGGAAGCAGGCTCTCTGCTGAGCAGAGAGCAGGATGGATATGGGGCTGATCCCAGGACCCTGGGACCATGACTTGATTTGAAGGCAGAGGCTTTAACCCACTGAGCCACCCAGGTGCCCTGGAGCTCCCCATCTTTAAATGAAGGAGAAGTTGTTATTACTGCCCTTCTTATTTTGTATTTAGTATTTGGTATAGACTAATTCTATGACATATAGACTCTCGCCTTGAGGATATCCTGGACAAAGACTGGAGTAGCAGAGAGGTTTGTGGTTGTTACCATCTGGGTGGTTTCAGGGACAGTGTGACAGGTCACACTCCAGGCTGACAGTGTGGATAGGGTAGAGCACCCCAGCACCTGTGTGGCAGCTGTTGGAGCCTTCCCATCCTTTCTGTCTTAACCCCACCCCTCTCTGTATCCCTCTTGGCTCTTTCTCTCCATTGTTCTCATTCTTCAGTACTCCCTCCCTGTTTCAGTGGTGTCAAAGCCGCCTCTGTTGTGGGTACCAGGTTACTAAGACTGCTGACCGCTTGTCTGCCTGGCCTGTGGCTCTATTCTCCATTTGCCTTATTGGTTGGTCCTATTGGTTTGGATCTCTATTGGTGATGAAGCAAAAGGAGCAGTGGGTGAGTGGTCAACAGCTTGGTGAGGGCCGGGCCACTCACAGCTTTATGGCCTTGGGCAAGTCACCACCTTCCTGGATCTCATGTTAATTGCAAAATGAAGATTTGACCTACGTGCCTCTAATACCAGGCATTCCACCCCATTATGTAGAGCTCATGATTTCTGTTTTCACTTGGCTGAGCATGGAACAGGGTCAACGGTTGGAAGTGTCACCCAGCCTAGGGAGGAGGAAGTACATAGCCAGGACACCAGAGAAACTAGAAATGGTTTCATGTGTGAGAACTGGTTATTTCTCAAGTACGTGAGAGCAGTGGAAACAAGCTTTTACCAGCAAATAAATAGTGGGGTAGATTGGGAGCCCAGGGTCAACCAAAGTGCAAAAGAAGAAAAAAGTGACCTGGATTTCATTAGCTTCCAGTTAATCCCTGATTAATGGGGCTAACATGCATTGACAACAACATTTTGAGTTCCCCTGAAATGGGAAAAGTGGAATCACAGTAGTAATGGCCATCCAGTGTGTATATAAATCAGCCTTTGTGACTCTTGTATCATCTTCTTGACCATCTCGTGAGGAAATGGGGGCAGGCAGTATTGGCCTCATTTTACAGATGAGGAGACTGAGACCCAGAAAGTGTGAGTGGCTTATCAGTGATAAAAGCCCAGTGATCAGACACAGTGGTGGGCCTATTCAATTTTTAGATAGGCTGGGAGAAAGACCAAGATAGGAAGTTTGTGAAAGACCCGTATCGACTTCCTATACTGTGAGATGTTTTACGAGCAGCACTTGTTGCGGGGAGATGAAAATTAGAAGTGAAAATTCAGCGTAGTTGTAGCTGCTAGGAAATAAAATCTGGGAGTTGAATTTCCAGTTAAAGAAATGCACGAGTAAAGTTTCACTTTCTTGAAAATGATGAAACTGCCAAAGATATGACATGGTTTCTGATTGAAGATAATGAAGCAAAAGTAAAATGGAGGTTCTTTGTAGCAAGTCTGGACAGTTTTAAGATCAATGTAGAAAGCCAACTCAGAAAATCCCCAAAGAGATTTTTTTTGTCCTTCAGTGAGGGGGAATGTTGGTAGGTCTCGACTTCCAGAAAGTTGTCTGAAGCTTTAACTTCATTTTCCTCATAGAGGTACAGCCTGAGCCTGGGCTGAATCAGACCTTAAGAGAATGAGTCAAGGGGTAACTAGAAAGTAGTATCTCAAGAAATTAAGCTGTAGCAGAATGCAGAGAAAGCTCAGATCTCTACAAATGTAACTGATTTCCTTTCTGCAAGGCTTTGTTAAAGCATTTTTACAATCCGTTTCCACCCCCCAAGTAAGCCCACCCATTGCTTTTCATGAAAACATTCCATACCACTGACATTCTTGTTACTTTTATCGGGATGGTTGACTTTAAACTAAAAAAGGAAAAAACCAGTCCCAAACAACAGACCCCAAGCCCCGCGAGCTCATTAATAAACTTAGCTGGGGGGTGAAATAGAACTACACTCAAATTCAGACTACCAAAGTGGAGGAGCGCCATCCCGTCATCCAAACAAAGGCCCTCCAGTGGTAGCTCTGAATTCCATCCCAGAACTACGGGGTTTTTAATCAAGTTGGTTAAGGGAGGGAAAACATGAATGCACAGGAGAATCCTAAGCCTCAGGGCTTCAGGAGGCTGTTTCTCAGAGCTGATCACCGGCCAGAGAAGTACCCTCCCCTCATCCTGCCATGATGCAATTAAACTGATAGAGGAGCCTGGGATCCAGCTCACGACACAGGGCTTTGGGAAGAAAATGACAGCTGTTTCCCAGACTTCTTTGAACAGTCAGTGGTGGCACTGATGGCCTGGCATTCTTGCCTCCATCAGTGTTTTTCAGATCGTAAGGGGGAGTCCGTTCAGAGGTCAGGGTGATCTCTTCCGAAGTGTTTGAGATCACGGAGAATGACCAGCCACCCTGCCAGCGGGACCCTGCCTAGCATCTGTCACAGAGCCGGCCCCTGGGCTGGAGGGACCGGGGGAGGCCTCCCCGTTGTTTTGTATTTTCCAGGGCACATTCATGTATTACTTTCTCAACTCCTTGCAGAACTCTGGAAAAATGGGGTGATTGGTCATTAGCCTTCTTTTATGGAGGAGAAAACAGGCATTGGGAGATGTGATGATGCATAAGTGGGCCTCAAATCTGTGATCATCTGACCCCAGTCTAAGAATTGTATGGACCAAAGACCCACTTAGGGCTCTGGAAATGGAACCAGAGTGTGCGGGGTGACACAGAAAGACCAGCCGTCCGTCGCACGGAGTGCACATTCTCCCCCTGGCTCCCTGCTTCTGCTTGCTTCTCCTCTCCGCCGCTTCTGTAACAGGACCACCACCCGCCCGTGCCAGCCCTCACCCCGCCAGAAAGGTTTGCTCTGGCTTTTTTGGTTTTTGCCATGTAAATAGTGTTTTATATTCTATAAGTTCAGGGTGTGAATTCTTGGGTCAGACCTAATGCAAGTCCTGATGCTGCTCATACCGACTCTGTGATGAATTTGAACAAGGTGTTCAGCTGGTCTAAACCTCAGTTACCTGATCCGCAAAAGGGGGCTAGGACCTAATGCGCGGGGTTCTCGTGAGAGTTACATGAGATCATGCAGGTGAGGTTTCTAGTGTCAAGGAGACACTCGTTAAATGTTAGTCACACGCCAAAGGGCTACTACTAGACTGGGCCAGTGACTGCACAGGGCCAGATTGAGAAGGACACTCCAGGGGACAGTGTGCCTAGACTGTCCCCACATACCTGGACAACTGACTGCAGGGATAAGGGGCACGGCTGCTGCTGGAGGGAGGGCCCGGCAGGCTGAGATTTGTGGGGGGCTCTTCAGATTGGAACTGTGGGCCTCTCCCTTCACTTTCCTTCCGTTGCGCCTTTCGGCTCCCTGGGCTATCGAGTGACAGAGGTAGATGAGAGCTCAGAGACTGGTTAATTTGACCCTGTCTTTCCCCCTTGCATGTACTCAGTGGGGCAGTCTGCGGGGGACAGCAGACCTTGGGAGCAGCCGGTGCCAGGTGCTGGGCCAGCTCTGGGCACAGCAACGGTAGAGACACCCAGTCCCCATGCCACAGACACTCTCAGCCATCGGCCAGATGAAGACTGAGACTCGGTCTAGGTCACGCTGCCCCTCCGTGCTGGAGCCGGTCCCAGGTTCCCTTCGATCCCCAGCCCCAGCCTTTGCAGACACCACGGGGCTGAACACCACCCCGCCGGGAGAGGCCCAAATTCTTGGTTCCTTGCTTTGCTTCTCTCTGAGGTCTTTTGCTTCAGCGGTCTTAACCTTAAGAAGGGGCTACTGGGGGCGTCGGGTGGCTTAGTGGGTTAAACCATTGCCTTCAGCTCTGGTCATGGTCTCAGGGTCCTGGGATCGAACCCCATGTTGGGCTCTCTGCTTGGTGAAGAGCCTGCTTCCCCCTCTGTCTCTGCCTGCCTCTCTGCCTACTTGTGATCTCTCTCTATAAGATAAATAAATAAAATCTTTAAAAAAAAAAAAAAAAAAGAAGGGGCTACTGGTCCCTTGTGACGTGACTCTTCCACCCCAGCCCCAGGCCCTGCCATACTGGGCTGAAGAAACACACGTGCTGGCTGCGGTTACTGTCCTCATTCTCACTGACTTGGATCAAAATTCTTGAGGGAGAAGCTTCAGAGATTTATTTGCTAAATCCAAGGGTCCCCAGGCCATCATTCTTTCTTCCATTCACGGACAGACACATTCGGCTTCGCTTCAAATACCTTCCAAGTTTCTTTTCAAAACGGAGACTGAAAGTGGGGTTACATAAGAGTCTCACTGTTGGGTTTTTTGTTTTGTTTTGTTTTGTTTTTTTCTTTAAATGCTCTTCCTCTTTCAGGACTGTTTGAGGCTACATTTGTGTATATGCGCACCAGCCAAAACTAACACCTTCTTGAACTCAGAGTAGCCTGAAATGCCACCCTTTATACATTTCAAGGAGGCATTTTATGCACATCACTGAGCTGTGTGCTTTAAGAACCTGTTTTCCTCAGGAGGAGGCGTAAAATGAAAACAACACAGAAGCCCAAGGGGAGTGCGGCTCCGGTGTTGGCAGCCGCGGATATGGGGAGACTTGATCCCACGCCCCAAATCCCTGAAGTAGTTTGGGTCTCCATATTTCTTTCAGCAAGATGATGCTTCAACATCCAGGCCAGGTCTCTGCCTCGGAAGTCAGTGCATCTGCCATCGTCCCCTGCCTGTCCCCTCCTGGGTCACTGGTGTTTGAGGATTTTGCTAACCTGACACCCTTTGTCAAGGAAGAGCTGAGGTTCGCCATCCAGAACAAGCACCTCTGTCACCGGATGTCCTCTGCGCTGGAGTCGGTCACGGTCAGCGGCAGACCCCTCGAGATGGCAGTCACGAAAACCGAGGTAGGTTCCCAGCGTTCTCTCTGGTTCTTTCCGCACTTTTCCACTGTACACCCCCCAGGCCGGGCGTGCTCCAGGCAGGGGCTGCTCAGAGTGTGGTGACGGTGTTCATCACCGCGAGGACCCCAGCAGCCAGCCTGGGGAGCCAGGACCAGCCAGCTGTGCTCACAGCCCTGGTAACAGCTTCTGCTCCCAGGGCGCCCCTGTCTCCAACACTTGCACGCTTCCCTGTCGGGCGCTCTTCCATAAGACACCTGGAGTAACAGGCGTGGTGAGAAGTCTGAGAGCTGGTTGCTGGCTGTGCAGTGGTGGCTCGAGGACCTCAGAGGGGAGGTCTTTGTGGGCTACTTTGTGGGCCGTTCCCTTGTGGATAAGAGACGGGATTATATCAGGCTTACTCATCTGCCATGACCACTGTCTTTGGTCAAGGGGTAGCAGAACTGGCCAAGAAAGAACTGAGTTTAAAAGGAAGTTGGTTCTGCATCTTTATGATTCTATAAAAGGGTGTGGTGGTAACAGTGACTCCTGCATAGGATTGATCTAAGGCTTCAATGACATGGCGTTTGCTGGGGGTCTCACTGGTGGGCAGCGCTCGGTGACTGGCCGCGGGGCTCCACATGACACTGTATCCATAAGCCATCATTAGAGGCATCGCCTATGCTCCGTTAACCTCAGGATCGCCTTGTCTGCTACGGGACAGTGCAAGGTGGGCCATGGGGCACACACGGAATTTTTAAAAAATTCTCTAAATACCTTGAGATAACAGGATGTAATGGGAAGTAGTAGGCTCCCCATAGAAGAAAGAAAAGCATTTTGCAAGGGTATTTGGAGAGTTCTTTAGAGGAAGAAGCAGATGTCCAGTACAGAGGACAGCCAGTGACAGAATATCTCCTGCTCTGTGGCCGTACCCCTTAAAGCACCCAGCTTATCTGCTGACTGTGTTTACTAGGTGACCTTCTGATTTTAGCTCAGTATAACAAGTAGGTTCTTCTGATGGGAAGAGAATGCACCAACTAAATCGTTGAAAATTCAGGTCCCCTTGTTTGCTATAATTCTCACCTGTGAAACCAATGGGCATGCATGTGTTTGGGCAGCAGGACCCTGTTCTGCCAGGTCCCAGTCACCTCTGGGAAGGCAACAAGGTAGAATGAGGCAGTGCATCCCAGAGAGGACACAGGACAGGGAGCCAAAAGTCTGGGTTTACACCTGAGCTTTGTTGCCTGCTGGTTTAGTGACCATGAACTAGTGATACCTCGGTCTCCCCGAATGCACTGCTGCTGGTCCCTCTGTCCCTCATTTCCATGTCAGGACAGTCAGGAGATTGAACCGAATGGCTCTTTAAAGCCTTTTCTATCTCTGACAGTGTATGATTCTGAGATTTGCTCTACTTTCAAATACTTCCTCATATGAGAAAACCCTGAGTCCTCTCCCACTACCCCCAAACACCTGTAGGGTTGTGTAGAGAGCACCACCATTGCTGAGTTCTTGATGAGGAACAGTGAGGTTAATATGATAGTAACTAAGGCTTACGTAGCACTGACTGTAAGCTAAGCACTGTGAAAAGCATTTGAATTTTATATATATATTCCTCCCCACACCATTAGATTGATAAGATTATTGATCATATTTTACAAGTGAGGGAAACTGAGGCTCAGAGGAGGATGGTAAGTTGCCCAGGGTGTCACAGCTGATAAGTGGTGAAGCTGGGATTCAGAGCCAGTTTAGTTTAAACTCAGATGTCTGCCTGTGTGGTCCTGGGGTCCAGAATGTAAAAAATAAAACTGCCCCTTGCCCTGCTTTCCCCTTGGGCTTTGTTTCTCTAAATCATGAGGACTTCCATCTCTGTGCAGCTAACTCAGTGTCGTCAAAACCAAAGGACTAGTAATCAGATGGATCTGAGGTGACTACAGTGCCCCAGGATTTCTCTGATTTGAAATCAGAGAAATGGCTCCCTGGGGAGCCCTTTCCTGCTGTCCGGGGCAGCGACAGGTGACACAACAAGGTCTGACGTTAGCTGCCTAGACCATCACCCACTCAAGCCCACCGTGAGTACTTCATCCCGGGCAGTCTCAGGCTTCTAAGCCAAGCCCTGTGGCTGAACTTTGTGGGTTTCCCATCAGTCACGATCAGAGCCAATCTCCAGAGAGGGCCAGATCCTAAAGCGGGACAGGGTTTTGTTCTCTGAGGAGCCCCACGGCTGCCTCAGGGTGGGGCGCAGAGGAAGAGATTGGTAGGTCTTTGCTGGCTGAGTCACTGGTTGGATCCTGGTCACCGTCCACAGGTGGCACCAAGGCCCAGGCCTATAATGCCACTTTGTTTGGGGAATATGCTTGGGTTCCTCTTTTCCGGGAGCTTCACGGGCTTCTCTGGAATTCCTGAAGGAGGTGCTTTCATGCTCTGAGTGAAGACAGAGGTGAATGGGGTGCCCTGGGTCTCAAATCAAAGAAGAGGCAGGAGAGAAAAGGTGGCCGGCTAGCCAATGTTCCTGACGTCATTCCTAGATCCAGGGGAAAGGAAACGAAACAGAATCTGTTTTCTGCTCCAGGGGATTATAGTCATTACTGATAGATTTCAATTTGAATATCCCACTCATTTCAGAATCCAAATGTATTTTTCAGATAAACTGAATTTTAACTGACTAGTATGGTCAGTGTAATTTTTTTTTTAAGATTTTATTTATTTATTTGACAGAGAGAGAGATCACAAGCAGGCAGAGAGTCAGGCAGAGAGAAACGGGGAAGCAGGCTCCCCGCTGAGCAGAGAGCTCAATGTAGGGCTCGATGCAGGGCTCGATCCCTTGACTCTGAGATCATGACCTGAGCTGAAGGCAGCAGCTTAACCCACGGGGCCACCCAGGTGCCCTAGGATTGTCAATGTAATTGTAACCAGCAGTTCTTCGATTTGCAGTCTTCCTTTGCGAGTGCATGTGGAGAGGTTTCATGCAGGACTTGACTTCTTCAGTCCTCCTCTCATGGAGGCTGTCCTGGTTTGCCATTTTTGCTGCAGTGAAAGGCACTGTATTTAAGATGGGTTGCAATTTCTGCCTCCCATGAAGCGTGCGGTCTCTTGAATTTTATAGGTAGCTCCTGAAGAAGATGAAAGGAAAAAGAGGCGTCGGGAAAGAAACAAGATAGCAGCTGCCAAGTGCCGGAACAAGAAGAAGGAGAAGACAGAGTGCCTGCAGAAAGTGAGTCCTCCCTGCAGCGCCCGGGGTCGGGGCGGCCGGGGGGGGGGGGGGGGCAGGCGGTTGGTCCTGGGTTCCAGCCCCTAGGCCGGCTGTGTGCTGAGCGGGGAGTCGGCTTGAGGATTTTCTCCCTTTGCCTCTCACCCCACTTCCTCTCTCTCTCTCTAAAATAAACAAGTAAATCTTTAAGAAAGAAACAGAAAGAGTTGTCCCTGCCTCACCCCCTCCTCCTGCTCATGCCTGCCCCCCACCAACCTCATATGCCATCGCAAGGGGAGTCAGAAAGGCCCCTGCCCAGAAGGATGTGTAGATGGTAGTGAGAAGCCAGTTGCTGCAAGAGGGGGGACAAAGCTGTTAGCACCTCCAAGGGGATTCTGGGTGTAGAAGAAGCAGGTGTGTGAATTAAAAACCACAGCTTGTCTGCTGCCCAGATTCCCGGCAGGCTTGGCCCGTCCACACATGTCTGGCCCCTTCCAGGCTGCAGGATCTGTCAGCCCAGTCAAAGGAAGCCTCCCTCACCCGTTTTTACCAAGAGAAGGAAGCTGCCAGCTCTCATTGGCTCAGTATGAAAAGCCTTTAATTAATCTCTTCAAACAAGTTATTTCCTTAATCTGCAAGCAGTGGTTACACTCTTTTTTTCCTCTGGGTGCTTCTGTGTTCTTAACTCCCTCCCTTCTCAGCTCATCCTGCGGCCCGTCCGAGGTCCCTCCTGCATTCTGACAGCTCCCCTTCTGCAGGGAGAAGCTCAGGCAGGAAGAGCATCTTCAGGCAGGCGGGGTGCGCCCTGGCACAGTCCTTCCCGTGCCTTTGTCCCCTGCCCCGAGTGTAGACAGGCCAGGGCAGCATGTCCACCGGGGGTCTGCAGGTCCCCAGGGGTTCTGGTGATGGCTTCAGGGAGGGAGTGAAAATGGAGACATTTTGTGTGCTGCCTTGTACATTTCTTTTGGGGAGATGAACTTCTCACTGAAATTAGCGACTCAGGAAAGACTAAGCACCATGAGTGTGCATTTCTTCCCAGCGCTCGGGGCCCTCTTGGGTCCAGGAGGGCTGCGCATGGGTCCTTGGACTGACACAAAGGAGTTATCTGAGCCCTTGGTTCATTGCCATGAGAGTCACAACCTGCAGTCAACTGTGAGTGGAAACTCGAGGGCGTCTCTGAAGAAGCCTCCCAAGTTCAAAGGCTTCCCCAGGATCTGGATTCTTCCAGACCTAATGCCGCTGTCCCAGCTTTGTGATGACATTGTCCCGGGGGAGCCCACCGCACTCCCTCCCTGAGGGCCGTTCCCAGCCTGATGAACCCTGATGGCAGTGACCTCCCGCACTCCGAGACCAGCCTTTCTGTACTGGAACCTTGGCTCCATCCCTAATACTTATGTTGCTTTTCCCCCAGGAGTCAGAGAAGCTGGAGAGTGTGAATGCTGAACTGAAGGCCCAGATCGAAGAGCTCAAGAACGAAAAGCAGCATCTGATATACATGCTCAACCTTCACCGGCCCACGTGCATTGTCCGGGCTCAGAACGGGAGGACTCCAGAAGATGAGAGAAACCTTTTTATCCAACAGATAAAAGAAGGAACATTGCAGAGCTAAGCCATCGTGGTATGGGGGCAACTGGGGAGTCCTCATTGAAACCTTCTATATCCCGAACCCTGAAGCCATTGGAGATCTGACTTCCTGTGCCCCTCTCGCATCCCAGCTGTGAAGAACCATCGAGGTGGAAGAGCTCTGGGTAACTCAGCTGGGCCTTCCCTCTCTGCGCCAGAGTGGACACTGGACCAGGATGAGGGCATCTTTTTGTCTCAATGCCAGGATTTAAGCCTTAACATGTTGGCTATTCTTGGATGCTGCAGAGGGGCCCCAGTTAGGGTCCTGCCCATCTTCTGCCTGGATTCTACCAAGACCAGGACTCTCAGCATTAGGACTCATGCTGAAGAAGTGTCTGGAGCTTGGGTGGATGGAGTGGGGCCACGTCCTGCGCTGCCACTGCCTCAGCCACGCACAGGGGACACGGAGTGAGAATGACATTTAGCAATGTTGTACAATGGCCAGGGTTGTGCTTTCTAGCAAACCTGCTATCAGGCACCGGAATTACTGTGTGTGAGGCATCGCTGTGTCCAAGCTAGGCATTGTGCTCTCCTGGTGTTTGTTGCATACAACACCGGTGTGATTTTCCTCGGATCTGGTTTCTGAGAATTTGGGGGGTGATCACCACAAGGCAGTGTCTTACAGAATGTTGAGGTGGCCAGAAGAGCTTGTCCACCCCGGGAGAAGAGAATTCTGCTGGCGAGCTGGGCAACTTCACATCACTAGAGAAAGCCCCCTTTCCTTCAGCATCAAGGTATTGATGCAAAACTCATGGGCGTGACTGCAGGTCCTCTGTCGCAAACTCAGTTCTAATGTCACAGGAAGAAAGCAGGAAGTCCGACTTCCAAAGGGCTAGGACTCGCCACTCGGTGACTTAGGTCAGGAGTTGTTTCTAGGCCAGAAGAGCCAAAGAATATTCCATTTTCCTTCTCTCGCGGTTGACAACCACATTCAGTGGAGACACGTTTGAAACCGGTGATGCCAAGGCTTTAGCATTGTTGTATGTTAGTGGCATTGTTTGTCATGAGGATGTTTGTAGAAATCTGGCCCAAAGCATTGAGAGCTGTGAGAGGTCATTCACACTGGCCACAGGACTCTGGCTACTATATGTTTAAATTCTGATGTTTCTGTGAAATCCTCAGAGTGTTTAATCCTACTCAATAGTACATTACAATTTTCTGTAAGAGAAAATATTACTTATTTATCCTAGTATTCCTAACCTGTTGATATAATAAATATTGGAACCAAGACGTGGTAAACTTAAGTGTTGTGCTGGTTTCTGTTCTTGTTCAATGGGTTTGTGGGTGAACGTGAGTCATTTCCCCGCCTCCTACTCCTCCATTGTGGGCAGAGGGGTGTTCTGCTTAAAATTCTCCCAGGAGGGGTGCCTGGGTGGCTCAGTGAGTTAAAGCCTCTGCCTTCGACTCAAAGGGTCATGATCCCAGGGTCCTGGGATCGAGCCCTGCATAGCAGGGAGCCTGCTTCCTCCTCTCTCTCTCTCTGCCTGCCTCTCTGCCTAATTGTGATCTCTGTCTGCCAAATAAATAAATAAAATCTTAAAAAAAAAAATTCTCCCAGGAGTCATCCTTTGCTCTTTGGGGAGCCTGTTAGGGTCCGTGATCAAAGGAACAAGACTGACACAAAATGAAAATCAAACAAAGCTTTATTTCGCGCCAAGCGTCAAAAATCAAACTGACTGGTAGGGGCCATCTCTTACAAAGAGATGACGATGACCCCGACAAGGTCACTCCCAAGAAGGCCGCTCCGGATGAGACTGCTCTGGAGGAGGCTGCTCCGCAGACGAGGCCACTCTGCAGATGAGGCCCCTCCCTGGTCGGAGGCGCCCCCAAGAAGAGGCCGCTCTGGATGAGGCTGCTCTGCAGACAAGGCCGCTGCTGACGAGGTCGCTCCCCGGACAGGGCCGCTCCCCGGACAGGGCTGCTCCCAAGAAGAGGCCACTCTGGACGAGGCTGCTCCCTGGGTGAGGCCACTCCTGACGGCGAAGAGGCGACGACGACAGCGATGATGACAAGGAGGACAACAACCCCAATGACACAGACTCTGCTCTCCATGACGCCACTCTGGGACAAGGCTGCTCCCCAGAGGAGGCCACCACACCGGACGGGGCCACTCGCCCGCTCCGGATTTGGCTGCTTCGGACGAGGCCGCTGGACAATGACGAGGCCGCGCACCGATGAGGCTGCTCCCCAGAATGACACCGCTCCAGCGAGGCCCCTCGCGGCAGGGCTGCGGCTCAGAGCAACAAGGCCCCTCGCAGCTCAGGTTGGCAAGGCCACTCGCAGCTCGGTGCAGCAAGGCCGCTGGGAACGGCAAGGCTGTTTTTGGGGGGACTGCAGCTCGGGGGTAGCAAGGCCCCTGGCGGCTAAGGCCGCTGGCGGCTCTCACGGCTCTGACAGAGCTGTTGGCTCGGACAGCTCCGACGGCTCTGACAGCTCAGTTCTTACATACAGCTCTGCAGGCTCTGACAGCTCAGTTCTTACATACAGCTCTGCAGGCTCTGACAGCTCTGGTGGCTCTGGCAGGACTGACTGCTCTGGCGGGTCCCCTACTCCTACCTCTCCTCAGCCTCCCAAACAAACTTTTATAGCCCGGCCCACACACAGGTGGCCAATGGGATTTAAACTCACCTCAGTAAATATATGCACACCCCACTGATTGGATGTCTTCACCTGGCCTGACCCACCCTTGTGTCTAGGCTTTGCAAGTAAGTTCCTCTGGGAGGGGCAAGGTCAATCTAAGTTCACTGCATAGGGTCAATCTAAGTTTACTGCAACAAAATGGCCCCCTCTGGCCAACCAGGCTCTTACAAGCCCCAGGGTGAAATAATTGACTTTAAATTCTGTTCCTCAGTTGGTGGCGTCTGATGCCCAGTTTCTCACTGACAAACCCCAGAACACGGCGCCAACCAAGTATATCCCTTCGACCAACGGTTTGGTGTTAGCATAGAGTTTTGAAATAAAATCTGAATTGCCAAATACCACAACTGGGACCCTTTGCATGTACAGACGCCTAAAGCGTAGACCCGTTGTTAAGCTCAACACCTACCTTCTGCCGCAGGACATTTCTGAAAGTAGTCGCTCTACTACACCCATTATGTCCAAATACGTGTCTAACTGCTGTATGTGTTTCAAAGACAAGGAAAGAATGGAGGAAGACAGGGAGAGAATCATTTTAGATGGCCAAGGTGTGCTAATTCAAAAAAAAAAAAAACCTCTACCGAGGTTTCTGGAATCTCCAGAATAGGATTCCTTAGGTCTGGAACAAAACCAGGCACCCTTGCTCTTTGCCTGCACACAAAAGTATCCGTACCAGGCTAGAAATAGAAATGGGGTGCTCTGCCACTAACATCTCTCTTCGGAGAGAGAGTAGCTTCATTCCAGGTTCAGACTCCTGGGCACATGAATGGGAGCTTGCTCCTCTGAACTCCTGCACGGTTCAAGCTAACCTCTGCGACACCAGTGTCCTGATTTTGCTGCTTTGCTTGCACATCAGGGACACTGCCCAATCTCTAAAGATCCACTTGGTGATAGCACCTGTTTACCCCCTCTTTCAGGAGATAATCTAGTTTCTCTGAGGGGTCGGGGGGGTGGTGGATTTTCTCACATTTACCCTCCGGTTGTAGGTGTAGGTGCCACCAATCAATCAGCTGTTACGAAAACTCAAGACCGTTTTTCTCAGCTGCCACGGACAATGAATTGGAGGGGAAAGAAGTGGGTGGTGGCCATGGCCAAAAAAATTGATCCAAAAAATAACACTGGATATGGTTATTGGAACTGAAAGCTCCTTTTACCAAGTGCATTAAAAGCAGTTTAATTTTCTGCGGCAAAGTTTGTGTTTTGATACTTGAATAAAGAAAGATGACTATGTATTTACCATCAAGTTGTTTGGTTCATCTTGTTTCACATTCGACGGAGAGGGAAGGTTGGGAGGATCCGGGAGAATTATTTGGATGGGGCCTCCGCCAGAATCAGACACCGGCTTAGCCAGTGTCCTTCCATGCGGCCGCCTCCTGCTGGGGTGGTGACGTCACACTGCAGGGCCTGGAAGAGTCCAGCCTCTCTCCTGACCTCACCCTTGTCCCCTTGCCTCTCCCTGACATCTGGCCTGACACCTCTTTCCGAATCGAGCGTTCTAAAGGATTCTGGCCCCAGGGGATTCTGGAATTAAAACTTGCACTTTCTGCCAAGAGCTAAAATGATATTTTCCATCTTTATCCCACTTTCTCCCTGTGGGCTTGGAACAAACCCTTGAAACCCAAACCCATATTAAGCCTTTCCTCTCGCTGCATCCCCTACTCTGGTTGTGCGCAGTTTCTCGGTGTGTTCACGGCTCTGCCTGAAGCCGGGACTCAGAAGAAGCCAGTTTTGCCCATTGAGCATCCTTCTGTGTTCTCATAGTAGCTCTAACCCCAGAAGCGTCTCAGTTTGTCTTCTCAAAAACTGCTCTCAGGAAGGAATCTGCACCGACGCTTGAAGGGTCAGCGGAGGATGAATGATTAGAACAGCTACGATTTATTGAGTTCCACGATACGCTCAACACTTCACGTGCATTATCTCGTTGAATCCTCACGGCAGCTCTTACCCCATTTTATAGGTGAGGAAATGGAAAGCTGAGTCACGCCACTGACCTTTCCAAAGGGTTCCAAGCAGGAATGGATATGTGCATTGTGGAAGAGAGAGAGAAACTACAACATCAAGTTTACCATCATACCCATCCTAGAGAGAGTGAAACTCAGTACGTTCACAATGCTGTGAGACCATCCCCACTATCTAGTTCCAGAATTTTCATCCCCACAAAGGAAATCCCGGTCCTGTTCATTAAGCAGTCAAACCCTACACTCCCCTCCCTCCAGTCAGCCTCTAATATAGCTATGGATTTGCCTCTTCTGGAACATTTCGTCTAAATGAAATCACACAGTACGTGGCCGTTTTGCCTCTGGCTTCCTGCACTTAGCATCCTATTTTCAGGATTCATCCCTGTTGTAGCACGTAGCAGTACCTCATTTTCTTTTACAGCTGAATAACATCCCACTGTATGGCTAGACCACCTTTTATTTGTCCTTTCACCTGTGGATTGAACACGTGTGTGCGTTTTAACAGAAAGACCTTGATTTTCAAGGAATGAATCCCAAATGTCGGATTTCGGGCAAAACCTCAAACCGGGAGATACGAGCCTTGGGAGCAGAAAATCCTTCTGGAACTTTCAAGCAACAGTTTGGAAATCACATACTCTGCGGCTAGCTGTGTGGGAGGGGCAGTAAGGCAGGAAGGACAAGGGTACTTGCTCCCCACAGGTGTTGCTGCTTCCAAAGCACTCCTGTTGCCCAGGGAGGCTGCTTGGCAAGCTCTTGGAATCGCAGATGACATCTCAGCACTCCCCCCGCCACCCCCGCTTCATTTCACTGGAGGAGAAGGGACGAAAACCTGGGTGGGGGTGGGGTGGTCTTAGGAGACAATAACCAGGTTTCCACAGATGGGCTGCTTGTGGAAGCATAAGCGAGGGGAGGAACCAAGATGCCCCCCTGTAACATTTAATCCCCAATTCTGCCCAGCCGCTGTCTGAAGTAGCGTCTTAGGTTCTCTCCATAACACATACACACGCAGGGAGTCATGCAACTTCCGACAGTGCCGCAGAAAGGTCTTCAATCAGTCTGGTTTAAAACCTGTGGCTGGCCCAAGCTTTGTGGAGCGAAGTACTATGGTGGTTTCCAACAAGGCTTTAGAATCCGCTAGACCTGCCCGTGAACATGGCCTCTACGACCATTAGTACTGTGAAGTTAGGCTGATGATGTCCCCTCACTCTCTTCATACAACGCGGCAGTGGGAACCGTACCAATCCTGATGGGATTCGCATGGTCTTCTGCGGAGAACACGGCCTGGTGCCTAGGGGAGGCCATTTTTGTTTTGTTTTGTTGTGTTTTGTTTTTTTAAACATTTTATTTATTTGTCAGACAGAGATCACAGGTAGGCAAGAGAGACAGGCAGAGAGATAGGGGAAAGCAGGCTTCCTTTGGAGCAGAGAGCCCGATGTGGGGCTGGTCCCAGGACTCTGGGAATCATGACCTGAGCTGAAGGCAGAGGCTTTAACCCACTGAGCCACCCATGCGCCCCACTGGGAGGCCGTTTTTAATGTCATCATTAATGGCTCTTAATGGCTGCTAGCAGCCATGTCTACTGCAATCTTATGAAGGAACAGGTTAAGGGTCAAGACTGCCAATTCTGGGTTCTCGAATGAAACGAAACCAAGAGCCCAAATGGTTCAAACATATCCCATATACCCTGCAAGGGCCTAGAGATGGATGGTGCCTCCTCCGTCCATGTGGGACCCCTGCCACAGAGCCAGCCGAGAGCCGCAGGAGGGGGGCTGCACACTCTGCCAACCCATCATCTTATAGTAATTCCTATGGATTTTGTCCAGTTGCTCAATCTTCCGAATTTGGGGGAGGGAAAAAAAAAGTTCCCTACACAAAATTGTTCCATTTGAAGACATTTTTATTTGGATACCCGCCTGGGTCCCTGGCAGGGTGGGCCTGTCCTCTGTGGGGGCAATGGGACATTTGGGGGCAGGATGATGGCCCTGCCCTGAGGGGGTGTCACTAAGGGGTATGGGACAGCGTGACAGGTCACAGAGGGCAGCAGAGTATAAATAGGGCCGCTCAGGGGTGCAGGCTGAGAGAGTGTTTAGTCTCTCACCAAGACTTCAGTTTGCACTTCACAGTACAAACTGCAAGCTCTTAACTTTTTAGATTGACGTCCCAGCACCCACCAGCGTCCCCTCGGTCACCCTCAGATCCCCCCCACCCTCAGATCCCCCCCACCCTCAGATCCCCCCCACCCTGACCCCCGTCTCTGGGAGGTTCTGAGACCAAGCGGGGGCCTGTGGCCTGTGGCCTGTGGGGCGCGGGGTGGATTTGGGACCCCTGCCACAGAGCCAGCCGCGTGCAGCAGGAGGGGGGCTGCACGCTCTGCCAACCCAACAGAGGTCGAGGAGGAGGAGGAGCTCCAGGGACCGGCCCCCAGACCAACGCCCACCCCTCGCCGGCCCGACTGTGCTACCAACTAATAAACATGGAGTCTCTGACGCCTTATCACACCGCCCACAGCGCCTCCAGGGTGGGCATGTTCAACACCGCCATGGGGAAACTCCAGCGACAACTGCGCAAGGGAGAATATGACCTTTTTAAATACGCACCCATGCTCGAAAGCGACTTTGTGCAGGTCACCAAAAGAGGGGAAGTCGTCGACGTGCACAACCGAGTCCGAATGATGACCGTGGGCATCGCATCCACCAGCCCCATCCTCCCGCTCCCAGATGTCCTGCTGCTGGCCCGCCCGGCCACCGGCTGTGAACAGTACTCCGACCAGGGCCAGGCCACCAAGGGAAAAGGCCGCAAGGCTTCCACGACCCTGGAGCTCACCAGGCTCCTTCCCTTGAAGTTTGTGAGGCTTTCTGTTCACGACCGGGAAAAACAAATGCTTCGCCTCAAATTCGCCACCGGCCGCTCCTGCTACCTGCAGCTGAGCCCCCCACTGGATGCACAGGAAGACCTCTTCCCCTACTGGGAGAGCATTATCCAGGTACTGAGGCCGCCGCCGGTGCCCACGCACAGCAGAAGCGACGCCGCTCGAGCAGACGACATGCTGGACATGCCTCTGCTGGAGGACGCCGACGGCAGGAACGCAGCAGGCGCAGATGTCGAAATAATAGATGAGGACCAGGTCAGTGTCAGGAGCCTCCACGAGGGCTCTGAGGGTGGCCGGGGCCACCTCTGCAGCTTTTGCTGGCGGGGAAGAGACCTTTCAGGACCCCCCAACACCCAACAGCGTGCCCACTGTCGCTGCCCCAACTGCCCGGGGCTCTACAGGGAGTCGGCAGCAGGGGCCACGACCGAGGCGGCGGCCGCCGGGGAGGCCGCGGCAGCCGCGGCAGTGGCGGCGGCAGGGACAGCAGCAGAGTTCGCAGCGGGGGAGGCCGGCAGATGCCTGGCGTTCGCCGGGCCCGGAGCTGCCGGCAAGCCTGCGGGAGAAGCCGCTCGGGACGCGTCGGAAGGCCAGCTCCTCTCGGACGCGCCGAGCTCGGCGGGCAGTGGGGAGCCGGCGGGAAGGCCGCCCCGCAAGCGCCGGGAGGAGGAGCGAGCCCCCCGCAGTTCCCGCCACCGCAGGGCCGCCGACAGCCGCCACAAGGCCCCGGGGCACAAGATCACCCCGGCGGACTCCAGCCGCTCCTTAGGCAGCCACAGAGCCGCGCGGGAGCACAAGGAGGACAAGGGCCGCAGCAGCCCGGCGCGCGGCAGGCGCGCCCCCGACGAAGGCATCAGCCACGCCCCCAGCGCCAAGGACTCCGGGACCTCCCACAAGTCGGGCGGAGCCTCTCCGCCGGCAGCTCGGGCTCAGGCACCAAGATGA